>NC_053390.1:304135983-304454983 GCF_905171765.1 Bufo bufo | reverse complement strand
AATTATTATTTTTTTTTTGCAAAAGCAGAGAAGGGGGGCAATACTCTTACTGGGGGCACTAATGGGGACATTATTCTTACTGGGGCACTAATGTGGCCATTACTAATTCTGGGACTTACCCGGGGCGCTCCACTATAACGTCAGAGCGCCCCACGCGCATGTATCACATGATCGCATGGCATCTTTACTGTTGGCGTTCAGCTCGGACCTTCACCTGACTGCAGACCCTGGTATGTGGACCTTTAATAAAACTAGTTGAGTACCCCTGGTATAGACAGTGTATAAAACGGATGGAACAGCTGCCGGGCCTGGTGTGAGAGAGCGATCTTTACTAGCCACAGGAATGGGGGCGGCATGAAAGGAAGGGGTTGTGAAAAGATTACTGAGGGAGGGGGGCCTCATTCAAAAATTTGCTGTGGGGCCCAGTCATTACTAGCTACGCCACTGCCGCCCCTGATTAGATAGATAGATAGATAGATAGATAGATAGATAGATAGATAGATAGATAGATAGATACTGTATATGATAGATATATGATAGATAGATAGATAGATAGATGAGCAGCATCTAACCGTGAGGCAGATGTGAACAGAGCCTTAACGTGGATTTAGACACACCCGTTCCCGATCATCTGGCCATCTAATTGTGCCGCCGATCACCTGATGAAAGAGCGAAACGCTCGTTCATCAGTGATCCTGTTGTTCATGCAGGCACCACCAATCATGGCTTCTGAGCAGCAGACTGTGCTGTCTAAACAGTGATCTCCTGCACAGAAGCCATGATTCTGTATGAGGACGAAGGATCACTATAGTGATCCCCTGTCCTCATACTGTGGAGGTGATTGCTGCATGTAAATGTCTCCTTCACTGAACAAGCAGCCGACTGTAGGGAAGGAGCGCTTTCTTCCTGACAATCAGCTGCTCAGTCGGCCAGTCTAAAGCCACCATTACTGTAACTTAGCCATGCTGTCTGCTTTGCACAGTACAAGGCTGTGTGTATGCAATTTAGGGGCTGCGCACATCATGCACAAACATACACTATATATTTTTGTTTTTATAATGAAACAGTATGGTGACGGAAGCCACTGTATGGATCAATAGGAGGCGTACAACCACATGGTGCCGGCCTATGACATAGTGAGTACCCGCACCAGCGACTATGTCTTTAAGTAAAGAAACTGCAAAAGACTCAGGTGAGTGCCGCAATTTTTGATCTTCTTCTTACATCACAACCAAATTAATTTGTCACTAATCGCTATAAATCAGGTATACCCAGACCACTCTGCCTTAGGGTACGGCCACACGGAGCGGCTGTGCTGCGGGCAGGTTGCGGCCATGCTGTGGTGAAGAACCACGTGGCCAATTAGCCCAAAGCTGCCTTTCATTTAATAATGAGGACTGCACTGTATAGCCCTTCTTTATTCTTAATGGCACCTTTAAACAGGGGCTGTTGCTGGTATGGGGTTTGGCTGGTTAGTTTTTCTTGTACTTGTAATATTTAAAAAAAATAGTTTTTTTCTTTTCATTGTCATATTCTGACCCCAAAGAGTTATGTCTTAGAGTTAGGCCTCTTTGACATGAGCGATACAGATTATGCCAGGATCTGTTAGGCCTCTTTTACACGGGCGTCACGTTTTGGCTCAGGGTGCGTCCCGGGTGCATTGCGGCAAACCCGCGTGAGTAGGTACACAATTTCAGTCAGTTTTGAATGCGATTGCGTTCCGTTGTTCAGTTTTTATCACGCTGGTGCAATGCGTTTTGCACGAGCGTGATAAAAAACTGACTGTGGTACCCAGACCCGAACTTCTTCACTGAAGTTCAGGTTTGGGTTAGGTGTTGTGTAGATTGTATTATTTTCCCTTATAACATGGTTATAAGGGAAAATAATAGCATTCTTTATACAGAATGCATAGTACAAATAATTTAACTCACCTTAATCCACTTGTTCGCGCAGCCCGGCTTCTCTTCTGCCTTCATCTGTGACAAAAAGGACCTGCGCTCATCACATGGTCCATCACCATGGTGATGTACCATGGTGATGGACCATGTGATGGACCATGTGATGAGCGCAGTGACGTCACCACAGGTCCTTTTCCTCACAGATGAAGGCAGAAGAGAAGATGGACTGCGTGAACAAGTGGATTAAGGTGAGTTAAATTATTTATTTATTTTTTTAACCCCTCCAGCCCTATTGTACTATGCATTCTGTATTAAGAATGCTATTATTTTCCCTTATAACCATGTTATAAGGGAAAATAATAATGATCGGGTCCCCATTCTGATCGTCTCCTAGCAACCATGGGTGAAAATCGCACCGCATCCGCACTTGCTTGCGGATGCTTGCGATTTTCATGCAGCCCCATTCACTTCTATGGGGCCTGCGTTGCGTGAAAAACGCACAAATCAGAGCATGCTGCGATTTTCACGCAATGCACAAGTGATGCGTGAAAATCACCGCTCATCTGCACATCCCCATAGAAATGAATGGGTCCGGATTCAGTGCGGGTGCAATGCGTTCACCTTACGCATCGCACCCGCGCGGAAATCTCTCCCTTGTGAAAGAGGCCTTAAGGTAAAAACTGATGTTTTTTCAAGCAAGTTGAATAATTTCTCTCTGCGATTGCAAAACTGAATAAGAATCTACAATCTACATCTACTAGCAACTATCAGTGAAAAACGTATTGCATACGCCATTCGCTTCCATGTAGCCAGAACTGCGTGAAAAATGCACAAGATAGAACATGCTGTGATTTTCTCTCAATCGGCGCTCACATACACAAACCCATTGAAATGAATGGGCCAGGATTCAGTCCAGAGGCTATGTGCTAAACGCATCTGGACGGACAGCTTGCTCATGTGAAAAAAGCCCTTATGGAGCTGTGGGGTGGCTTTTTTTTGTAGGACGATCTACAGTTTTTATTGATAGCATTTTGCCATGTGTATGAGTTTTTGATCACTTTTTATTCAATTGTTTTTGGCAGTTGGAGCAATGAAAAAATTTCAAATCGGCCATTATGATGTTTTTTTTTCCATTAAGTCACTCAATGTATGGGATAAACATTTTTAGATTTTAACACCTTAAAGACCGGGCCTAGTTTCATATTTACATTTTAGATTTTTCCTCCCCACGTTCCAATAGCTATAACTTTTTTAATTTTTCCATTCATATAAGCCATGAGGACTTATTTTTTAATGCTGCAACTTATTTTACCATGTCTTGTACTGGAAAACGGGGGAAAAAATTATACCATTTTTGTGGTATGTACAACTGTTTGATAATTGTTCAATTTTTTAGGGCGGACAAGATGACAAAAAAATTGTGAATTGTGTGTTTTATTTTTTATTTTTTGTTACGGCATTCACCGCACAGGAAAAAAATATACCGTACAGACCAAAAGTTTGGACACTACTTCTCATTCAAAGAGTTTTCTTTATTTTCATGACTATGAAAAGTGTAGATTCACACTGAAGGAATCAAAACTATGAATTAACACATGTGGAATTATATACATAACAAACAAGTGTGAAACAACTGAAAATATGTAATACTCTAGGTTCTTCAAAGTAGCCACCTTTTGCTTTGATTACTGCTTTGATTACTGCTTTGCACACTCTTGGCATTCTCTTGATGAGCTTCAAGAGGTAGTCCCCTGAAATGGTTTTCACTTCACAGGTGTGCCCTGTCAGGTTTAATAAGTGGGATTTCTTGCCTTATAAATGGGGTTGGGACCATCAGTTGCGTTGAGGAGAAGTCAGGTGGATACACAGCTGATAGTCCTACTGAATAGACTGTTAGAATTTGTATTATGGCAAGAAAAAAGCAGCTAAGTAAAGAAAAACGAGTGGCCATCATTACTTTAAGATATGAAGGTCAGTCAGTCAGCCGAAAAATTGGGAAAACTTTGAAAGTAAGGGCTATTTGACCATGAAGGAGAGTGATGGGGTGCTGCGCCAGATGACCTGGCCTCCACAGTCACCGGACCTGAACCCAATCGAGATGGTTTGGGGTGAGCTGGACCACAGAGTGAAGGCAAAAGGGCCAACAAGTGCTAAGCATCTCTGGGAACTCCTCAAAGACTGTTGGAAGACCATTTCAGGGGACTACCTCTTGAAGCTCATCAAGAGAATGCCAAGAGTGTGCAAAGCAGTAATCAAAGCAAAAGGTGGCTACTTTGAAGAACCTAGAATATGACATATTTTCAGTTGTTTCACACTTGTTTGTTATGTATATAATTCCACATGTGTTAATTCATAGTTTTGATGCCTTCAGTCATGAAAATAAAGAAAACTCTTTGAATGAGAAGGTGTGTCCAAACTTTTGGTCTGTACTGTATATTTTAATGGTTTAGGGATACCGAATATGTTATTTTTTTTATTGTTTATATATTTTTATATAGAACAAACAAACTTCCAGCATCCAAGCTGTAGTAAAATCCTTAAATGTTTATTTCTTGCTTTAAAATCCATATGGTTAACGTGTTTCGACGTGTTGTCTTAACCA
Source organism: Bufo bufo (assembly GCF_905171765.1). Classification (NCBI taxonomy): domain Eukaryota; kingdom Metazoa; phylum Chordata; class Amphibia; order Anura; family Bufonidae; genus Bufo; species Bufo bufo. The sequence continues at coordinate 304,450,483 of NC_053390.1, read as the reverse complement.
TGACCAAGTTACATGTCCACACATCACTTCCTTAAAAACATATCACCACCCCGAACACGCCTTTTACCATGTGTTTCCATAATCATTAATTAAATCAAAACAGGTGCACAGAGTACCATGTTAAAATGAAAACAAATAAATCAGAACATGTTAACACTGCCATATATACAGGAACCCTATTAATATTCAAAAATCAGATCATACCTATTATTCATTCCTTTGGGCATTCTACTATCAAGTGAAAAAGTCCAGTATGACTCCTTATTGAATAGCCTTCTAATATCTCCCCACCCCGCTGACAAGAATTGAAAACCTTTTCTATTCCCATAATACCTATTCAATAGGGAGTCGTACTGGATTTTTTCACATAAATTTCGGCAGGCCAATAGAAAGGCTTGGTGCTTTGCTGGCCCCGTGTTAGGCTTAGTTTTAGAGATAGTTGTGGGTCCCAGAGCTCGGACCCACACCAATCAGACAATGGGGGCCTATCCTACCGATACGCCCCCATTGTCTGAGATAGAAATACCCTTTTAAGAAGTTAATAGTACAGACATTTTTTGATTGTTGATGTTTTGATATTTTTGATTGTTTATTATTTTAAACCCTTCTACCCCGAGCCAGATTTCACCTTTCTGCCCAGGCCATTTTTTGCAAATCTGTCATGTGTCACTTTATGTAGTAATAACTTTGGAACACTTTTACTTAACCAAGCCATTCTGAGACTGTTTTCTCGTAACACATCGTACTTCATGACAGTGGTAAATTTGAGTCAATATACTTCACCATTATTTATAAAAAAATCCCAAATTTACCCAAAAAAATTCAAAATTTGAATTTCTCTACTTTTAAAACAGATAGTAATACCTCAAAAAATAGTTATCAATCAACATTCACCATATGTCTACTTTATGTTGGCATCATTTTGTAAATGTCATTTTATTTTTTTAAGACGTTAGAAGGCTTAGAATTTTAGAAGCAATTTTTCAAATTTTTTTGAAAATTTTCAAAACCATTTTTTAAGCCCCAAATCAGTTATAAAATGATTTTGAGAGGCTTATGTAATGGAAACTATCCATAAATTATCCAATTTTAGAAACTACACTCCTCAAATTATTCAAAACTGATGTTACAAACTTTTTTAACCCTTGAGGTGTTCCACAAGAATTAAAGGAAAATGGAGGTGAACTTTCAAATTTCCATTTTTTACAGATTTTTTATGTTAATAATTTTTTTCTTGCAACACAGCAAGGGTTAACAGCAAAAAAAACATCAATATACATTACTCTGAATTTTCAGTGTATAGACATACCCCATATGTGGTGTTAAACTGCTGTAGGAGCACATGGCAGTGGTCAGAGGGAAAGGAGCGCCATATGATTGTTAGAGGCAGATATTTGGGCACCATTTTGTATTTGAAGAGACCTTGACATACCCCTACAGTGAAAATCCTCATAAAGTGACCCCATTTTGGAAACTATACCCCTCAAAGAATTTATTAAGGGGTGTACTGAGTACTTTGACCCCATAAGCGTTTAACGGGGTTTAGAAACACTTGACTGTGAAAATGAAAAGTTTTATTCCTTTCAATAAAATGTTGCTTTAGTCCCACATTTTTCAAAAGGGGTAACAGGAGAAATATCACCCCATAATTTGTTACCCATTTTCTCCTGAATACAACAACACCTCATATGTGGTGGTAAACTGCTGTGGGGGCACATGGCAGGACTCAGAAAAGAAGGAGCACCATTTGGCTTTTTCAGTGCATATTTTGATGGATTGGTTTACAAGTGCCATTGGTTTTTATTTTTTGAGTGATTGTCTTATGTGGGGGTTCATTTTTTTGATTTTTGTAAGGTGAGGTGACAAAAAATTACTGTTCTGGCCCAGTTTTTTAAAATATTAATTTTTACAGCTTTCACTGGACAGGGTATATCATGTGATATTTTTTATAGAGCAGGTTGGTATGGATGCAGCGATACCTAAATTTTTTTTTTTTTTTTTGTTAAGTTTTACACAGTAAAAGCATTTTTGAAAAGAATAAAATCTTGTTTTTGTGTTGCCATTTTCTGAGAGCTATATTTGTTTTATTTTTCTGGTGATTGTCTTATGTAGGGGCACATGTTTTGTGGGATGAGATGACGGTTTGATTGGTACCATTTTGGGGTACATAAGACTTTTTAATCACTTGGTATTACACTTTTTGTGAAGCAAGGTGACAAAAAATGGAACAGTTTTTATTATTATTATTATTATTTTATTTTTACAGCATTTGGCACAGTTTTTATTTTTTTACAGCATTCACCTGAGGGGGCATATCATGTTATATTTTAATAGAGCAGGTTGTTACGGACGCAACGATACCTAATGTGTCTATTATTTTTATTTTTGTTAAGTTTACACAGTAAAAGCTTTTTTGAAAAGAAAAATATCGTTTTTGTGTTGCCATATTCTGAGACATATTTTTTTTATTTTTCAAGCGATTGTTTTATGTAGGGTCTCATTTTTCGCAGGATGAGATGATGGTTTGATTAGTACCATTTTGGGGTACATTGGACTTTTTAATTAATTGGTATTACATTTTTTGTGAGGCAAGGTGACCAAAAATGGCTGTTTTGGAACTGTTTTTATTATTATTATTATTTTATTTTTACAGCATTCACCTAATATGTTTACTTTTCTTTTTTTTTCCAATTTTATATAACTTAATTATGGGAAAAAGGGCACCTTTTTTTTTCCCTTGGAACTTTTATTTTTTATTATGTAAAAACTCTTTTTTTAACTTTTGTTTTTGTCCCAATGTGGGATTTCAACTTTTGGGGGTCTGATCCCCTCTGCAATGCATTACAATACATGTCTATTATAATGCATTGGCTGTAAGTGTATTACACACTGTAACACACTTCAGCTTGCTTTCCTGTAAGACTCAGGGGGCTGGGTCTTACAAGCTTCCATGGAAGGCAGGACAATGCCTACGAAAGGCATGGGGCTGCCTTCCCTGCCATTGGCTCCCAGATGGGGACAAGTAGGGAGCCCCCTCCATCCACTAACCCTATACATGCTGCGGTCAGCGCTGACCGTGGCATAGCAAGGGTTAAATCGACGGCATCGGTGTCTTCACTGATGCCGGAGAATACAACAGTGGCTCGGCGGTCAGGAACAGCAGACCCCTGCTGCTGATCAGTGCTTATATTATGTCCTGCATCAGGAAGGGGTTTAATTTGGGGACAGGGGGTGATTTGAATGTTTATATACTTTTAAAAACTTTTTGGAAGTCATCCTAGGTCAGTGATGGTGAACCTATGGCACGGGTGCCAGAGGCGGCACTCAGAGCCCTCTCTGTGGGCACCCGCACTCTGGAAAAAGTCTACAGTGTACCAATCTGCCTTAGACTTTTCCTGCCATTCATCAGCGCAGGGCGCACTATGAACAGCACAGGCAGCGCACTGAATGCAGGCAGGCTATTATAGCTAAATGATAAAGTACATGGAGGATATACTATACTGGACTGTAGTATTCAGGTTACGTTGCCGTGTTGACACTTTGCGATAAATAATGGGTTTTGGGTTGCAGTTTGGGCACTCGGCCTCTAAAAGGTTCACCATCACTGTCCTAGGTTATCACTGTTGCAGACATAAACCCCAGGTGTCTGCTATATGAAACAGTGATGGTGGTATTGCAGGGGCCACATGGCCATTAACAATGCAGGCCGGCTAAACAGTGTGGTCTTATTCCTTTATATAGGGCCCTATGCAACCCATTGGGCCGCGAGGTTCTTGACTGCAGTACAGCCGCGTTGTGAATGCCACATGACCATGCTATGTGGTCATACCCTGACGTATACATTGTTATATTTGTTAAATGTGGAACAAAAATGTGACTCGAACCCTGACTAATAACTGTACGTGTGTAAGTAAAGCATGCGATGCAGCAGAGCTATGCGTGTATTAGGCTGCGATCATAGCTGGCTCCGCCAGGAGTTGTAGTCACAGATTCCATCACATTTCACTAAAATAATACACATGAGTATTTAGGTAAAGCATACGGTATACAGCTGTGTGTAAAGCATACAGTGATAAGCTTTGGGCTGCACGGTGGCTCAGTGGTTAGCACTGGTGCCTTGCAGCGCTGGGGTCCTAGGTTTGAATCCGACCAAGGACAACATCTGCGTGGAGTTTGTATGTTCTCCCTGTGTTTGCGTTGGGTTTCCTCCGGGTTCTCCGGTTTCCTCCCACACTCCAAAGACATACTGATAGGGACCTTAGATTGTGAGCCCCATTGGGGACAGTGTGATGCTAATGTCTGTAAAAGCACTGCAGAATATAGTAGTTCTATATAAGTGCATAAAATAAAAAAAATAGGTAATGCATACAGGGATAAGCTGTGGGTGCTTAGGTAATGCATACAGGGATAAGCTGTGGGTGCTTAGGTAATGCATACAGGAAAAGCTGTGGGTGCTTAGGTAATGCATACAGGGATAAGCTGTGGGTGCTTAGGTAATGCATACAGGGATAAGCTGTGGGTGCTTAGGTAATGCATAGTGATAAGCAGTGGGTGCTTAGGTAATGCATACAGGGATAAGCAGTGGGTGCTTAGGTAATGCATACAGGGATAAGCTGTGGGTGCTTAGGTAATGCATACAGGGATAAGCAGTGGGTGCTTAGGTAATGCATAGTGATAAGCAGTGGGTGCTTAGGTAATGCATAGTGATAAGCAGTGGGTGCTTAGGTAATGCATACAGGGATAAGCAGTGGGTGCTTAGGTAATGCATACAGTGGGTGCTTAGGTAATGCATACAGGGATAAGCTGTGGGTGCTTAGGTAATGCATACAGGGATAAGCTGTGGGTGCTTAGGTAATGCATACAGTGATAAGCAGTGGGTGCTTAGGTAATGCATACAGGGATAAGCTGTGGGTGCTTAGGTAATGCATACAGTGATAAGCTGTGGGTGCTTAGGTAATGCATACAGGAAAAGCTGTGGGTGCTTAGGTAATGCATACAGGGATAAGCTGTGGGTGCTTAGGTAATGCATACAGGGATAAGCTGTGGGTGCTTAGGTAATGCATACAGGGATAAGCTGTGGGTGCTTAGGTAATGCATAGTGATAAGCAGTGGGTGCTTAGGTAATGCATACAGGGATAAGCAGTGGGTGCTTAGGTAATGCATAGTGATAAGCAGTGGGTGCTTAGGTAATGCATAGTGATAAGCAGTGGGTGCTTAGGTAATGCATACAGTGGGTGCTTAGGTAATGCATACAGGGATAAGCAGTGGGTGCTTAGGTAATGCATACAGGGATAAGCTGTGGGTGCTTAGGTAATGCATAGTGATAAGCAGTGGGTGCTTAGGTAATGCATACAGGGATAAGCAGTGGGTGCTTAGGTAATGCATACAGTGGGTGCTTAGGTAATGCATACAGTGGGTGCTTAGGTAATGCATACAGTGGGTGCTTAGGTAATGCATACAGTGATAAGCAGTGGGTGCTTAGGTAATGCATAGTGATAAGCAGTGGGTGCTTAGGTAATGCATACAGTGGGTGCTTAGGTAATGCATACAGTGGGTGCTTAGGTAATGCATACAGTGATAAGCAGTGGGTGCTTAGGTAATGCATACAGTGATAAGCAGTGGGTGCTTAGGTAATGCATACAGTGATAAGCTGTGGGTGCTTAGGTAATGCATACAGTGGGTGCTTAGGTAATGCATACAGTGATAAGCAGTGGGTGCTTAGGTAATGCATACAGTGATAAGCTGTGGGTGCTTAGGTAATGCATACAGTGGGTGCTTAGGTAATGCATACAGGGATAAGCTGTGGGTGCTTAGGTAATGCATACAGTGGGTGCTTAGGTAATGCATACAGGGATAAGCTGTGGGTGCTTAGGTAATGCATAGTGATAAGCAGTGGGTGCTTAGGTAATGCATACAGGGATAAGCAGTGGGTGCTTAGGTAATGCATACAGTGGGTGCTTAGGTAATGCATACAGGGATAAGCTGTGGGTGCTTAGGTAATGCATACAGGGATAAGCTGTGGGTGCTTAGGTAATGCATAGTGATAAGCAGTGGGTGCTTAGGTAATGCATACAGTGGGTGCTTAGGTAATGCATACAGGGATAAGCAGTGGGTGCTTAGGTAATGCATACAGTGGGTGCTTAGGTAATGCATACAGGGATAAGCTGTGGGTGCTTAGGTAATGCATAGTGATAAGCAGTGGGTGCTTAGGTAATGCATACAGGGATAAGCTGTGGGTGCTTAGGTAATGCATACAGTGATAAGCTGTGGGTGCTTAGGTAATGCATACAGGGATAAGCAGTGGGTGCTTAGGTAATGCATAGTGATAAGCAGTGGGTGCTTAGGTAATGCATACAGTGGGTGCTTAGGTAATGCATACAGTGGGTGCTTAGGTAATGCATACAGTGGGTGCTTAGGTAATGCATACAGTGGGTGCTTAGGTAATGCACACAGTGGGTGCTTAGGTAATGCATACAGGGATAAGCTGTGGGTGCTTAGGTAATGCATAGTGATAAGCAGTGGGTGCTTAGGTAATGCATACAGGGATAAGCTGTGGGTGCTTAGGTAATGCATACAGGGATAAGCTGTGGGTGCTTAGGTAATGCATACAGGGATAAGCTGTGGGTGCTTAGGTAATGCATACAGTGGGTGCTTAGGTAATGCATACAGGGATAAGCAGTGGGTGCTTAGGTAATGCATACAGTTGGTGCTTAGGTAATGCATACAGTGATAAGCAGTGGGTGCTTAGGTAATGCATACAGTGGGTGCTTAGGTAATACATACAGGGATAAGCAGTGGGTGCTTAGGTAATGCATACAGTTGGTGCTTAGGTAATGCATACAGGGATAAGCTGTGGGTGCTTAGGTAATGCATACAGGGATAAGCTGTGGGTGCTTAGGTAATGCATAGTGATAAGCAGTGGGTGCTTAGGTAATGCATACAGGGATAAGCAGTGGGTGCTTAGGTAATGCATAGTGATAAGCAGTGGGTGCTTAGGTAATGCATAGTGATAAGCAGTGGGTGCTTAGGTAATGCATACAGTGGGTGCTTAGGTAATGCATACAGTGATAAGCTGTGGGTGCTTAGGTAATACATACAGGGATAAGCTGTGGGTGCTTAGGTAATGCATACAGTGATAAGCAGTGGGTGCTTAGGTAATGCATACAGTGATAAGCAGTGGGTGCTTAGGTAATGCATACAGGGATAAGCTGTGGGTGCTTAGGTAATGCATACAGGGATAAGCTGTGGGTGCTTAGGTAATGCATACAGGAAAAGCTGTGGGTGCTTAGGTAATGCATACAGGGATAAGCTGTGGGTGCTTAGGTAATGCATACAGGGATAAGCTGTGGGTGCTTAGGTAATGCATAGTGATAAGCAGTGGGTGCTTAGGTAATGCATACAGGGATAAGCAGTGGGTGCTTAGGTAATGCATACAGGGATAAGCTGTGGGTGCTTAGGTAATGCATACAGGGATAAGCAGTGGGTGCTTAGGTAATGCATAGTGATAAGCAGTGGGTGCTTAGGTAATGCATAGTGATAAGCAGTGGGTGCTTAGGTAATGCATACAGGGATAAGCAGTGGGTGCTTAGGTAATGCATACAGTGGGTGCTTAGGTAATGCATACAGGGATAAGCTGTGGGTGCTTAGGTAATGCATACAGTGATAAGCTGTGGGTGCTTAGGTAATGCATACAGGAAAAGCTGTGGGTGCTTAGGTAATGCATACAGGGATAAGCTGTGGGTGCTTAGGTAATGCATACAGGGATAAGCTGTGGGTGCTTAGGTAATGCATACAGGGATAAGCTGTGGGTGCTTAGGTAATGCATACAGGGATAAGCAGTGGGTGCTTAGGTAATGCATAGTGATAAGCAGTGGGTGCTTAGGTAATGCATAGTGATAAGCAGTGGGTGCTTAGGTAATGCATACAGGGATAAGCAGTGGGTGCTTAGGTAATGCATACAGTGGGTGCTTAGGTAATGCATACAGTGATAAGCAGTGGGTGCTTAGGTAATGCATACAGGGATAAGCAGTGGGTGCTTAGGTAATGCATACAGGGATAAGCTGTGGGTGCTTAGGTAATGCATAGTGATAAGCAGTGGGTGCTTAGGTAATGCATACAGGGATAAGCAGTGGGTGCTTAGGTAATGCATACAGTGGGTGCTTAGGTAATGCATACAGTGGGTGCTTAGGTAATGCATACAGTGGGTGCTTAGGTAATGCATACAGTGATAAGCAGTGGGTGCTTAGGTAATGCATAGTGATAAGCAGTGGGTGCTTAGGTAATGCATACAGTGGGTGCTTAGGTAATGCATACAGTGGGTGCTTAGGTAATGCATACAGTGATAAGCAGTGGGTGCTTAGGTAATGCATACAGTGATAAGCAGTGGGTGCTTAGGTAATGCATACAGTGATAAGCTGTGGGTGCTTAGGTAATGCATACAGTGGGTGCTTAGGTAATGCATACAGTGATAAGCAGTGGGTGCTTAGGTAATGCATACAGTGATAAGCAGTGGGTGCTTAGGTAATGCATACAGTGATAAGCTGTGGGTGCTTAGGTAATGCATACAGTGGGTGCTTAGGTAATGCATACAGGGATAAGCTGTGGGTGCTTAGGTAATGCATACAGTGGGTGCTTAGGTAATGCATACAGGGATAAGCTGTGGGTGCTTAGGTAATGCATAGTGATAAGCAGTGGGTGCTTAGGTAATGCATACAGGGATAAGCAGTGGGTGCTTAGGTAATGCATACAGTGGGTGCTTAGGTAATGCATACAGGGATAAGCTGTGGGTGCTTAGGTAATGCATACAGTGATAAGCAGTGGGTGCTTAGGTAATGCATACAGGGATAAGCTGTGGTTGCTTAGGTAATGCATAGTGATAAGCAGTGGGTGCTTAGGTAATGCATACAGGGATAAGCAGTGGGTGCTTAGGTAATGCATACAGTGGGTGCTTAGGTAATGCATACAGGGATAAGCTGTGGGTGCTTAGGTAATGCATACAGGGATAAGCAGTGGGTGCTTAGGTAATGCATACAGTGGGTGCTTAGGTAATGCATACAGGGATAAGCTGTGGGTGCTTAGGTAATGCATAGTGATAAGCAGTGGGTGCTTAGGTAATGCATACAGGGATAAGCAGTGGGTGCTTAGGTAATGCATAGTGATAAGCAGTGGGTGCTTAGGTAATGCATACAGTGGGTGCTTAGGTAATGCATACAGTGGGTGCTTAGGTAATGCATACAGTGGGTGCTTAGGTAATGCATACAGTGGGTGCTTAGGTAATGCATACAGTGGGTGCTTAGGTAATGCATACAGTGGGTGCTTAGGTAATACATACAGGGATAAGCAGTGGGTGCTTAGGTAATGCATACAGGGATAAGCTGTGGGTGCTTAGGTAATGCATACAGTGATAAGCAGTGGGTGCTTAGGTAATGCATAGTGATAAGCAATGGGTGCTTAGGTAATGCATACAGGGATAAGCAGTGGGTGCTTAGGTAATGCATACAGTGGGTGCTTAGGTAATGCATACAGTGATAAGCAGTGGGTGCTTAGGTAATGCATACAGTGGGTGCTTAGGTAATGCATACAGTGGGTGCTTAGGTAATGCATACAGGGATAAGCTGTGGGTGCTTAGGTAATGCATAGTGATAAGCAGTGGGTGCTTAGGTAATGCATAGTGATAAGCAGTGGGTGCTTAGGTAATGCATAGTGATAAGCAGTGGGTGCTTAGGTAATGCATACAGGGATAAGCAGTGGGTGCTTAGGTAATGCATACAGTGGGTGCTTAGGTAATGCATACAGTGATAAGCAGTGGGTGCTTAGGTAATGCATACAGTGATAAGCAGTGGGTGCTTAGGTAATGCATACAGGGATAAGCTGTGGGTGCTTAGGTAATGCATACAGTGATAAGCTGTGGGTGCTTAGGTAATGCATACAGGGATAAGCTGTGGGTGCTTAGGTAATGCATACAGGGATAAGCTGTGGGTGCTTAGGTAATGCATACAGGGATAAGCTGTGGGTGCTTAGGTAATGCATACAGTGATAAGCAGTGGGTGCTTAGGTAATGCATACAGTGGGTGCTTAGGTAATGCATACAGTGATAAGCTGTGGGTGCTTAGGTAATGCATACAGGGATAAGCTGTGGGTGCTTAGGTAATGCATAGTGATAAGCAGTGGGTGCTTAGGTAATGCATACAGTGATAAGCAGTGGGTGCTTAGGTAATGCATACAGGGATAAGCAGTGGGTGCTTAGGTAATGCATACAGTGGGTGCTTAGGTAATGCATACAGTGATAAGCAGTGGGTGCTTAGGTAATGCATACAGTGGGTGCTTAGGTAATGCATACAGTGATAAGCAGTGGGTGCTTAGGTAATGCATACAGTGGGTGCTTAGGTAATGCATACAGTGGGTGCTTAGGTAATGCATACAGTGGGTGCTTAGGTAATGCATACAGGGATAAGCTGTGGGTGCTTAGGTAATGCATAGTGATAAGCAGTGGGTGCTTAGGTAATGCATACAGGGATAAGCTGTGGGTGCTTAGGTAATGCATAGTGATAAGCAGTGGGTGCTTAGGTAATGAATACAGTGGGTGCTTAGGTAATACATACAGGGATAAGCAGTGGGTGCTTAGGTAATGCACACAGTGGGTGCTTAGGTAATGCATACAGGGATAAGCTGTGGGTGCTTAGGTAATGCATAGTGATAAGCAGTGGGTGCTTAGGTAATGCATACAGGGATAAGCTGTGGGTGCTTAGGTAATGCATACAGGGATAAGCTGTGGGTGCTTAGGTAATGCATACAGGGATAAGCTGTGGGTGCTTAGGTAATGCATACAGTGGGTGCTTAGGTAATGCATACAGGGATAAGCAGTGGGTGCTTAGGTAATGCATACAGTTGGTGCTTAGGTAATGCATACAGGGATAAGCTGTGGGTGCTTAGGTAATGCATACAGTGGGTGCTTAGGTAATACATACAGGGATAAGCAGTGGGTGCTTAGGTAATGCATACAGTTGGTGCTTAGGTAATGCATACAGGGATAAGCTGTGGGTGCTTAGGTAATGCATACAGGGATAAGCTGTGGGTGCTTAGGTAATGCATAGTGATAAGCAGTGGGTGCTTAGGTAATGCATACAGGGATAAGCAGTGGGTGCTTAGGTAATGCATAGTGATAAGCAGTGGGTGCTTAGGTAATGCATAGTGATAAGCAGTGGGTGCTTAGGTAATGCATACAGTGGGTGCTTAGGTAATGCATACAGTGATAAGCTGTGGGTGCTTAGGTAATACATACAGGGATAAGCTGTGGGTGCTTAGGTAATGCATACAGGGATAAGCTGTGGGTGCTTAGGTAATACATACAGGGATAAGCAGTGGGTGCTTAGGTAATGCATACAGTGGGTGCTTAGGTAATACATACAGGGATAAGCAGTGGGTGCTTAGGTAATACATACAGGGATAAGCAGTGGGTGCTTAGGTAATGCATACAGGGATAAGCTGTGGGTGCTTAGGTAATGCATACAGTGATAAGCAGTGGGTGCTTAGGTAATGCATACAGGCAGACATATTATTGGTAAGCCTCATATAAAGGACGACATAAAACTTCACTGGCAGTGCAGCCTGGAACCTAACTACTCCAATGCAGCATCATGACATCATCAAAGGTCCTTTAGCTCTAGGAATTAGTAACCATCCACCCACAGTGTGACAGATCATGTGATCATGACATCATCAAAAGTCCTTGAGCCCACTTTTAGCATCAATGTCTAAACTCCATGCGCAGTAAGGACCTTCTGACGTCACATGGTCATGAGACATTGTAAAACTCACTTCTAAAGTCACCATGCGTCTCATCGTTGACACCATTTTTATTATTTTTAGATGATATCACTAATCTTTACTACCACAGTGCATAATGAAGAACAGGAAACACCCAGCAGCTCAGTTTCGAATCTGACTCCTCCCAAGCATGTGACTAATCACATGGTTATGACATCATCAAAGGTCCTTTAGCACAATAGTGCTGGTGTTTGGACTGTATATGTGACCGGAGATCTATTTGGCTATGGAGGCGGGGTCCTCGGTAAGTAATAGTTTGTGTCGTCGTGTACATACATGTCCATGGCATGTAACCTCTCTAGTGTGGCTGGTTATTACATATTGGAGCATGTATACAGTTTCTTGTACCAGCTACTTATAGATTTGCCCTAATGTTCTCAGTACATATATATCTATTTTGAAAAGAAGAAAGAGTGACAATATTTTTGGCATGCGAAGCGGCTGCAACAAGTTTTCATACTAGGCCGTGCCTCTAACTCTGCCCAACACAATACTATACACCTAATCCTACCCAGTCCCCTAAACACCACCAGATACTAATTATTCCCTCTTCATGCCACCACATAGTAGTTATGCCCCCTTCACAAGTCATGCCAACATGTGCCTCCTCACAGTAGTTATGGGCAGATATGTGCCCCCTCACAGCAGTTATGCCCAGATACGAGCCCCTTCACAGCAGTTATGCCCAGATACGAGCCCCTTCACAGCAGTTATGCCCAGATACGAGCCCCTTCACAGCAGTTATGCCCAGATACGAGCCCCTTCACAGCAGTTATGCCCAGATACGAGCCCCTTCACAGCAGTTATGCCCAGATACGAGCCCCTTCACAGCAGTTATGCCCAGATACGAGCCCCTTCACAGCAGTTATGCCCAGATACGAGCCCCTTCACAGCAGTTATGCCCAGATACGAGCCCCTTCACAGCAGTTATGCCCAGATACGAGCCCCTTCACAGCAGTTATGCCCAGATACGAGCCCCTTCACAGCAGTTATGCCCAGATACGAGCCCCTTCACAGCAGTTATGCCCAGATACGAGCCCCTTCACAACAGTTATGCCCAGATACGAGCCCCTTCACAGCAGTTATGCCCAGATACGAGCCCCTTCACAGCAGTTATTCCCAGATACGTGCCCCTTCACAGCAGTTATGCCCAGATATGTGCCCCTTCACAGCAGTTATGCCCAGATACGTGCCCCTTCACAGCAGTTATGCCCAGATACGTGCCCCTTCACAGCAGTTATGCCCAGATACGTGCCCCTTCACAGCAGTTATGCCCAGATACGTGCCCCTTCACAGCAGTTATGCCCAGATACGTGCCCCTTCACAGCAGTTATGCCCAGATACGTGCCCCTTCACAGCAGTTATGCCCAGATACGTGCCCCTTCACAGCAGTTATGCCCAGATACGTGCCCCTTCACAGCAGTTATGCCCAGATACGTGCCCCTTCACAGCAGTTATGCCCAGATACGTGCCCCTTCACAGCAGTTATGCCCAGATACGTGCCCCTTCACAGCAGTTATGCCCAGATACGTGCCCCTTCACAGCAGTTATGCCCAGATACGTGCCCCTTCACAGTAGTTATGCCCAGATACATACCCCCTTCACAGCTAGTAAAAAAAATAAAAACAACACTAAATACTCACCTAGTTCCTTTGATAGTCTGTACTATGCAGCAGGTAGGATAAACATTGCGCTGCTGGTCTGTGTAGAAGGAGGATGAGCAGAGGCTGACTCCCGGCCTACCCCGCCCTTCCTGCACAGACCAACAGTGAGAAGCACCGGCAGCTGAGAGGAATGGTGAAATGGGGAGCGGATGACTCTCTGCTCCACTGTTACAGTCAGCTGTCTCTGCGTAATATGGAGGCAGAGACAGCTGGGAGCGGGACATACCTCAGCCGTTCCGGGACTGCGGGACAGTCACCGAAATCTGCTGGATGTGGGACGGTTGAGAGAGTGTGTGTGTGTGTGTGTGTATGTATGTATGTATATGTGTGTGTGTGTACATATACACACACAGTTGTCAAAATGTAAAAGTAGAGTCTGGTGTGCAAAACACACTGGCAGAAATTTTCAGGATGGGAACAAGCCCTATTTGTATGGAGTCGTGTTGCTCCAGCCATTTGTACTTCATTCCACCCATTTTGTGTGTTCTCTTCAGTCCCCTTCCCGGGACCCTTTGGGTGTTGGGTTGCAACTAATGATCCAAAATCCTAGCACCGCATGCATTTAAGCTGCATGCATATGACTATGTGCAGTCTGGGATACGGATCTCTCGGATTGACAGTGGTCATCATGTGTGATGCAGTGAGTTCCTGTCTGACTGTGGTCTATTGTACTCAAATGCTGACGTGAGTACAGTCCAATAGACCCGCAGTCAGACAGGAACCCCCGGCATCGCACATCACAGTGATACAGTAATTTCAGTCCAGGAGATGTGGCCAGCAGACGGGCTGTGTTTCCTGGACTGCATACTGTTGTGTGCATGCGACCTTACAGTACATGAAGGTCTGCTTTCCAGGAGAAAGCAGCCCTCCATGCTGAACCTGGGGGATTTGCCAATTCTTTCAAGAGTCCAGGGTGTCTTTCCTTTCTCTGGGAGTTTGCTGGATATTCCAGGAGAGTTGGCCAGTAAGATATGAGGCCCATTAAATCGTAAAATAAAAGTTTTTAACTAATAATTTGAAAATCTTTATCAGACATTATGCTAAAAATTGTCATATACTTAACGTCAGAATACACAGTGGGGGAGATTTATCAAAACTGGTGTAAAGTAGAACTGGCTTAGTTGCCCATAGCAACCAGGTTCCACCTTTCATTTTTCACAGCTCTTTTGGAAAATGAAAGGTGGAATCTGATTTGTTGCCGTGACACCAGTTTTGATAAATCTCCTCCAGTGTTCTCTGCTGCCACTTTCTGCTTCCACACTAGTCCAACTGCTAATTTATCACAGATAAATGGTGCACCACATTGCATCGCCCTCTGCAACTTTTTCCCCTTTTCCGACGCTCGCGCTAGATCTAAAAAAGGAGGTGTGGTGTGGGCGGGGAAAGGCGGGCCAGCAGCCGCGTCTCATTTATCATTATCTATGCCTGTTTTAGGCATGGAAAATGGTCTAAATCTACGCCAGCAAGGAAAATGGTGTAGATTTAGATCCGCTGGCGCCTCTACATAACTTAGGAGGGTGAACTGCCAGTGCAGGAGGTACGAAGACCAGCGTCTAAATCGCTGGTCTTCATAAGTGTCCCCCATTGTTCATTGAATGCAGTTTGATGAGGTCATCTCCCCAATCTGCTTCTAAGGGAGGATATCCTCATAATGCAGAACCATAGGGTCTATAAACAAACATCTGCTTTATTCATGAAATGTGTCCACTTAACAGGGTTGTCCAACGCCAACTGAAGTTGTACTTGCGGTCCTAAATCTGCACTTGCCTATTTACCGGTAGCGGTGCTCTGGTCCAGTGCTGAGGGTCCCATTGCCATTGCTTCCTGTCCTTTGTGTACCAGAAGTATGATGTCCCATCTGCTGTCACGTGCACTGCGCTGCAGACATTCACTGGCTTCAACGGTCACATGCCACTTGGGGACACATCACTGCTGAGATTAGTGAATGACTGCAGAAGTGGATAGGACAGGGGACCAGAAGCAGCGGAGATGGGACCCACAGTGTATTGTCATTTTACGGTAACATATTACAACCTAGCCTCAGTAGGCCCGGGGCCTTCTACACGGCACTTTGTTAAAATGAACCCTCTGCCTCTTGTCATGCAATTACAATCGGGCAGAAGATAGGAAATTGTGCATAAATATGCAGATCAACGTTCTAGTTTTTACTAGCTTACTAATTTTTGCAAAATCAAAGTGTGTAAAGTTATGAAAAGTAGATTAACTCCAAAGAAAATGTCTGACATTTGACATATTTCTCATGTTTGTTTTTCAGGATTCTGTTTATCCACCCTTTAAACGCCCACACGATGAGGATTTAATAGCCATGGAAGAGAAAAGATTTTGCCCTGTTAACATGGACATAGTTAAAAAAGAAATCAAAGATGAGGATGACGCTGACTGCTGTGAAGAGGCTTGGTTAAAAGGCTTTGGTCTGTACAGTGATGATGCTACACAGTCAAGCAGCCACTCCCATGAAGCTGATATCAGTTTGAACGCCTTTGCGGAAGAAGTGTTCGATTCCAATACAAATTATCATTGTCCAATAGATGAAAACACAACCAAATTCTTTGATGTTGATAAGCCATTTCAGCCATCAGCAGAACTTGTCCCCCCACAGTGTTTTGGAACCAGGAAACTAAGGTTCCAGAGCGCTTGGTATACAGATTTCCCATGGCTTCATTATAGCCCCCAGCTGAAAGGCGTTCTTTGTTTTACTTGTGGAAAAGCTGAGAGCATGGGTCTTCTGGGTTCTACTAGAAGAAGAGATTCTGTATTTACAGCTGTAGGCTTTTCTAATTGGAAAAAGGCTAGGGAGAAGTTTGGTTCTCACCAAAAGTCAAAAAGCCATGAGTTTGCCACTTGGAAATTAATGCATGCCTTACAGAATCAGAAAAGAGAAGCTGCTCTGGAACAGCAACGAAAAGTTAGACAAGCCATTCCACCTCTTTGCTTGAACAAACTGATTTCTTCAGTTCGGTTTTTGATTCATAGAGGTCACACATTTCAAACTCACGAATCAATCGAAGAGAGTTTGTTTGAACTTCTAAAGTTTGTAGGTCAGGACAATGATGCATTCAAATACTGGCTCATGACTAATCAAAATTTCACTAGCTCAGAAATCCAACATGAAATAATTGGCTTAATGAGCAATGAGATTGTATCTTTAATCACAAGAGAAGTGAGTCAAGGCTCAATGTACTACTCTGTAATAATAGACAGCATTCAGAATTCCGAGTTGCATCAGCTGAGCCTCTTCTTGCGATACTTGGATTTAGATATGCATCCTCAAGAAGAATTCATTGGGTTTCTTGATCCAATGGAGGATGCTGGCACTTCTGCTGCAAATCTTATCTTAGATATTCTTGGTCGACATTCTTTGCCTATTGATCTTCTGAGAGGCATTGCATTTGAGGGCTCATCGGTCACGTCACCCTGCTATATGGAGTCGCAAGCTTTACTGAAACAGAAACAACCTTTAGCTAGGTTCGTCCATTGTGGAGCTCCTTGTGGCACTTCTTTGGCGAGAAATGGCAGCCATGCAAGTCCAATTTTGCAGCAGGCTTTATATTCCGTAAATGATCTGTGCAAGTTATTCAGCAAAACTGCAAAGTTTAAATTTTTATTTGCCGAGGTGACCTCAAATGTGACCTGTCATACCAGGCTTTTATCTTCTTCTAAGTGGTATGTTAACTTGGCACTGCTAAATACTGTTGTCCAACACTATGGTTTGATCATCGAAGGTCTAAGAGAAGCGCAAACTCTTGCAGGAGTTTCTGGTGTAAGAGCTCATGTTCTGTTCCAAGAGTTCATGGAAGGGAATACAATAGCGAGTCTACTCATTATAAGGGCCGTGCTGGAGTCATTAAATATTCTCAATATTAGTTTTGACGATCAGAACAAGCTAATGTTGAACACTTTGAAAAAGGTAAAGATGGTGAAAGAAATATTGACGAGGGTACGTCAAGAGGCCCCTGTGTTGGATTTCCTAAGACAAGCTGAAGATTTTGTGGTCAAACTGAATCTGTCACCTTTAGCCGTTCCTCAGCAGAGACTGTTGTGCCCTCAGAGTGCAGAGGCGGTACAACCACAGGTTTCGGTTTCTAAGGAGGATTATTTTAAAACTGAGTATTTCAAAATGATTGATGCGATCATTTCTCAGTTGGATAACCAGTTCTTCCAACAAGGCTTCATGGAATATTGCATTCTGGAAGATGTTTTGCTTGGTGCAGGCAAAGGAGAATCTGACAGCGTTATTGAGCAGAAACTTGGAGTCCTTTCTAAATACCCAGAGTTCAATGTTCGTATGCTAAAGGTCCAGTTAGAAATGTTTGCTCACAAAAACAGCTACAGTTCTCTGTCAGAAGCGGTAAGCCTTTACAACTCAGTCAGTCCCGAAGTTAAGGAATTTTTCAATGAGCTGGGCAAATTTTTAAAACTTTTACTTATCATTCCCGTGAGCACGATGGAAAGTGACCAGATCTGTGGCCCCTTTCAAAGACTGAAAACTTTGTTACAGTTTACAACCACAGAGACCCGCTCAAATGATGTGGCTATATGCTATGTGAACGAGACACGTCTAGATAGTCTGTGTTTAGAAACTATGGCACACAACTTTGTTCATGGCAGTTGATCAAATGCTTTTTTTTTTTTTTTTTTTGGTGTCTTGAGATGACAGTTAGTGGCATGTCTGTGACAGATCCTGTATGCTGCTTTTTACAAGACCATTACTGGTAAGTTAAACGGAGGGGACCTGTCAGCAAAATAATCTACAAGAGCAGAAGGAGCTGAGCAGATTGATATATAGTTTTATGGGAAAATATTGTGTAATTTGTGTTTCATTCATTTAAAGGGAGTGTCCAGGTTCAGAGCTGAACCCGGACATAACCTCTTCTTCACTCATTGCTCTGATGCTTCCTCCTTCATCGGGATCACTGCTAGGTGGAAGTCTCCGCCTAGCAATGTAATAATGTAAACAAAACAGCCCTTGCTCTGTTCTGGACAGGGCAAAGGGGAGCTGCTCCGATGTTCCACGCATTCATGCTGAATGAGTGAAGAAGGGGTTATGTCCGGGTCCAGCTTTGAACCCGGACAACCTCTTTAAATTCCTGCCCATTCTGGGCTTTGAAGTCCAGGAGGCGGTCCTATCAGTGACTGACAGCTATCTGTGTATACACAGTCATAGAGAGAAGGCCGTCAATCACTGATAGGACCGTCTCCTTGATGTTAAAGCTCAGAATGAGCTCATATGTAAATAAATTAGAAGTTATGCTACTATGTAACAATCTGCTTAGCATCTCCTGCTTTATAACATGCTACCTTAAGCTCAGACACCATTACACCATCCACCTTAAAAGGGAATTTCCTCTGTTAGAATATTCTGTCATATTGCTAGAGTATTTCATGATATTATAACGGGTGTTGTTGGAGCTCTGGAACCCTGAAGATCCCTAAAATAAAGTGAGAGGAAGTTCTCCAGCACCAGCTGTGTTGGTTAACGCAACACTCCTCCATTCTAGTAAATGGGTGGCACCTTTGATCTAAGGTTTGTGGAGGTCCTGGAAGATGAGTTCCGAATGATGATAAAGTGATGGCATATGGCAGCGATATAGCCCATCACTTTCTATAGTGGAAAACCTTTGTAAAGGCAACTACTTTTCCTTTATAGTACATCCATGATATGAGATTCATCTTGATTTAAGAAGCAACATAATTGTTCACAATGGTTAAAATAATTGGATTTTATTAACCAGAAATGCATGAAAAAGGACGCTTTTTAATTCTTGTGTAAAGCAGTGGTGAACCAGACTGCAGCTATTTGGGCCTCAAGAATGTCAATCATAAATAATCTGACGTTTCATTGCCTACATGAACCATTTTATTGGGCATTATAGCTCTCATAGTTACCTTTTCTCGCCCTACAAGTTTTATGTAATATGGCTTTTCCATTGGAAATAATTGAATTATTCACTGTTCGGTTATTAGCACGACTTTTTAAGACATGAATGCTTTTATTTGAAATGACTTAAAGTGAATTTTGAATGTAAACTATGATAATTCATGTCCTGAATAGATGAAACCTGTTAGGAAGAACATACCATCTTGTTAACAGGCAGCGTGGTATACAGCACTAGGAGCGGAGCAGATTGTCAAGTTTTCTGGGAAGGACTCAAGAAAATTTAGACTAGTTTCAGACTAGCGCTAGAGATCCAGCAGTCTGCTCTCGGCATATTTGCCAGGTTGCAGCTGGATCTCCGCCCATCCCCATTATAGTTAATGGGATCGGAGGGAGACTTACAAACTTCCAGCATCAGTGGAATGCAAAGAGATCCGGCTGGCCGTTCCTTGAAGGAACAGCCTACTGGATCGCTAGCGCTAGTGTGAAACGAGCCCTAGAATATATTGATTTCTTTTCACGTTGAACTTTGTCCAGAGGTGGTCATACTGTGTAATTTGCAGCTATCTCTGTATTCAAACTCACATTGGGAAGACCGTCAGACATCACACATCAGCATGTTAAGTGTGGCAAGTGTGCATCAAAAGGAACCTGTCGCCGGTGATTTCAATGAGCTAATATTAAAGGGCTTCTGTCACCCCACTAAACTTTTTTTTTTTGGGGTACTTATAATCCCTATACTGCGATTTATCCATACATAATGTAATTAATCATTTTGGTTCAGTAGATACTGCAAAAAACGTACTTTTATAATATGCAAATTACCTGTCTACCAGCAAGTAGGGCGGCTACTTGCTGGTAGCAGCCGCATCCTCCTCTCATAATGACGCCCCCCTCCTCATGTTGATTGACAGGGCCAGCGGACGCGCTCGTTCTCTGCTGGCCCTGTCTGCATTCAAAATCTGGCGCAGGTGCCGTACCTGTCTTGAGTCGGCACAGGCGCACTGAGGTGAGGACGCTCGCTCGGCCGCTCCTTCCTCAGTGCGCTGGTGACGTCACATCTACACCCCGCGCAGGGGCACTGAGGAAGGAGCGGCCGAGCGAGCGTCCTCCCCTCAGTGCGCCTGCGCCGACTCAAGACAGGTACGGCGCCGGCACCAGATTTTTAATGCAGACAGGGCCAGCAGAGAACGAGCGCGTCCGCTGGCCCTGTCAATCAACATGAGGAGGGGGCGTCTTTATGAGAGGAGGATGCGGCTGCTACCAGCAAGTAGCCGCTCTACTTGCTGGTAGAGAGCTCATTTACATACTGCAAAAAACTTACTTTTATAATATCTACTGAACCAAAATGATTAATTACATTATGTATGGATAAATCGCAGTATAGGGATTATAAGTACCCAAAAAAAAAAAGAGTTTAGTGGGGTGACAGAATCCCTTTAAGTATTTCAGGAACTTGCTGTATAATCATCACAGCTTGAATCTGAAAAAGAGTCACGACTGCCTGAGAAGTGTCCTGGTCATACATGACTGCTAGGAAGAAAACTAAGGAGAACGTAGTCATCATCAGGTGAGCAGGTCTCGTTAATAACTGCAACATTTTTCAGGTCTGGACTGCAGTGATTATAATGGCGGTTCAGCAACCACTTCATTTCAGCCCCTGAGTGACAGAGCTCTGAGGACAGAATATGGTTGATAACAATTCCTTGACAGGGTATTTTTAAAGAATCCTAAGATATTCTGAATATAGGGCACACCGCCATAGCCTTGGGCAAAACATTGGAACATCTTAAATGGAATGTATCATCATAAAATGACCTGTTGTTTAAATCATGTTTTTTTAGAATTTTTAGAATTTTTGGTGCGTTTGTTAAAATTTTGTTTAAATGTCACTATTTACTTAAAAAAAAAAAAATCACACTAATTACTAGGTCTAATGGTTAGTCATGATTTCCTGTTCTGTGTGGTTAACTTCACAGGCAGAATTCCAATGACAAGTAACACCACCATATAGTCCCTGGACACCCTTTTATTTCAGAAACGAAAGTGAAGAGGAAATATCTGGACACCCCAGCAAGTAATGGGTGAGGGGGGCCTATCTTTTAAGCTATGTCCGAAACATGGCCGCCATTTTGAAAACCAACTTATTGGATGAAGGGCAAATTTTTCCTATGGAAAAAGGGTCATGTAGCATATAAAATAGCTTTGTAGCTGTGTATCACAGGAAACGTTCCCAGTTGTCGTTGCAAATTTCTGTGTTGTTAAATTTGGAACCACAAGAGATATTGCAAATCCATTTGCTGCAATTGATTTATAAGAGAATTCTGTTCTTATTTTATATGCTACATGACCCCCTTCCCATTGGAATAATTTGTCCCTGATCCAAAATGGCGGCCATGTTCCGGACATAGCCTAAAAGATAGGTCCCCTCACCCATTACTTGCTGGGGTATTCAGATATTTAATTTTCCCTTTTAGTTTCTGAAATAAAAGGGTTTCCTTGGACTTTTGACTCATCCTGTAGATAACACAGAATCTACCATTCACTATAGGTGAAGTCACAGCTTAACAGCTCCTTCCTGACCTCTGCATGGGTCACAGACCATGTCTAGAAAACACTCCCATAGGAGTCAGTGAGGTCCCCTCGTGTCCATTGTGTCTATGGCCCATGTAGCTGCTCTCAAAAGGCAATAAGTCTTAAAATATTTTAGGCCTAGTGACCAGTGTGAAAATTGCAGGATTGTATACTATTTTTTAATACAGGTTGTGACATAAAGCAAAAAAAAAATTCAAAAAAACATATAAAACATAAAAATTTTATTTCAACGCTCAGACAGTGGTGAAGAGATGACTCTAAGATGTGTGTGGGCCCCAGAAGAGCATTAGAAGTCTTCTCTGGCAGGAAACTCCTGTGTTACTATTCTGTTTTTATAAACATCTGTGTATACATATTTTTCCTGTCTTTTTGTATTTTTTGTAAAATTGAATAGAATTTTGCCATGCTTTTATATTATGTTAGCAACCTTTACTCTCTCTTTTTATAGTAGCAGTTTTTAATATGTATGTCTAATTTAAAGCATACCCTTAGCCATGTCAGCAAGAGGCCTCAGAGCTGTAGAGAGGAAGAGTTGAGTGAAGAATGATTGGAGGTGGTAGGAGAAGCAGAGAGCAGATTGTTACACAAGTTAACGGAAAGTGCTGACAATTATGCCATACAAACTTCTGGGCACAGCATCAGGAGAAAAAAAGCTGTCTCCTACATGAAAGACTACACACACAGTAACTGGTTCTTGGGATTCAGAAGCCTTGATAAGTTTTAATTTTCTGCTAGCAGTAAACTTTATCTAGCGAGATTAAGGGCTTGTCTGGTGGGATAGAACTTTTTTAAAAAGTGGCAATGGTGTAAAATTACTCACTGTTGCCCCGCTGCTGATGCCTACCAGAATCCTGTTTTGTTTCCTAGTCCTGTCTCTAATACATAGGAATTGGCATGAAATGCCCGCTCGGCCAAATACTGGCTGCAGTGGTGATCCAACTAGGCTAGTGATTGGCTGAGAAGTAATTTATTGCCATTACCTGTGTGTCGGGACTGGACCAGAAAGTGGGGACCCGCTAAGCATTGGAACGGCAGTGGTAAGTGATCGTTCAGTAATGTTTTTTATATTTTATTTAACCTATTCTCACCCTTTTCTAAAAATTCTATCCCACTGGACAACCCGTGTTTGTTCCCATAAAGAAGTGGCTTCCATCTTTTCTACTAAGAAATTAAAATATGTTTTGTTGGGCAAAATGTTAATGGATTTTCTGTTTACTTTTATGGCGAATCGGTTAGACATGCCACAAAACTGTTATGGCTGGTGGTCTGAAGCTGTAACCCTTGCAGATGCTAATAACTGCTTCAAGGTCTCTGTTTTTTTGGGGGGTGGGGTGGTAAGTTTATGCATGCTCAGTCATTCTCCATAAAACTGAATGGATAAAGCCACATGCACACTGCCGTTGTGCGGCCGTTCTGTGCATTGGGGACCGCAATTTGCGGTCCCCCAATGCACGGGCAACGTCCGTGTGACAGCTGGGACGGATCGAGACCCATTTAACTTGAATGGGTCCGTGATCCATCTGCACCGCAAAAAAATAGAACATGTTCTATTTTTTTGCAGTGCGGAGGCACGGCCAGACACACCACGGAAGCACTCCGTAGTGCTTCTGTGGGGTTGCAATCCGTGTTTCCGTTCCGCACCGCATCTCCGGGTTTGCGGACCCATTTAAGTGAATGGGTCTGCATCAGTGATGCGGGATGTACACGGCTGGTGCCCCATGTATTGCGGAACCACCGTATGTGGGCTGCAATAAGGCCACAGCCGTGTCCCTGAGGCCTAATACTGAAACATTTTAGGCATTCGCATGATTATGTCCATATTTCTAGTTAATTTTTAACCATGGTGATTGATTAGGTGATGGATAACTTTTATGTCTGCTGGCAACTTTTTATACTAAAAAATGCTTTATTGATGTAAATATACAGTGCACATTCAATACAGTTCAGTAACGTTTCTGCTCTTTTTCAAGTGCATGCTAATGCTGTGCTGGTATTTAGATTATTATATACTATGTGTAACATTAAAGTTACATTTTGTGACATTTACTGTATTTTCTCCAACTTTGTACGATATAGTGGTAAGCCTAATTTATCATACTCTCCTGTATAAAATATTTTCTTTTATTTGCTTCTCTTCTTATTAAAAGCGTATTCCAGTTTTGAAAGGCCCATGTTTAATGCCCACGGGGCTGTCATGACATTCATCTGTTAACAGGATTAGTGATAATTGTATGATCACTGAGAACCCACTGCTGGGACCACCACCAATCACTAGAACAAGCGTCATGAGCCCTTTTGTACCTTGGAACTGAACCAGAGTTCGGGAAATGTTTTTTTACAGTATAAATCAATTTCTGACGTTATTATGCAAAGTCTTATGAGACTTCGCAAAATAATAACTTTGGCTCATCGGAGCCAATACATTCTAATAGTGTATTAAAGATACCTGATTATCGGCAGCACATCTCCCTGTGTAATCAGGGATGTGCTGCCAATCATCTATAGAAGTGAATGAGAGAGGAAAGACTATGGTAGCAATTGTTCCTCCCTCATTCAGTTTGTATTGGCATGTCTAACCAGACCGGTGAAAATGAGTTTTGATGGATGATATTCAATAATATCGGCTCTCTCACTGCCCGAAGATAATGTAATACAACCCTTAGGTGGGCTGATACTCTGCTGCCTGCTCTGACCTTAGCCTGTCTACCCTGGCCTCAGATTAGTTACAAGAATTGCATAAACTTTGCCTACCCTGATCTCTGCCACTTTACCGACTGGGAGTATTGCCTGACTCCTGTGATTTACACCCCAAACGCAGGAGTGGGTGAAATCTCTACAGCATTAAAATGATCTGGTATTGTGACCTCGCTGCCAGGAAATACTCATCGCTTAACGGAGGCTGAATGCTCCCTTCATCAGGTCCAGTCATATTGAAAAACACCCCCATAACACGGAATCTGAATAAAGACAATCTTTGGTGCCAACTCCCTGCTTATGAGTATTTTCTATCAGAGAGGTCACCATACCGGATCATCCTATTGCTGTACCGATTCTTAAGACCTGACATCTTTTACATCCTGTTCATGTTTCACCTGTCCCATAAAATCTGCAATGTATGCCTCCTGCCTAAACCAGCTACATCAATATTTTTGATAAGAAGGAGGACTTTACCTCTACGTCGGCCATATGACTGTTTGATAGACTTGTTGCCAGAAACAACTTCCACTACAGGCTGAGCCTTCCCATTGTCATTGACTGAGTCTCAGACCATTTCCAAGGAGCTCAGTTCTTCTTTGTGACAGCTCTTTTGGGCCCTATTTTAACTACCGTGGCCAAAACAAACTAACCATCAAAGGTAAATATCCCCTACTTTTGATTTACGAGTCATTTGATAGAATCCATGGTTCCAAGATTTTTACTAAACTGGATGTCAGAGGAATGTACAATTTGGTCCAGGTCTGTGAAGGAGATGAGTGGAAAACTTTGGCTAACACCCAGAACAGACACTATGAATGCCTTGTGATGCCCTCTGGGCTCTGTATTGCCCCAGTGGATTTTGAGGAACTGATTAATGACATCTTCTTTACGTTTGTGTCAGTCTACCTATATGATTTCCTGGTCTTCTCTCCCAATCTTGCCATGCATTGCAGGCATGTCCGCACTGTCTTCCAAGAGAACTAATGAAAAATGAACATTTGTGGCTTTTTTTTCCAAGGTCTTCTCCTTTGCTGAACCAAACTACATTCGGGATCATGAGCAGCTGGCTATTAAGTTGACCATAGAGGAGTAGCGTCATCTGTTGGCGGAAGCCAATCACCCAATTGTAAATTTTCCTACCCATAAAATTGTAACCAACTTTAAATTTGCCCAGCGACTCAACATATTGTGGATCCAGCATGTATTCTTCCAGTAGCTCCAGTCCAACTGTAGGACATTCCACTGACCTTCAGCTGAGAGAAGACATTTACTGGTATGGTGTCATCGCTCTAAAGTTGTGGGTTATCCTGACCTTTGTAAAACTTCCAAGCTCATCTCCTAACACAATTGGTGGCCTATGTCCCAAGACATCTGAGATTTTATTTCAGCAATGCCCAAAACAAGAGTGCAAAGACCTTCAGGGTTGCCCCTTTGTCTACTGGTGCCTGAAGATCCATGGCAAAATATTCCCATGGACTTCATTACGGACTCATCTTCTTCCACTCGCCGTACAGTCATCTGGGTGGTAGCTGATCATATTTATATGATGGCTCACTATGTGCCTTTGCCTGCACGCCAGCTACCTAAGTTGTTTATCCAGCACATCCTTTGTCTCCATGGGTTCCCTTTACATATAGAGTTTGACCAGGGAGTCAAATTTATGTCCAGATTTTTTAAAGCTGTGTGCAGCGATCTGCATGGCAAATTGGACTTCTTATCTGCATACCATCCACTAACTAGTGGTCAAGTAGAATGCATTAACTGGATCTTGACCTACTGCTTGAACCACTGATTGGGGTGAATTGCTTATGTAGGCAAAATTTTCTTGTAATAACCATTCTAGTGAGGCTACCGGCAACTCTCCTTTCCTCATTATGTTCTATGGGTGCCTTTTCCTGTCACTGTTACGTTGTCACTCTTCTGCAGACCTCTGTCTGAATGAACAGATTTGCTGAACACAGACGCAGGCCTTCACCTCACTGACTCCTCAGTTCTTACCTTGAGACAAAGTTTAGCTGTCCTCCAAGAACTTCAGACTCAAGGTACCTTACAACAAGTTAGCACCTTGTTTCCTTGCTCCCTTTGAGGTAATCAAGCAATTGAACCCAGTCTGCTACAAATTGCATATCCCTGCCTCTCTGCAGGTACCTAATTCTTTCCATGTGTCTCTACTCAAGCCAATGATTTTCAATATTTTTGTTTCCAGGAGATCTATCCCTCCTACTACAATGGTCAGCTCAGATTAAATGTATGTGATGAAAAATATTTTGGCCATGAAGAGAATTAGAGGTAAAGATTACTTTCTGATTGACTGTGGGAACCTGCTTAAAATATTAATGCTCCTATTCTGTTGAAGAAATTCTTAAAGTCTTCCAAATCAAAGAGGAGAGGGCATAAGGGGGTACTGTTAAATAGACAGCCCTTGTCCATCGCTGCCTGGCTACTCCTATTAGGAACATTATTCATTGAACTACTACTACTCCCACTCCCCCCATTACTTTGTGTGCATGTAAAAGGCTGCTTCTATTTGTTAATCTTCACTTCATCCAGCTGATTAAGTCCCCCTGAATTATTCATGCAAAATAATTCAGGGGAATATAATCTGCAAAATATAAACTAAACAATAAACTATGTACATCAATCATTAATTATCACTAAAAATAGTGGCAGGTATTAAGATATTTAGTGACATAAAATTATTAATCCAGTGGTCATCTTCACTTGATCCAGCCTGTCCATTGTACTAACCCTTTGCTGCCTGCCCTAACCTTAATTAGTTTCATGGAAATGATGCCTGTCCTGACCTCTGTCAGATTGCGAGGGCATCTCCTGTGCACAGCCCTCTTCAGATCACCTCACAGATTTTCAATCTGATTCAGGTCTGGGCTCTGGCTGGGCCATGCCAAAACTTTAATCATCTTCTGGTGAAGCCATTCCCTTAGTTGATTTAGATGTATGCTTTGGGTCGTTGTCATGCTGAAAGATGAAGTTCCTCTTTGTAGCAGAAGCCTGAAGGATTTGTGCCAATATTGACTGGTATTTGGAACTGTTCATAATTCCCTCTAGCTTAACTAAGGCCCCAGTTCCAGCTGAAGAAAAACAGCCCCAAAGCATGATGCTGCCACCACCATGCTTCAATGTGGGTATGGTGCTCTTTTGGTGATGTGCAGTGTTGTTTTTGCGCCAAACATATCTTTTGGAATTATGTCCATAAAATTCAACATTGGTTTCATCAGACCATAACACCTTTTCCCACATGCTTTTGGGAGACTGGCTTGGATGTTTTTCTTCGTAAGAAAAGGCTTTCGTCTTGCCACTCTACCTCATTGCCCAGACATATGAAGAATGCGGGTGATTGTTGTCACATGTACCACACAGCCAGTACTTGCCAGATATTCCTGCAGCTACTTTAATGTTGCTGTAGGCCTCTTGGTAGCCTCCCAGACCAGTTTTCTTCTCGTCTTTTCATCAATTTTGGAGGGACGTTCAGTTCTTGGTAATGTCACTGTTGTGCCATATTTTCTCCACTTGATGATGACTGTCTTCATGTGTTCCATGGTATATCTAATGCCTTGAAAATTCTTTTGTACCCTTCTCCTGACTGATACCTTTTAACAATGAGATCCCTCTGATGCTTTGGAAGCTCTCTGTGGACCATGGCTTCTGCTGTGGGATGCGACTAAGAAAATTTCAGGAAAGACCAAGTAGAGCAGCTGAACTTTATTTGGGATTAATCAGAGGCACAGGTACAGTTTATAGGTCACATTAAAAGTTCTAAAAATGATTTTTTTAACATCACAGAAACATGACATTTTAACAGGGGTGTGTAGACTTTTTATATACATGCAAATAACTTACCCATGATTTAGTTAATGAGATGAGAACTATAAAGTCTGACAGTAGAGGTCAGTAGTTTCACGTCTTATATGTATAACAAAGATTTGAGACTAGAATTAATATAGTAAACCTGTCACATTGAAAATGTGTGTCCTCCCTGCAGCCTTCACTGTATGAGTGTGTGTGTAAGGATTGCCCACTGTAAATGTACAAAATAATGCTCCTAATTAGTGGGAATTGGTCACGTATCCATGTGAAGTTATTATTTCGATGATATTTATGGATGGTAATTTTTAAATGTTTTTCTCTGGCAAGTCCCACAGTACATGTGCAGTAAACTATAGGATTTAAGTTATGTGTAATATACATGCTTGATTTAATTTTACTTTTCCAAATGTGCTGAAAACCACACAATAAGGGTCCATTCACACGTCCGTTGTTTCTTTCCTGATCTGTTCCGTTTTTTGCGGAACAGATCTGGACCAGATCTGTACCCATTCATTTTCAATGGGTCCTGAAAAAAAATCAGACATTGAGCTGTCCGATTTTTTTTCAGGGCCCATTGAAAATGAATGGGTACAGATCTGGTCCAGATCTGTTCCGCAAAAAACGGAACAGATTAGGAAAGAAACAACGGACGTGTGAATGGACCCTAAGCCGCTTACTACTGTAATTATATAGTTAGTCTCCTTGCTGAGCAGCACTACTCCCTAGTTTAATTTGTTACTTTGCCCTGTGCTCCACTAATGGGGAATGAACCCATTTTTCTGTGACCCCTATTGAATAGCACTGCACATCTGTTAGTCTCTTAGGCTGTGAACAGTTATTCAATGGAGGCCACTGTTAGAGGAGTCTAGTCACATGCCCCTCTATCAACAGCCATGTTGAGCATCATAGCGCAGTCCAAACAAAGGAGCAGACTGTACTAAACAAGTGGTGGGAGTACTGCTCAGTGAAGGACATCGGCGTGAACCTGTATTAATTATACAATATATTAGTAAGTGCCTTTATTGTGCTGCTTTTGGAAAGGTAATGTTAAATTGGCCAAGCCATTTGTAACAGAAGGAATAGTAAACCTGTAAATGAATGAATAAAACTTGCTGACATTATCCTGAGAAAAAAGAAAGAACATGGATATCAAAGTGCACCTTTAGGGTAATTTCTGACGAGCGTGTCCAGTACTGAAAACACACAACCTTGTGGGAGTGTGATTTCCCTCTTAAAGGCACTGCTCCTTTCACAGGATGCAAAGCATTTTAATGATTTATAAAGCTGTGTGTCTCTGCCTGACCTTGCATCTACTGAATTATACTACCAGCACTAGATAGAACATGGATGACTTTAATGGGTCTACAAAATAATGCGGATGGCACATGGACTGCATCCTTAATTTTTTATTTTTTTTGCAGATACGTGCATGAGGCTTAATACAGTGCTCACAGAGAAAGCCAAGACCTTAGTGCAGTGATGGTGAACATTTTAAAGACCGAGTGCCCAAACTGCAACCCAAAACCCACTTATTTATTGGAAAGTGCCAACACGCCAATTTAACCTGAATACCAATACAGTATATCTTCCATTTACTTTATCATTTAGCTGTAATAGCCTGTCTACATTCAATGCTCTACCTGTGCCGTTCATAGTTCGCCCTGCGCTGATGAATCGCAGGAAAAGTCGAAGGCATATTGGTACACCATAGACTATTTCCAGGGTGCGGGTGCCCACAGAGAGGGCTCTGAGTGCCGCCTCTGGCTCTAGTGCCATAGGTTCACCACCGCAACCTTTAGTGTATATCAATATAGTTACTATGTAACTGATGACTCTATATTCATTTGTGCTGTAATAGAACCTATTTCACTGCCTGAATGGTAAATACTAAAAGCTATTTCTTTTAGTGTATGTGCCCTACCAACGGAACAAACAGGCATGAGGCAGAAAACACCACAGGTGTAACAGGATAGCCCTGATAGATAATCAAGGTACCTGAATCCAACTCTACTACCACTTCTACTCAGTTAACCCCTTCCGACACATGACGTACTATTACGTCATGGAAGCCACTGCGTTCCCGCAATTTGACGTAATAGTACGTCCTGGTGATCGGGCGGGCACTGGAGCGGTGCGTGCGCGATCACTGCAGGAGCCTGGCAGTCCCTGGTAGCCGGGCCCCTGCTGTATCCGCCGGCATCGCTGTAAAAGCTGATGGCGGATTAACCCCTTCTATGCCGCTGGCCGGTGAGGGAGCGCATTGAGTCCTGAGGCTGCTGTGCCGGGGAATTGATGTGTCTGAAGGCAGCCCGATGCCGTGCAGAGGCTGCCCAATGCCTTGCACGCCATCGGGACCTGCCTTCTACGGGTGCCGAGGAGATCCAGCCTCAGGCTGGATCTCTTAGGCAACCTGTTTGTGTACTACTCACTGTAGTACACAAACAGGCAATGCATTACAATACAGATGTATTGTAATGCATTGCAGAGGGGTCAGACCCCCAGAAGTGAACATCAGAAATAAAGTAAAGAAAAAAAAAAGTGTTTTTTTTTAAAAATTAAGAAAGTAATAAAATTAAAGTAAAAAAAAACTTTCCCCTTATTTTATAATAAAAACAGAACCCCACCCTCCCACACACATATTAGGTATCGCCGCGTCTATAAATATATCACATGATCCACCCTGTCCGATAAACACCATAAAAATAAAAATGGTGTAAAAAAAAAACAACTTTTGTCACCTTACATCGCAAAAAGTGCAACACCAAGCGATGAAAAAGGCGTCTGTCCCACAAAATAGTATTCATAAAATCGTCACCTCATACCACAAAAAATGAGCCCCTACCTAAGACAATCACCCAAAAAAAAAACTATAGCTCTCAGAACATGGAGAAAACTAAAACAGTTTTTTCTTTCAAAACTGCTATTGTGCTAAAGTGAAATACATGAAAAAAAAAAAAAAAAAAAATATATATATATATATATACATATTAGGTATCGCCACATCCATAACAAACAGCTCTATAAAAATATCACATGACCTACGCCCTCAGGTGAACACCGTAAAAAAATAAAAACTGTAAAAAAAAAAGCTATTTTTTTCACATTACATCACAAAAATTGCAACAGCAAGTGATAAAAAACGCGTATGCCCCCCAAAATAGTACCAATCAAACCGTTACCTCATCCCGCAAAAAATGAGGTCTTACCTAAGACAATTGGTCAAAAAATAAAAAAGCTATGGCTCTCAGACTATGGAGACACTAAAATATCATTATTTCGATTTCAAAAATGCTATTATTGTGTAAAACTTAAATAAATAAGTAGACATATTAGGTATTGCCATGTCTGTAACGATCTGCTCTATAAAAGTCACATGAACTAATCCCTCAGGTAAACACTGTAAAAATAAATAAAAACTGCGCCAAAACAACCAATTTTTTGGTCACCTTGCCCCATAAAGTGTAATAATGAATGATCAAAAAATCGAGCCCCTGCACAAGACGATCGGCAGAAAAATTAAAAAAATAGGGCGTTCAAAAAAATGGAGATACAAAACCTAATTTTTGTTTTCAAAAACGCTTTATGGAAAAGTGAAACAAACATCATAGAAAGTAGACATATTTGATATCATTGCGTCTATAACAACCTGTTCTATAATTATAGCACATGATCTAACCTGTCAGATGAATGTTGTTAAAAATAAAAACGGTGCCAGAACATCAATTTTTTGGTTACCTTGCCTCAGAAAAAACTTAATATAGAGCAATTGAAAATCATATGTATCCCAAAATAGTACCAATAAAACTGGCACCTTATCCCATAGTTTCCAAAATGTGGTCACTTTTTTGAGTTTCTACTGTAAGGGTGCATCAGGGGGGCTTCAAATGGGACATGGCATCTAAAAACCAATTCAGCTAAATCTGCCTTCCAAAAATCATATGGCGTTCCTTTCCTACTGTGCCCTGCCGTGTGGCCATACAGAAGTTTATGACCACATGTGGAGTGGTTCTGTAAACTGCAGAATCAGGGTAATAAATATTGAGTTTTGTTTGGCTGTTAACCCTTGCTTTGCTACTGGAAAAAATGGATTAAAATGTAAAATCTGCCAAAAAAGTGAAATTCTGAAATGTCATCTCCATTTTCCATTAATTCTTGTGGAAGACGTAAAGTAACATAGTATATAACATAGTATATAAGGCCAAAAAAAGACATCTGTCCATCCAGTTCGGCCTGTTATCCTGCAAGTTGATCCAGAGGTTCTCACCATCACCACCTCCTCAGGCAGAGAGTTCCATAGTCTTACTGCTCTTACCGTAAAGAATCCTCTTCTATGTTTGTGTACAAACCTTTTTTCCTCCAGACGCAGAGGATGTTGCCTCATCACTGTCCTGGGGATAAATAGATGATGGGATAGATCTCTGTACTGCCCCCTGATATATTTATACATGGTAATTAGATCTCCCCTTGGTCGTCTTTTTTCTAAAGTGAATAACCCTAATGTTGATAATCTTTCAGGGTACTGTAGTTGCCCCATTCCAGTTATTACTTTAGTTGCCATCCTCTGAACCCTCTCCAGCTCTGCTATGTCTGCCTTGTTCACAGGAGCCCAGAACTGTAAACGGTACTCCGTGTGGTCTCACTAGTGATTTGTAAAGTGGTAGGACTATGTTCTCATAACAGACATCTATGCCCCTTTTGATGCAACCCATTATCTTATTGGCCTTGGCAGCAGCTGCCTGACACTTGTTTTTACTGCTTAGTTTGCTGTTTATTAAAATTCCTAGTTCCTTTTCCATGTCAGTGTTACCGAGTGTTTTACCATTTAGTATGTACGGGTGATTTGCATTATTCCTTCCCATGTGCATAACCTTACATTTGTCAGTGTTTAAACCTCATTTGCCACTTATCTGCCCAAGCCTCTAATCTATCCAGATCCCTCTGTAGTAGTATACTGTCCTCTTCCATGTTAATTACTTTACACAGTTTAGTGTCATCTGCAAAAATTGATATTTTACTGTGCAAGCCTTCTACAAGATCATTAATAAATATATTGAAGAGAATAGGGCCCAATACTGACCCCTGAGGTACCCCACTAGTGACAGTGACCCAATCTGAGTGTGTACCGTTAATAACCACCCTCTGTTTTCTATCATTGAGCCAGGTACTTACCCACATACAGACATTTTCTCCCAGTCCGAGCATTCTCATTTTATATACTAACTTTTTTATGCGGTACAGTGTCAAATGCTTTGGAGAAGTCCAGATATACGACATCCACTGATTCGTCGCTGTCAAGTCTAGAACTTACCTCCTCATAGAAACTGATTTATATTAGTTTGACATGACCGATCCCTCATGAAGCCATGCTGATGTGATGTTAGTTGCTTGTTTTCATTGAGATTCTCCAAGATAGCATCTCTTAGAAAACCTTCAAACAGTTTACCCACGACAGATGTTAAACTTACCGGCCTATAGTTTCCAGGGTCTGTTTTTGGACCCTTTTTGAATATTCGCACCACATTTGCTATGTGCCAATCCTGTGGAACACTCCCTGTCAGTATAGAGTCTGTAAATATCAGAAATAAGGGTCTAGCTATGACATTACTTAATTCTCTTAGAAAACGGGGGTGTATGCCATCTGACCCTGGCGATTTGTCTATTTTAATCTTTTTAAGTCGCTGTTGTACTTCTTCCTGGATCAGACAGGGTTAACATAGATTAATAAAGTTTGTAAAAATGAGTTTTGAATACTTTGAGGGGTGAAGTTTCTAAAATGGGGTCATTTTTTTGGTGGTTTCTATTATGTAAGTGACTTCAGACCTTGCTTCCAAACCTCTAAGCCTTCTAACGTCCCCAAAAAATAAAATGTAATTTTCAAAATGATCCAAACATGGCGTAGACATATGGGAAATGTAAAGTAATAATAATTATATGTGGTATCACTATATATTATAAAAGTAGAGAAATTGAAATATGAAAATTTGGGAATTTTTGAAAATTTGGGGTAAATTTGGGATTTTTTCACAAATAAAGGTGAAATATAATGGGCCAGATTTATCATTAGCTCAAGTCAGAATAATGGAGTGAAAAAGTTGCAAATTTTTGCCCAATCGCTTAAACTGGCGACTTTTATTGTCTCTGCACTATGCGCGCCAGTTTTCTGAAAGTGGGCGTGTTTTCTTATGTAAATGATTCTCTAGACAGATTTACTATTGCGACTATTTAAAAAGTCGCAAAAAAAGTGCAATTTCACTCCAGTGAGGGCCATGCTTATCTTAAGCGACTTTTTAATAGAACATGACTTTTGTAAAGCTGCTTACTGACTGATAAACTGCTACTGTCAAACCACATTTATTACAGTCTTAAAGGGCCGATCATAAATCTGACTTGGCTAAAACTGACTTTAGCCATATGTGAAAGTGGAGTGAGATGTCAGAGGAATGATAAATCTGGCCCATTGACTCAAATTTATGACTATCATGAAGTACAACGTGTCACGAGAAAACAATCTCAGAATGGAGCGAACCACTAGTGTATAACTTGTGGGGAGCCATGATGTCATGGCAACCTACAAGTTATGGCATTAATTATATTAAACTTACCTGTGTTTAAGAGTTTGGACTAATCCCTGGGACTGTTGATCTCGGGGCCTTCTGGACAGCTGATTGGAGAGTTTCTCTAACCGTCTTTTAGTGCCTATAAAAGAAGAAATCATCGTCACTGGCGCATTCACGTAAGTATTTTCACCAGATAACCACTTGCGCTAATTCTACTCATGGAGGATTTACTTAAACAGCTCATTCTGAAGGCCGAAGGCAACGGAGGTGAAGAGTGGTTAAGGAAATGTCTGTGCTTACCGTCCGGACAAGAAGAAATCATTCCTTTCACTCCGGCTACAGATTTTGTCTGCCCAGTCCGCAGCGCGAGCCCTGATCTAATTGATTTAACCTCCATCACTGGCGCGCGCATGCGCAGTGAACCGGTGGTTTCTTCGCCAGTCAAGAAAAGGAATCGCAAAGAAAAGAGGGCATATTCACCTTCTCAATATGCGCCTCCTTCTTCAAAAAAGAGATCGATCCAGCAGCCATCTACCAGTAAAGGTGCCTCCCACCATAGACGCAATTCTTCTGCAATTGCCACTTTACAGCCAGCAACCGCCATTCAGCCCAACCGCCATCCTGAGCAACATCCAAGTGGTGAGATAAATACCGATAATTTTTTAAGTGACTGCAAATTGCAGGGCACTTCCACTCAAGATAATTCTATTACACTACTTAACTCTTCTGTTAAGTTACAATTATTTAATGAATTTATGCAATTTCTCAACAATCAATCTGTTACATCAGGTAATGTTTGGTCTGAGTCTATTATTCATAACCAATCCAATATTGCCTCTGATGTAACGGATTGTAATCAAAACTTTTCTATATCTAATATCATCAAAAAATCTTCTGACCTCTTTATTCCGGAATTAGAAAATAGTTCTGGGATTAAAGAGACAGTAGTAAAAAAAAGTCATGGCTTGTCAAATTTCTCCTTTAGGTTTTCATCTTTCCCAAGCCATTAAGGAAAAAATATGGAGGAAGGATTATATTGATTTATTTTCTTTATTACCTTCTTCAAATGAATTATTAAAAAATGAAACAGCTAAGGATAAAAAATCAGATTCTGATGAGAAAAAGAAACCGGTACAAAAAACTTTTCTTAATTGGATCCAAGCTTTTTGTATCTATTCTGCAGTTTTAGGGGAAAAACACCCTTCTGTATGTACTGGTCTCTTTTATCATATAGATTCCATATTGGAGGCATATAGGAACTTTGGCGGTATGGGCTGGTGCTCTTATGATGAATCTTTTCGTCAAAAGATTGCAGTCTATCCTAATTTAAATTGGGGTAACAAAGATGTGGGACTTTGGTTGAGTCTTATGCTCCCTAATAAAAATTATCTTTTTCGTCAGCAATCAAATCCCAGTAATCCCAAAAAAGGTATTTGTTTCTCCTATAACGAGTCTTTCTGCAGATGGCAATCCAACTGCAGATATCGCCATGAATGTTCCTTCTGTTCAGGTCCTCATCCAGTTTCCAAATGCTTTAAGAAGCAAGGAATTCATTTCCCAAATTCCATCAGAGACTTTCATACAAATAAGCAAGGTGACACCTCTGAATTTGCAAAGAATACTGCAGTGGGTAAAACTTTATCCAAACATTCAGATGGCTAATTTACTGTTTAAAAGTTTTTCTGAAGGTTTTTATGTACCTCATTTTGAAGGTCCGGGTTGTGTTATTGTAGAAAATGCATATTCTGTTAAGAAAAATTTAGATATTGTTAAAGATAAAATATTGTCTGAAATGTCCGCAGGTAGAATAGCTGGTCCATTTGAATCCCCTCCCTTTTTTAATTTCCGTGTTTCTCCTAGTGTTAAATATTCTTCTTTTGATCAAGCTTTGGAGTTTCTTCAGAAATCTGGTAGACACTCTCTCTTAGCTAAAGCAGATATAAAATCTGCGTTCAGATTATTACCAATAAATCCTACAGGTTATAATTCTCTGGGGTTTAAATTTTTGGATAAGTTCTTTTATGATATGGCCTTACCCATGGGTTTTACTCTACAGTCATGTGAAAAAATTAGGACACCCTTTGAAAGCATGTGGTTTTTTGTAACATTTTTAATAAATGGTTATTTCATCTCCGTTTCAACAATACAGAGAGATTAAAGTAATCCGACTAAACAAAGAAAACTGAAGAAAAGTCTTTTCAAGATCTTCTGTAAATGTCATTCTACAAAAATGCCTATTCTAACTGAGGAAAAAGATAGGACACCCTTGCCCCTAATAGCGAGTGTTACCTCCTTTGGCTGAAATAACTGCAGTGAGACGGTTCTTGTAGCCATCTACCAGTCTTCGACATCGGTCTGAGGAAATTTTACCCCACTCCTCAATGCAGAACTTTTTCAGCTGTGAGATGTTTGAGGGGTTTCTTGCACGTACAGCCCTTTTCAAGTCACCCCACAGCATCTCAATGGGATTCAAATCTGGACTTTGACTTGGCCATTCCAGGACTCTCCATTTCTTCTTTTTCAGCCAATCTTTGGTTGATTTACTAGTATGTTTTGGGTCATTGTCATGTTGCATGGTCCAGTTCCGCTTCAGCTTTAATTTTCTAACTGATGGTCTCACATGTTCTTCAAGCACCTTCTGATACACAGTAGAATTCATCGTGGATTCTATGATGGTGAGCTGACCAGGTCCTGCTGCAGCAAAGCAGCCCCAAACCATGACACTTCCACCTCCATGCTTCACAGTTGGTATGAGGTTCTTTTCTTGGAATGCTGTGTTTGGTTTACGCCAAACATGTCCTCTGCTGTTGTGTCCAAATAATTCAATTTTGGACTCATCTGTCCAAAGAACATTATTCCAGAAGTCCTGGTCTTTGTCAACTTTATCGCTGGCAAATGTCAGTCTGGCCTCGATGTTTCTCTTGGAAAGCAAAGGTTTCCTCCTTGCACACCTCCCATGCAAGTTAAACTTGTACAGTCTCTTTCTGATTGTAGAGGCATGTACTTCTACATCAACAGTAGCCAGAGCCTGCTGTAGTTCTCGAGATGACACTTTAGGGTTTTTGGATACCTCTTTTAGCATCTTGCGGTCTGCTCTTGGGGTGAACTTGCTGGGGCGACCAGTCCTGGGCATGTTGGCAGT
The DNA here is from genome assembly GCF_905171765.1 of Bufo bufo. Taxonomy (NCBI): domain Eukaryota; kingdom Metazoa; phylum Chordata; class Amphibia; order Anura; family Bufonidae; genus Bufo; species Bufo bufo. The sequence continues at coordinate 304,412,281 of NC_053390.1, read as the reverse complement.
TGTTTTGAAAGCCCTCCACTTGTAGACTATCTTCCGGACAGTGGAATGGCTGATTTCAAAATCTTTTGAGATCTTTTTAAATCCCTTCCCAGACTCATAGGCTGCTACAATCTTTTTTCTGAAGTCCTCTGACAGCTCTTTTGCTCTCACCATGGTGCTCACTCTCACTTCAACAGTCAGGAGCACACCAAACTAAATGTCTGAGGTTTAAATAGGGCAAGCCTCATTCAACATGCAGAGTAACGATCTACTAATTATGTGCACCTGGTGTGATATACCTGTGTGAGATCTGAGCCAATTTAAGAGGGAATACATGTGAGGGTGTCCTATCTTTTTCCTCAGTTAGAATAGGCATTTTTGTAGAATGACATTTACAGAAGATCTTGAAAAGACTTTTCTTCAGTTTTCTTTGTTTAGTCGGATTACTTTAATCTCTCTGTATTGTTGAAACGGAGATGAAATAACCATTTATTAAAAATGTTACAAAAAACCACATGCTTTCAAAGGGTGTCCTAATTTTTTCACATGACTGTATCTTGCTTCTATTTTGAAGCGTTTTCCACGTTTTTACATTGGATAGTAGAAGTTCATTCTTATTCCGGATTTATTTTACACTATTTAGATGATTTTTTTATTTATAGGTCATAAGGATACTCCAGAATGTTTGAATCTTCTTAATAGATTCATAGCAGTATCTGATTATTTTAATGTACCTTTGGCTGTGGAAAAGACAGTTCTTCCCACTACTACGTTGAAATTTTTAGGTATTTGCATTAACACGGATACTATGGAATTTAGTATCCCTATGGTTAAAATTTCCGAAACTATTCATATTTTATCTTCAATGGAAAGCAAGGAAAAAACTACTTTGAAACGATTGCAGTCATTACTTGGATCCCTAAATTTTATCACTAGAGTAATTCCCATGGGAAGGGTATTTTCAAAAAGACTTTACGCAGCAACTGCAGGTAAGTCTTCTCATCATTCTCACATTAGATTAACAAGGGAATTAAAAAGTGATATTAACATATGGTTACAATTTATGAAAGACTTCAATGGACATACAATTTGGCAGGAAGAATTTATAGACTCTGACTCACTTTCCTTTTTTACTGATGCTTCGGGTGCCATTGGTTATGGAGCATTCTTCAACAATAATTGGTCTGCTGAAAAATGGCCTCAATCTTGGTTAGACAACAAATATTATTCAAAAAATTTAGTTTTTCTTGAACTCTTCCCTGTTTTGGTTTCTTTATTAATTTGGCATGAGGAATTTCAAAACAGACGCATTTTATTATGTTCAGACAACATGGGTGTTGTATTTGCCATAAATTGTTTGTCGTCCAAGTCTCCTCTAGTATCTTCTTTATTACGGAAATTGGTTTTGCACTGTCTCAAATTTAATATTTGGTTAAAAGCAAAATTTATTCCAGGTAGAAATAACATTATTGCTGATGCTTTATCTCGTCAGCAGCTCCTTGAAATTTTTCGCAATGGCACCTCAAGCATCTTTGAAAGGAATACCTTGACCAGATCATTTATGGAGTATTACAGAAGAATAAATAACGAATTATTAACTTATTCGTTAGCCAAAAATACATGGGCAGCCTATTCTGCTGCATGGTTCAATTGGACGGAGTTCTGCAGAATGGGTCGATTAACAGCCACGGAATTTAATTTGGAGAATTTCAACACTTTTATAATTTATCTTTGGAATAAGGGAATAGCAGCTGAATCTATCTCAAAAAGATTATCTGCTATTTCTTTCTTTTTTAAATTGAATGGTCACAATTCAATATTAAATAATTTCAAAATTAAACAAATAATTAAAGGTATCAAAAGATTTTCGATTCCAAGGGATAAAACCAATCCATTATCTGTTCACCAATTAGCTGGAATTATAAATCAATTACCTAAAGTTTGTTCTTCATCTTACGAAAAATGTTTGTTTTCGGCAGCTTTTTCTTTAACTTTTTTTGCCGCTCTACGAATTGGAGAGATTGCAGCAGAAAACAAGCATTCTGGTCCTCCTTTAATCATTTCCGACATATTAATGGTTAATGAACAAGTCAAATTATTCATTAAAAAATCCAAAACAGATCAAATGGGAAAAGGTATTTGGCTTACTCTTAATAAATTCTCTTATAAATGTATCTGCCCATTTTGAACATATGTCAAAGTGGTTAAGTATGAGAGAGAAAGCATTTCCTGCATTATTTTCTCATGTGGATGGCTCATATTTAACAAAATACCAATTTAACTTTGTTTTACGTAAGGGTTTACAAAGTATAGGTCATACAAATCAAAAAATTTCAGCACATTCGTTTCGCATTGGTGCAGCAACATTTGCGGCAAAATAGGTTTAAATTCTTGCATTATAAAACGCATTGGAAGACGACTTAATTAGATGTGTAATGGAACGATCCAATATCAGAGAATCCACAAAAAATTTAGGTTTTTCTGAGGAAGTTTGTATCAAGTGGAGTGCTTTTCCCAACCTCCGGATTCTAATTTTTTTTGAAGTTGACTATTTGTTCTCAAAATGTTACATTCCTGATTTTGTAATTTTACATGTTGGGTCTTTTGATAAAGGTAAAATAAAAACTCATTTGTTGATTTACGAACTACAGGAATTGATGTGCAAGATAAGACAAATTTTACAGAATTCTGTTCTTATATTTTCAGATATTATTTCTAAATTTACTTGGTCAAGTCCTGAATTGTCCTTTTTGGACAAAATAAGGAAAAGAGTCAATAAAAAAATGGAGAAGTTTATGCAAAGTATGGGTCAATTTTCTTACAGACATGTAGAACTTGAAGGTTTTTTAAAAGGACTTTATTGTTCTGGTCTGGATCAGCTTTCAGAAATAGGTTGTGATATCTTTATTTCTGACCTTCAAAATATGATTGAGAAATATGCTACTTAATTGATTGCGATGCTTTGGTGGCCACTTCGTTTCCGATTTGGCGCTTTGGGGGTTAAGTCACTCTCTGAGTGGACTGACGGTTATTATTTTGATTAATTTGGTTGTTTGATGGTTAATTGGTATTCTGTTTATTATACTTCAATAATTATTAAAACGTAATAAGCATCGCGGCCATTTAAGTACCATAAATTTAAATAAAGTTCAATTTGGTTTACTTTGATTACGTGTAATTGTCTTTTTTCTGGTGTAATGGTTGCTTATGACATCATGGAGCGAACCACTAGTGTATAACTTGTGGGGAGCCATGATGTCATGGCAACCTACAAGTTATGGCATTAATTATATTAAACTTACCTGTGTTTAAGAGTTTGGACTAATCCCTGGGACTGTTGATCTCGGGGCCTTCTGGACAGCTGATTGGAGAGTTTCTCTAACCGTCTTTTAGTGCCTATAAAAGAAGAAATCATCGTCACTGGCGCATTCACGTAAGTATTTTCACCAGATCCCTCCCTCCCTCTTTTTCTATTGATTAGTCGCTTGCTTATTGACGGGGGTTAAGTCACTCTCTGAGTGGACTGACGGTTATTATTTTGATTTAATTTGGTTGTTTGATGGTTTATTGGTATTCTGTTTATTATACTTCAATAATTATTAAAACGTAATAAGCATCGCGGCCATTTAAGTACCATAAATTTAAATAAAGTTCAATTTGGTTTACTTTGATTACGTGTAATTGTCTTTTTTCTGGTGTAATAGTTGCTTATGACATCATGGCTTGGATACGTAAAAATGTTCCAAAGCTATTACCGCATAAAGTGACACATGTCAGATTTGCAAAAAATGGCCTGGGCAGAAGAGCGAAAACTGGCCCGGGGTAGAAGGGGTTAAGCATGTATTCACACTGGGGAGGTAAGGAGTAGACAGGCTAGTTAAATAAAGTAGACCTTTCCACCGAAGGTAGAGGGGCCATATTGCCATATGGTGTATATCGCAATAAATCTGGAGGCCCTACTGTATAGTTAAAGGGGTATTCCGGTAAAGTAACATAATTTTTGAAAAACTGAATTAAGGCTGCAAGCTGTGACCCAACCAGAACCCATACCTATACATATAACCAGAGCTTCAATTTACCTTTCAATCCACTTGTCTAGCTCCTGTGTGAGCCTTCAACACCCTGAGAGTATCATGGCGCCCGATCTTCCCTCACAAAACTGCAAAGACTACAATCCCCACAATCCCTAGCTTTCCTGCTGTGAGTGTTGATGTCTGATTGGCTGCCTGATATTAGTCCAGTCACGCCCCCTCTACTCTACTCACTGAGCATGCTCGACCTAACAAAGGCTTAGAACTACAGGTCGATGCCATGGTAATTTATGAGGAAACACAGGGGGTGGCAGTGGAAGAAAACTACTGTACTTTTATAACTACTGAATGGTAAATATGTCGGACATGACGTTCCCAGCATTGGAAGGAGGTGTGCCGCGCCCGAGAACCACTACCACACGTCTCACCTCCATCCTGCCGCTGCTCCAGCCTTTTATAAACTGGCATAACCTCCATTCCCAGCCTGAACGCGCCTCTACATTCTGATTGGGACAAACACCCGTCCATCACACTAAAATCCCTTTCTCATCCAATAACAGGACACAGGGGCGTGTTCAAACAGCTGTAGAACTACAACTCCCATAATCCTCCACGGCAGATCTATCCAGAATAGCTTATTCTATACCCGACGTAGAACAGCTGAATGTCTGTATACACATCCTAGCAAAATAAAAATGTTAAATGTATCCAATTATTAGAAAACCATGAATCATTTTCTATGCATGCGGCAATTCAGCTCTTCGCCTGCGCATGCGTAAAGCTCTGGCTCGCAGGTCCTGGCAGATACATACTGACATTGTTTCTGTTCTAAACCAGAGTTTGAGTGAAGTGGCTGTGAACAGATTATTGATATGTTTTTTGATCTTGACATGTGCAGAAGAATTGTCTAATCTATCTTCATAGCTCCTAGGTTATACTTACCTCCCGTTCGTATACCGTCCTGCCAGGATATTATTGATCTGGAGACAGCCGGAAGTTTACCCTTGGAACCGGAAAGAGTTAAGGGGACCGTACAGGAGAGCGGTGGTAAGTGCTGGAGAGTAATATTATATTATAATAAATGTGCTGCTTATAATAGACGCGTGGGGGAGGGACGGGGTGTAGAAGAGGGCACAAGAGGGGAACTGGGGGCAAATCCACAGCTACTGGGTGGAAACTGATAATAGGAACGATGAACATGCATGTGTGGACATAAACAATTACTTGATAACTGCAGCTGCTGCAGAACCTCTTCCTCTTTTTTTTTTTTTTTTTTTTTAAAGTTGTAGTAGAACAGGGATAAGTAACCTCCGGCACAGCAGCTGTTCTGAAACTACAACTCCCTGAATCCTCCTTTCACTTGTATGGGAGTAGGGATGAGCGAACCCGAACTGTATAGTTCGGGTTAGTACCGAATTTTGGGGTGTCCGTGACACTGACCCGAACCCGAACATTTTCGTAAAAGTCCGGGTTCGGTGTTCGGCTCTTTCTTGGCGCTTTTTGAAAGGCTGCAAAGCAGCCAATCAACAAGCGTCATACTACTTGCCCCAAGAGGCCATCACAGCCTTGCCTACTATTGGCATGGCTGTGATTGGCCAGTGCAGCATGTGACCCAGCCTCTATATAGGCTTGGGTCACGTAGCGCTGCACGTCACTCTGCTGATTCAAGCATAGGGAGAGGTTGCAGCTGCGACGTTAGGGCGAGATTAGGCAGATTAACTCCTCCAAAAGACTTCATTCTGTGATCGATCTCCAGCTGTGGACCATTGAAGTGCTAATATCGACTTGCTCACTTTTTTTAGGCTGCCCAGAGCGTTTATATATCACTTTTTTCTGGGGTGATCGGCGGCCATTTTGTGGCTTGTGGTGCGCCAGCACAAGCTATCACCAAGTGTATTTAACCATCAATAGTGTGGTTATTTTGTGCTATATCCTACATCAGCTGCAGGCTGAGCCTGTGTCACCGAAGTGCATTTAACCATCAACAGTCTGGTTATTTTTTGGCCATATACTACATCAGCTGCAGGCTGAGCCTGTGTCACCCAAGTGCATTTAACCATCAATAGTGTGGTTATTTTTTGGCCATATACTACATCAGGGGCAAGTTGAGCCTGTCACCCAGCGCCTAAAAAATAGACCTGACATTTCTATTCAACCAAATCTGTACTGTTTTAGCTGGTCAAATTATTAGTAGTGACCGTAAAAGCACAGTTTTTGTTCTGGGTTGAAAAACTATTCCAAAATTTGCAATTCTCAAAATAAGTAGTTTATGCTATATATATCAGGCCTACTTGAAATCTATCCCAAAAAGGATATCTTAGATTCAAGGTGCTGATAGTGTCATTCAGAAAAACTTAACACACAAATTTGCCATTCTCAAAATTGTGGTGAACGAGAACAATGAGGAAAACATCTAATAAGGGACGCGGACGTGGACATCGTCGTGGTGGTGTTAGTGGACCCTCTGGTGCTGGGAGAGGACGTGGCCGTTCTGCCACAGCCACACATCCTAGTGAACCAACTACCTCAGGTCCCAGTAGCCAGCAGAATTTACAGCGATATTTAGTGGGGCCCAATGCCGTTCTAAGGATGGTAAGGCCTGAGCAGGTACAGGCATTAGTCAATTGGGTGGCCGACAGTGGATCCAGCACGTTCACATTATCTCCCACCCAGTCTTCTGCAGAAAGCGCACAGATGGCGCATGAAAACCAAGCCCATCGGTCTGTCACATCACCCCCATGCTGTTTGAAGACTCTGCTGCCAGGGTTTCCCAAGGGCATCCACCTAGCCCTTCCCCAGGGGTGGAAGAGATAGAATGCACTAACGCACAACCACTTATGTTTCCTGATGATGAGGACATGGGAATACCACCTCAGCATGTCTCTGATGATGACGAAACACAGGTGCCAACTGCTGCGTCTTTCTGCAGTGTGCAGACTGAACAGGAGGTCAGGGATCAAGACTGGGTGGAAGACGATGCAGGGGACGATGAGGTCCTAGACCCCACATGGAATGAAGGTCGTGCCACTGACTTTCACAGTTCGGAGGAAGAGGCAGTGGTGAGACCGAGCCAACAGCGTAGCAAAAGATGGAGCAGTGGGCAAAATCAGAACACCCGCCGCCAAGAGACTCCGCCTGCTACTGACCGCCGCCATCTGGGACCGAGCACCCCAAAGGCAGCTTCAAGGAGTTCCCTGGCATGGCACTTTTTCAAACAATGTGCTGACGACAAGACCCGAGTGGTTTGCACGCTGTGCCATCAGAGCCTGAAGCGAGGCATTAACGTTCTGAACCTTAGCACAACCTGCATGACCAGGCATCTGCATGCAAAGCATGAACTGCTGTGGAGTAAACACCTTAAAAACAAGGAAGTCACTCAGGCTCCCCCTGCTACCTCTTCTGGTGCTGCCGCCTCGGCCTCTTCTGCTGCTGCCGCCGCCTCGGCCTCTTCCTCCGCCTCTGGAGGAACGTTGGCACCTGCCGCCCAGCAAACATGGGATGTACCACCAACACCACCACCTGCGTCACCAAGCATCTCAACCATGTCACACGGCAGCGTTCAGCTCTCCATCTCACAAACATTTGAGAGAAAGCGTAAATTCTCACCTAGCCACCCTCGATCCCTGGCCCTGAATGCCAGCATTTCTAAACTACTGGCCTATGAAATGCTGTCATTTAGGCTGGTGGACACACACAGCTTCAAACAGCTCATGTCGCTTGCTGTCCCATAGTATGTTGTTCCCAGCCGGCACTACTTCTCCAAGAGAGCCGTGCCTTCCCTGCACAAACAAGTGTCCGATAAAATCAAGTGTGCACTGCGCAACGCCATCTGTGGCAAGGTCCACCTAACCACAGATCCGTGGACCAGTAAGCACGGCCAGGGACGCTATATCTCCCTAACTGCACACTGGGTAAATGTAGTGGCGGCTGGGCCCCAGGCGGAGAGCTGTTTGGCGCACGTCCTTCCGCCGCCAAGTATCGCAGGGCAACATTCTTTGCCTCCTGTCTCCTCCTCCTCCTCCTCCTCCTCCTCCTCCTCCTCCTCCTCCTCAGCTTCCTCCTCCTCTTCTTCCACCTGCTCATCTAGTCAGCCACACACCTTCACCACCAACTTCAGCACAGCCCGGGGTAAACGTCAGCAGGCCGTTCTGAAACTCATATGTTTGGGGGACAGGCCCCACACCGCACAGGAGTTGTGGGGGGGGTATAGAACAACAGACCGACGAGTGGTTGCTGCCGGTGAGCCTCAAGCCCGGCCTGGTGGTGTGCGATAATGGGCGAAATCTCGTTGCAGCTCTGGGAATTTGGTGGTGCAGAAGTTCATTCGCAACTACCCCGACATGTCAGAGCTGCTGCATAAAGTGCGGGCCGTCTGTTCGCGCTTCCGGCGTTCACACCCTGCCGCTGCTCGCCTGTCTGCGCTACAGCGTAACTTCGGCCTTCCCGCTCACCGCCTCATATGCGACGTGCCCACCAGGTGGAACTCCACCTTGCATATGCTGGACAGACTGTGCGAGCAGCAGCAGGCCATAGTGGAGTTTCAGCTGCAGCACGCACGGGTCAGTCGCACTGCGGATCAGACCCACTTCACCACCAATGACTGGGCCTCCATGCGAGACCTGTGTGCCCTGTTGCGCTGTTTCGAGTACTCCACCAACATGGCCAGTGGCGATGACGCCGTTATCAGCGTTACAATACCACTTTTATGTCTCCTTGAGAAAACACTTAGGGTGATGATGGAAGAGGAGGTGGCAGAGGAGGAAGAGGGGTCATTTTTAGCACTTTCAGGCCAGTCTCTTCGAAGTGACTCAGAGGGAGGTTTTTTGCAACACCAGAGGCCAGGTACAAATGTGGCCAGACAGGGCCCACTACTGGAGGACGAGGAGGACGAGGAGGACGAGGATGAGGAGGAGGTGGAGGAGGATGAGGATGAAGCATGTTCACAGCGGGGTGGCACCCAAAGCAGCTCGGGCCCATCACTGGTGCGTGGCTGGGGGGAAACACAGGACGATGACGATACGCCTCCCACAGAGGACAGCTTGTCCTTACCTCTGGGCAGCCTGGCACACATGAGCGACTACATGCTGCAGTGCCTGCGCAACGACAGCAGAGTTGCCCACATTTTAACGTGTGCGGACTACTGGGTTGCCACCCTGCTTTATCCCCGGTACAAAGACAATGTGCCCACCTTACTTCCTACACTGGTGCGTGATAGGAAGATGCGCGAGTACAAGCGCACGTTGGTAGACGCGCTACTGAGAGCATTCCCAAATGTCACAGGGGAACCAGTGGAAGCCCAAGGCGAAGGCAGAGGAGGAGCAAGAGGTCGCCAACGCAACTGTGTCACGGCCAGCTCCTCTGAGGGCAGGGTTAGCATGGCAGAGATGTGGAAAAGTTTTGTCACCACGCCCCAGCTAACTGCACCACCACCTGCTACGGAACGTGTTAGCAGGAGGCAACATTTCACTAACATGGTGGAACAGTACCTGTGCACACCCCTCCACGTACTGACTGATGGTTCGGCCCCATTCAACTTCTGGGTCTCCAAATTGTCCACGTGGCCAGAGCTAGCCTTTTATGCCTTGGAGCTGCTGGCCTGCCTGGCGGCCAGCGTTTTGTCTGAACGTGTATTCAGCACGGCAGGGGGCGTCATTACAGACAAACGCAGCCGCCTGTCTACAGCCAATGTGGACAAGCTGACGTTCATAAAAATTAACCAGGCATGGATCCCACAGGACCTGTCCATCCCTTGTGCAGATTAGATATTAACTACCTCCCCTTAACAATATATTATTCTACTCCAGGGCACTTCCTCATTCAATACTATTTTTATTTTCATTTTACCATTATATTGCGGGGCAACCCAAAGTTGAATGAACCTCTCCTCTGTCTGGGTGCCGGGGCCTAAATGTGTGACAGTGGCCTGTTCCAGTGGTGGTTGACGTGAAGCCTGATTCTCTGCTATGACATGAAGACAGATTCTGTGCTGACATAAGGCCAGATTCTCTTTTACGGGACCTCTCTCCTCTGCCTGGGTGCCGGGGCCTAAATATGTGACAGTGGCCTGTTCCAGTGGTGGGTGACGTGAAGCCTGATTCTCTGCTATGACATGAAGACAGATTCTGTGCTGACATAAGGCCAGATTCTCTGTTTCGGGACCTCTCTCCTCTACCTGGGTGCCTGGGCCTAAATGTGTGACAGTGGCCTGTTCCAGTGGTGGGTGATGTGAAGCCTGATTCTCTGCTATGACATGAAGACAGATTCTGTGCTGACATAAGGCCAGATTCTCTGTTACGGGACCTCTCTCCTCTGCCTGGGTGCCGGGGCCTAAATGTGTGACAGTGGCCTGTTCCAGTGGTGGGTGACGTGAAGCCTGATTCTCTGCTATGACATGAAGACTGATTCTGCGCTGACATGAAGCCAGATTCTCTGCTATGGCATGAAGAGACTGATTCTCTGCTGACATGAAGCCAGATTCTTTGCTATGGCATGAAGAGACTGATTCTCTGCTGACGTGAAGCCAGATTCTCTGCTATGGGACCTCTGTCCAATTGATATTGGTTAATTTTTATTTTTTTAATTTTAATTTTAATTCATTTCCCTATCCACATTTGTTTGCAGGGGATTTACCTACATGTTGCTGCCTTTTGCAGCCCTCTAGCTCTTTCCTGGGCTGTTTTACAGCCTTTTTAGTGCCCAAAAGTTCGGGTCCCCATTGACTTCAATGGGGTTCGGGTTCGGGTCGGGTTCGGATCCCGAACCCGAACATTTCCGGGAAGTTCGGCCGAACTTCTCGAACCCGAACATCCAGGTGTTCGCTCAACTCTATATGGGAGTAACAAGAAGAGCCAAACAGGTGTGCATGCTGGGAGTTGTAGTTTCACAGCAGCTGGACTGGCGAAGGTTGCTGATCCCTGAAACGACGGGGTAGGGAAATTTCACACCAGAGTTGGGGAGAAGGGGCCACCTAATTTGCTTGCGCCTTACCTCTCAGCTGGACACAGGCCGACACTGCGCATGCATCGGGAGCCTCAGCAGCGGTTAAGGGTAGGCAAAAATTACGGGCCAGTGTGCAAGCGCGGCTAACTACTCCCATCAGGATACACCGTGTGTGCGCACCAGCCGACAGGGAGATCTTATACCGAACATCCATCCGACCACCGCGCCTGCGCAGTGTGGGGGTAGGGAGATCTGATGGCCATTTTTTCTGTTAAATCTCCCTACCACTCACTGCGCACGCACGGTGTCTGATCATCAGGAGCCAGCTGAGAGGTAAGGCGTAAGCGCATTAGGAGGCCCCTTCTCCCCAACTCTGGTGTGAAATTTCCCTACCCTGCCGTTGTGCGCGGCGCAGCACACCTCGTTCTAAAGCTGGGAACGTCATGTCTGGTGCAGCTGCGTCACAACAGTAAGTGACGAGGGTAGGGAAATTTCATGGAACACCGGCCGTGCTGATCAGAGAGCAGGTCGGGGCAGCACAGGACCGCACAGTGTGCTGTATGACGTGACGTCACACGTCATCAGCGCTGCTGCGTGAGTGGCACATCCGACGGCGCGTACCTTTATTTCAGGCGTGAGCGGCTGCAGAGCACTGTTGCCATTCTGTTCAATGCTCACTGGCACTGCCTGCCATCCACGATTCCACGCTGCTGGTTCAGGCCGTCCAGTGCTTGAAGAGCCAGCAGAATCAGCACTCAGCCCACTAGGCACAAGGTTAGCACAGATCCCACTGCCCCAGGTACTTACAGGAGGACTATATATCTGAGTATAAATTAAATATGTACTAAGTTGGAATAACCTAGGCATTATCTGGATATCATTATACATGTACAGCTAACAGCTGGTATAAATTATAAATCTTTAATGAACCATGCTGGTATAACCTGGGTACCTCCTGTATATAATGATATATGTACAGTTGGTATAACCTGGGTATCTCCTGTGTGTATATGTGTGTATGTGTGTATATATATATATACACTCACCTAAAGAATTATTAGGAACACCTGTTCTATTTCTCATTAATGCAATTATCTAGTCAACCAATCACATGGCAGTTTCTTCAATGCATTTAGGGGGGTGGTCCTGGTCAAGACAATCTCCTTAACTCCAAACTGAATGTCAGAATGGGAAAGAAAGGTGATTTAAGCAATTTTGAGTGTGGCATGGTTGTTGGTGCCAGACGGGCCGGTCTGAGTATTTCACAATCTGCTCAGTTACTGGGATTTTCACGCACAACCATTTCTAGGGTTTACAAAGAATTGTGTGAAAAGGGAAAAACATCCAGTATGCGGCAGTCCTGTGGGCAAAAATGCCTTGTGGATGCTAGAGGTCAGAGGAGAATGGGCCGACTGATTCAAGCTGATAGAAGAGCAACGTTGACTGAAATAACCACTCGTTACAACCGAGGTATGCAGCAAAGCATTTGTGAAGCCACAACACGCACAACCTTGAGACGGATGGGCTACAACAGCAGAAGACCCCACCGGGTACCACTCATCTCCACTACAAATAGGAAAAAGAGGCTACAATTTGCACGAGCTCACCAAAATTGGACTGTTGAAGACTGGAAAATTGTTGCCTGGTCTGATGAGTCTCAATTTCTGTTGAGACATTCAAATGGTAGAGTCCGAATTTGGCGTAAACAGAATGAGAACATGTATCCATCCTCTGATGGCTACTTCCAGCAGGATAATGCACCATGTCACAAAGCTCGAATCATTTCAAATTGGTTTCTTGAACATGACAATGAGTTCACTGTACTAAAATGGCCCCCACAGTCACCAGATCTCAACCCAATAGAGCATCTTTGGGATGTGGTGGAACGGGAGCTTCGTGCCCTGGATGTGCATCCCTCAAATCTCCATCAACTGCAAGATGCTATCCTATCAATATGGCCAACATTTCTAAAGAATGTTATCAGCACCTTGTTGAATCAATGCCACGTAGAATTAAGGCAGTTCTGAAGGCAAAAGGTGGTCCAACACCATATTAGTATGGTGTTCCTAATAATTCTTTAGGTGAGTGTGTGTGTGTGTGTGTGTGTGTGTGTATATATATGTGTGTATATATATATATATATATATATATATATATATATATATATATATACACACCTGGTATAAGTTATACATCTTCTTGTATACAGTGATATGGACCATGCTGGTATAACCTGGGCATCTTCTGTATATAATTATATATGTACAGCTGGAATAAGTTATACATCTTCTTGTATATAGCGATATGGACAATGCTGGTATAACCTGGGTATCTCCTGTATATAATTATATATGTAGAGCTGGTATAAGTTATACATCTTCTTGTATACAGTGTATAACTTATACCGGCTCTACATATAGTTAAGGCTGCATGCAGCCTGTAATTGTGGGAGGGGCCAGGTCCCCCTTCTTAAACCCCCTCATACAGCTCACCGCACCGCGCCCGCCGACTCGCACTTCCTGTGACTCACGTCACTTCCGGTAAGCACGCTCCCCAGGTAAGTATCGCCGCACGCCGCCCGCCTGGAGTCTCCGGTCCGTCCATCAGGGCCGTGGCCGGCCGCTGGCCCGCTCCCCCTCACCTTTTCCGGCCACCGCGGGCTCCCTTCACCGCCGCCCTGTCGCGTCCGTCCTCTCGCGAGAGGTCGGGCGCATGCGCAGCCGGCCTGGTCCAGCTCCCGGCTGCCGCATCGTGCGCTGCCGCTGGCCGCCTAAGGGGGGGGGGACACCGAGGGGGAGCTCCGCTCACTGCCTCCGTCCCTCTGCCTCTGTCCGGCCGCACACCACGGCCGCTCCTGTCAGGGCCGTTCGGAATGGAGAGTGTTGTGGTGGGGAGCTGGACATTGGGGCGGTGGATGTGTGCTTGTGGTCCTCAAGATATATATATATATTTATGAATGTATCTTGCTCTGCTTTCAGCTGCCCGCACTTCCATGCCCCCAGGGGGCGGGCCGAGGCCAGCATGTCCTGAGTGCACCACACTCCGGTGGGGCTGCTGGCAGCCTTCTGCCTTTGGGTGTGCTCAGGTCAGCTGCCACCCGCACCGTCCAGCCAGCCCATGGACATCGTGGTGGCCAGCCTGCAGTGGTGCAGGAAGGCCAGGTCACGATCATCAGAGGCACAGAGTTGGGCTGGCAGAGATGGCGCTTAGGTCATGACCGCCACATCCGGGCGGTCATGATTCCTGACATGCGTTAATTGCCCATCACGTGTGGCCCACTGATGGGCAATTAACGGGCCGCACCCCCCTACGTCCCATCTTGCTCCATCCAGGTCGCCCGTTCCTGGCTCCAGGGCTTCCACCTCCAGCCCACCCGCTCCTGCCAGGCTGGCAGGTGCCACGGGCTCCGCCACGCACACTCAGGTCGGACCCGTGCCCCTCCAGGCCCGTTCACGCCCCGGCCTACCCACGGCCTTCCAGCCGGGCCCTCGGGGGCTCCGGCCCTTGTTGCTCCCAATTTTCACATATGTGTTCCTTTCCCAGGTGCCAGTAGCGTTCGTGGTCCCCGACGTGTCTTGTCGCGACTTCCTGACGTCAGGTTTAGGTCCTGCAGAAGGTCGCTGCCGGCCACTCGCAGGATTTCTCAAACTTGAGGGTTCAGGTAGGTAATCCTGGGCTGCTCCCAGCAGTTCCTCTTACCCACATCCCGGGTTGCCTCCCCGGAGGCACGCAAGGATGTTTTCTCTCTCACTCAACCTGAGACGTTCATGTGTCTTTTCTGTCCTTCTTAGCCTGAGGCGTTCTGGTGTCTTCTCTGCCCAGGTACCCTGAAGCGTTCAGGTGGTTTCTCTGTGCATCTCGGCCTGAGACAGTCAGGTGTCTTCTCTGTCCAGGTAGCCTGAAGCGTTCAGGTGTCTTCTCTGTCCATCTTGGCCTGAGGCGTTCAGGTGTCTTCTCTGTCCAGGTGCCCTGAAGCGTTCAGGTGTCTTCTCTGTCCAGCTGCCCTGAGGCGTTCAGGGGTCTTCTCTGTCCAGGTACCCTGAAGCGTTCAGGTGTCTTCTCTGTCCATCTTAGCCTGAGGCGTTCAGGTGTCTTCTCTGTCCATCTTAGCCTGAGGCGTTCAGGTGTCTTCTCTGTCCTAGCACCCTGAAGCGTTCAGGTGTCTCCTCTGTCCATCTCAGCCTGAGATGTTCAGGTGTCTTCCCTGCCAGGTACCCTGAAGCGCTCAGGTGTCTCCTCCGTCCACGGCGGCCTGTAGCGTCAGGGTCGGTCCGGGTCTCTTCAGCCACGGGTGCAGCCACCCTTACGGTAGTCGCCGGTGCGTCAGGTGTCTCCCAGTTCCACGTATCTTGCAGCACTCAAGCACCCGGCTCACGTCCCCAACCTGAGACGTTCAGGTCCCCCCTCGCCGCCCGTCCTGGAACTTCCAGGCCTCCTTCTTTTCGCAGTCCTTAGACTCCGCCTCCTGGCTCCCCAGATACCCCTTCTTTTTGGTTCATGTTTCATCCACGTCTCCCTGTTTCCGCTATTAGACGTCCCTGCGGTGTGTCCGCACGCATCCGCGAGGGTTTTCAGGTCCCGCGCTGCAATTTTCTCACGTCGCTCCTAACTTTTCCAGTCCTCAGGGCCAGCCGGGTCGTTCCCGTCGTTCCTCAGACGGTAAGGCAAGGGTGTTGATTCCACGCCTTCAGGTCTCGCAAGGTCTCTGCTATTTGCGAAGCCATGTCGCAGGTCTCAGACGCCGACGACGCTTTGTCCCTCCCGGGTACTTCAGTCTCCGGCCAAGGCGGTCCAGCAGCCCTCCGAAGATGGACTGTGCCAAGGCTCATTGCGGAGTTGGGCAGAAGAGGTATCAGGCACCCAGCTTCAGCCAGGAAGGCCGAGCTATACCGGCTATTAATGACCGAGCCCAGCCCTCCTGAAAGAGAAGATCCACCCCCAGCCATCCAGCAGTCCCTGGTACAGTTACAGGCCTCCTTGGATTCGCTCATCTCTTCCGTTGCCGACATCAGGACCAGGGTGGTGGACTTGGAGTCCAGAACACCGGCGTCATCCCAGGCGGTGGTCCCCTTCACTGATCCCCCTCTATCTCAACTTCCGGCTCCAGGTACGTCCCCGGCTGCTCCGGTGGTGGCTCCTGCGCACTTGGTGCCGGACCACATCAGGAGGGACATCTTGGCGGGCAAGGACGTGAATCTCGCGTCCATCCTGATTGCGTCCCACGATGCCGCAGACAACAAGACCTTTGACTGCGGGGAGGTCTCGGTGGTCCTTCGGGCCAAGGATGGCCGTCTCAACCGCAAGCTCTCGGTACCGGAGTTTGTTTTGGCCTTTGGCCTGTTTAGAGACGTGTTCTGCTCCGCCTTTCCGGCTCGCCGGGAGGAGCTGGACACGTATCTACACAAGGTTACTGGACTTGGGCACAAGTACGGCGGCACGGCTTTTTATGATTATCACCGCTCCTTTTCAGCCAAGGCCGCCGCCGCGCTTACCCAGTTTCAGTTTTCCATCAACTGGGCTACGCTGGACATGGAGTTGTTCTGCCAGCATTTCGCCGGTCTCCGGGCCCCCGCTTGTTCGACTTGTCAGTCGATTTTTCACTCCACTGAGTGGTGTCCTCAAACTGCCACGGCCCAACCAGACAAGGTCATTCCAGGCCCCTCCGGGGTCCCCCGCAGTCCCTCCGCCACTGATAAGTTGGGCAGACCCATTGTTTACCTTGGCAACAGCCAAGTTTGCAACAACTTTAACTTTGGTTCCTGTCTCTTCAGCGGTTGCAGGGCCCTGCACATCTGCTCCATCTTCTTCAGGGCTCACCCCAGGTCCACATGTCCCAAGAAGGCGTACAAGCGCCTATGACTGGCCGATTGCGACATTGACCTCCTAGCCCTCCTGTTACGGGAACATCCGGTGCCGGGATTCGTGGACTTCCTGATCTCTGGCCTCTGCTCCGGCTTTGACACAGGGTTGGTGGCACTACCCCATTCCAACTGGGAGTGCGACAATCTGCAGTCAGCCAGGTCAGATTCCGCCACTGTGCAGGAACTCCTGAATTCGGAGGTGGAGAAAGGGTTCCTCCTGGGCCCTTTCAACCAGGTTCCTTTCTCTCGCTGGCGGATCAGCCCCATAGGCATAGTGTCCAAGAAAGAGTCAAATAAAAAACGTTTGATTTACGATCTCTCCGCCCCCCATGATTCCGTCATCCCCAGCATTAATTCTCTCATTCCCTCCGAAGAATTTGCCATGAAGTATGCATCCATTGACGAAGCCATTGCCCTCATCCTGAGCGCCGGGAAAGGTGCCTGGTTGTCTAAAACTGACATAGCGGACGCCTTCAAACTGCTGCCTATCGCCCCTCACCTATGGCAGTTCTATGGTATTCGGTGGGAGGGCAGGTTCTATTTTGCCAACAGGTTGACTTTCGGCTCCAAAAGCAGCCCGTGGTTATTTGACCAACTGGCGCAGGCGCTACACTGGATCCTGATCCACCACGGCAGCGCCCCAGCGGTCATCCACTACCTGGACGACTTTCTCCTCATAGAACCTCCGCTATGTCGGCCATCCGGGCTGCACTCCCTCCTGGAGATCTTTGCCGCCCTTTCCATCCCAATATCGCAGGGGAAGACCTCGGGGCCGGTCACTTCCATCACCTTCCTGGGTATTGTCCTGGACTCAGACAGGATGGAAGCCAGGCTTCCAGAGGCAAAGCTGTCCCAAATCCTGGAAGTCGTGGCCAGGGCCATCACCTCTTCCCAGGTGACCAAGGTCGAGCTACAGTCCATCCTGGGTCGCCTGAACTTTGCCTTAAGGGTGATGCCCCAGGGCAGGGCCTTCATCTCCCGTCTGCTCTCGCTCCTCCCCACAGCCTCCGAACCCAGCAGCATTGTCCACTTGGACAGGGCTACCATGGCAGACTTGCGCATGTGGGACAGCTTTCTTTCATCCTGGAACGGGGTCAGCCTGTTTGTCTCCTCCTGGTCCCAGTCATCTACCAGGGTGTTTTCCGATGCCGCGGCATCCCGGGGTTTCGCTGCCATCTTCGGGTCCCAGTGGTTGGCTGGTCCTTGGCCTCCTCAGGTCAGCTCCAACCCTCAGTCCCTCAGCTCGTCACCGTTTCTGGAATGTTATCCCATCGTGGCGGCCGCATCCGTCTGGGGTCACCTCTGGGCCAATTCCAGCGTCATGTTTATCTCTGACAGTCAGGACCTGGTGGACATCATCTCCAAAGGCCGAGCTAAGTCTGCCAGGGTCATGTCCCTTTTGCGCAAACTGGTCTGGCTGGCCATGATCAATAACTTTCATTTCTCATGTTCCCATATTCCAGGTGCCAGCAACACGGCGGCCGATGCCTTATCTAGGTTAAATTTTCAAACCTTCTTTCAGGTATGTCCAGAGGCAGACCGGACCGGGGCCCGGATACCCGGCTTCAGCGACCTGATGTTGGATTGAGGTCTCTGCTGGCAACCGCCAAGGACCTCATGCACCGATCCCTCTCGGTCAACACGGCTCGCAATTACAGCACAGGTTGGAACCTCTTTCAAAAATTTTCATGGCTTTCATGGCCCATTGCCATGTCAACCTCAAGCTGGCACCCAGCACCATCCGTTTGTACCTAGCCGGGGCACAACATTTCTTGGTCCTACAGAATCCAGAAGTTCGCGCGGCGTTCACATCCCAAGCCGTCAAGGCCACACTCAGGGGCATTGAGAAAAACAGTAAAGACTCCAACCCGTCCCGTCGGCCGGTCTCCGGCGAGCTATTCAGGCAGCTGCATCCCTAGATGGCAATCCTTTTGGCCCTTCCATTAGTCTGGTCATCAAGGCCGCTATGTATCTAAGCTTCTACGGCTTCCTTCGTCCAGGAGAATTCTCAGTTTCTTCCCAGAAGACGATCTTCCTGAAGAAGAAGCAGCTATCCTGGAGCCAGGATCATCTGGTGTTAAGCCTCCCTTCCACCAAGACGTCCCAAACCGGTCCTCCCATACAGATCCGCTTCTTCAAGTCCGAAAACGCCTGGTGTCCAGTGGTGGTACTCCAACGTCTCCTTGTTTCCACACCATCTCCAGATCCAGAGTCTCCTTTGCTTCCATTCCAAGGAAAACCTCTGTCCACGCCACAGTTCGTCTCTCACATCAGATCCCTGGTCGCAGGGTTGGGGGTGGACCCCAAAACTATATCAGGACATTCATTCCGCATCGGAGCTGCCTCAGCAGCTTTCAAGCACGGGACGCCTCCGCACGTCATCCGTCACATGGGTAGGTGGAGGTCTGCCTGTTTTTCCCGGTACATCCCGGATCCGCTGACTGAAACCCGGCAGGTATTCCTTTCCTTGGTTTTGTAATACTGTTCCAACATGCATTAAACAGCAGCACTTATCCTACTCGGTGTCTTTTTGGCCCTCTTTTAGGCAGGCCCACGTCCCGTGGCTCCAGGCACACACCAGCCACTGTTCAAGCCCCCTCCTGTCACATTACTGACCGTGGCCGCGGCCACAAATAGTTAAGGCTGCATGCAGCCTGTAATTGTGGGAGGGGCCAGGTCCCCCTTCTTAAACCCCCTCATACAGCTCACCGCACCGCGCCCGCCGACTCGCACTCCCCCCCCCCCCCCTTTTCCCACCCCTTTCTTCTACTCTCCCTAGGGTTGGCCCTTTTAGGCAGGCCCACGTCCCGTGGCTCCAGGCACACACCAGCCACTGTTCAAGCCCCCTCCTGTCACATTACTGACCGTGGCCGCGGCCACAAATATAATTATATACAGGAGATGCACAGGTTATACCAGCATGCTCCATATCAGTATCACTGTATACAAGAAGATGTATAACTTATACCAGCTGTATATATATAATTATATACAGGAGATGCCCAGGTTATACCAGCATGGTCCATATCACTACTATATACAAGAAGACGTATCACTTATACTAGGTGTACATTTATAATTATATACAGGAGATACCCAGGTTATACTAGCATTGTCCATATCGCTATATACAAGAAGATGTATAACTTATTCCAGCTGTACATATATAATTATATACAGAAGATGCCCAGGTTATACCAGCATGGTCCATATCACTGTATACAAGAAGATGTATAACTTATTCCAGCTGTACATATATAATTATATACAGGAGATGCCCAGGTTATACCAGCATGGTCCATATCACTGTATACAAGAAGATGTATCACTTATTCCAGCTGTACATATATAATTATATACAGGAGATGCCCAGGTTATACCAGCATGGTCCATATCACTACTATATACAAGAAGACGTATCACTTATTCCAGCTGTACATATATAATTATATACAGGAGATGCCTAGGTTAGTATAACATTTTGCACTTTTTATCTCAAAAGGTTTATTTGCACTTTTTTTCCCTACTGGTTTTGTGTGTGTTGAGTAACTAATATAAAGTTAGAGTTTGAAACTGTGTCTTCCATTCTTTAAAGTTCTTTGATTATTCTTAGTTCTGACCCAATTGGATGGAATAATGGTCTACTGTAGTGTTTCCCTACCAGGATGCCTCCAGCTGTTGCAAAACTACATCTCCCAGCATGCCCTGACAGCCAAATGCTATCTGGGCATGCTGAGAGTTGTAGTTTTGCAAGAGCTGGCATCCTCGTTGTGAAAAGCTGGTCTACTGTCATAATATGAACAATGGTGGTTCTACAAAATGGCTATTGTGGGGCAAAGTTCATATTCGTGTTTACACATGTGTTTTAAAATGAATGCTTTCCCCTTTTATAAACCAGTAAATAATGACGCAACGCTGTGGGGCTGGTATGCAACTTTTTCCAGGGCTGGTTTTTATCCCCAGTCCGGCCCTGTCTACAGTGCCAGGAGACAAATCATTGCTGTGTGCAAGATCTGCAGACACAAAAATAGACACCATAGCTCTACTGAACTACAAGAAGCTGCATCACCAGTTACTGTGAGAAAAGTACAAGCTACTGTAGCACAAAATGAATGTCCTCCTTCCATTCCTTGAAATTCTTGCTGTGCAGCAAGGTGCACGCCACTGTGGACACTAGGAGCAGCTGTCATGGACTGGGACAGTACATGTCTTTAATGGCCCACTGGGTCAATGTGTTTCATTGCAAGGCAGCACCACAGCAAGAAGCCCTGGTCCTATTGACACCTCCACATTTGTGTCACTCTGGTTCCCATGACAAGCACTTCTTTGCCTCCTCCATATCTACTTGCATAAACATTATCCCATATCCAACAGAAGCAGGGCAGTGTTGCTCCCACTCCCCTCCCCTCCTTGCCATGCCATTCTAGAGCTGATTGTACTGAGTGTGAGTAGCCACGTAGCCCAGGGATGGGCAAACTGCGACTCTCCAGCTGTTGTAAAACTACAAATCCCATCATGCCCTGCTGTAGGCAGACTGGGAGTTGTAGTTTTACAACAGCTGGAGAGCCGCAGTTTGCCCATACCTGACATAGCCGATCGCTTGTTAAAGTGCATCAAGCAGCAAACATCTTGCAGTTGTGTCCCTGCCAACCGCTCCGGTGCCCGCCTGATCATCCCGCCGTGCATGTACGGCGGAATACATTCTGGCAATGCATCCCCCGCCGTACATGTACGGCATTCTGCGTTAAGGGGTTAATATGGTCAAACCAGGTGACAGATTCCCTTTAAGCATTTTGCTTGCTGCCCTGTGGCTGCTGGAGACCAACACAGAGAAGGTTCCAAGGAGGAGGAGGAGGATGCTGCTGCTGATAACGGCCATGATGGCCAATCATCTCAGCGGCAGGCCCAGCTGTCAGCCGTGTACTTACCATCGAGCAGTCTGATGATTACTGGATAGCCATGCTTTTAGACTCTTGCTATCAAAACAAAATGGGAGAATGTTTTCCTCTTTCTGAAAGGGAGACCAAATTATTTATTACCAGGAAACTCTTTGTATGCAGCTTGCTACATCTTTCAGCAAGCCCCTCTCCGGCCTCTGCAGAGTCACACACCTCCCACTATCTCCACTACCACAAGCAGCAGAAACCAGCTCAATATCAACAACATGATGGAGCAATTTTTTCATGTGCCACTTCAGGCTGACGCAAATCAGCAGGCAGAGATGTACTGCCTCAACAACCAGGTTCAGTTTTACCTGGACTCTGGCCGTTCTGCAATCCATACTGTGTTCCCTGACCCAATGGACCTCTGTGTAGGCAGATTGGAGCAGTGGTCCCAACTGGCCCAGCCTGCTCTCTCTTTTCTGCCTTGTCCAGCCTCCAGTGTCACCTGAAAGAGGGTTTTCACCATAGCAGCGGGCATCTTGACACCCAAAAGGACAAAATTGCCCTCTTCCAGTGTACAAAACTTCACTTTTGTCAAAATGAACGAGGTATGGATCTGTGAAGATGGTCACACTCCTGTAGCTGAGGCCGATGAATAGATCTGCTGCTGCTGATCATGCCACTGCATGTTCTGTACCATACAGTTGCTGCCCCGAATTTCAGGACGTTTGCTCATCTCTAATGTAGATCTATATACCTCCAATTTAATATGGAGTTTTTTTTGTTTTAGATTTTCTTAGAATCTAATAGAAATGACAGATTTTTGGTGCTAGAATCATGGATTGTAGGGATAATATCCCTAAAATACAATCCATATGCAGCGTCATATGATGGTACACAGAGTGTCTACTGCTCCATAGTACTGGACCTGAGTCTACCATGTGTGTAACAGAAGAAGCATCATATTTGCTGCTGCTCCCCTTCACACTTCCTGGTCTTGGCGTGAGAGACCTGAGATATACTTTCTGAGATCTACTAATGTCTATACTAAAGTTGGCAGTGAGACTATGGACGAGTTCAAGAGGAGCCTGGATGCATTTCTGGGGTGTAGCAATATTATAATATCCTGATTAGTGGAGAAGGATAATTGATCCAAGGAGTTATTTTGATTACCAGATTTATCATCAGGAAGGATTCTTTTCCCTAAGATAAGGAAAATGATCTTCTCATGAGAGTTTTTTCTCTATAATGTGCTGAAATAGATTAATGTGTTTTTTTTTTTCAGTCTTAGAAACAATGTTACAATAGTATCTTACATGATGGATGTGTAGGCACTTCATTGAAGCATTTTAATGCCCATAAAGGTTTATTCTTAAATTCGAGCAGTCTGACGTGCCTAAAAAGGGCAATTGTTGCTTACCTCGCAGTTATAATGCAATCATAGAGAAAAAACAACTAACCATGCATGTTGTTAATGCAGTAAACAGTTTCTGTACATGTTCCCAGTTACCATCTTACGATGTGTATCGTATACAATAATATTTCCCAGATTCTTCAGGTTTCACTCCAGTGAGTTTAAAATAAACTTCTCCTTTATTTGTGTCTCTTGTTACAGTTAGACGTCCCTGTAGAGACTGGGCATAATTTATGTTGCCATTATACCAAATTACCCCAAGCCATGTTAGACCTTTCCCTGGGGTTGATCGGATCCAGGGTACAGCATATATTTTAGTGTGGTCAGTGAGGGAGGCTCCAGTCACTTTACAGGTCAGTTCCAGGGTCTCTGATTGTTTCACAGTCCCAGGACCAGTTTCCAGTAATGAGATCTGTGCAGCGACATCTGTAAATAAATAGGAAATATATTTAATGTCTGTTGCCATTGAAAATGCCTTCTGCCACATGATTTAAGATTACATTGATTACAAGATTAGATTAGGAAAATTAAGATTACATTGTAGTATGTGTACAACACCAAGGAACCACAGGAAATTCTTCATGTCTGGTCTGAGTAGTTAGTAAGAAGACTCTGGTGTATTGATCCCACACAATGGTGATTCCTTTCATTATGATTGATCTATATATAACTAAAAAAGTATTTGAATGTATTTACATATCTTATGTGTTAAAAAGGTCACCATCCCTGAAATTTGCTGCTGAACATTTAGGCCCTTATTTATCATGCCTTTACTCCACAATTATGGCTTTAAAAAGTCACAAGATTTTAGACTAGCACAAAGGTTTTGTGACTTTTTGCATTTTTACACAGCTTACTTCACTTTGGAAATGATGTTGGAAGTGGGTGTTGTTAATGAGCTTCACTCCAGATTTATGACTGAGACTTTTTTTTAAAGTTGCAATCTCTCTCCAGCAGGGAGGGTGGAGTAAGAAAACTGGAGAAGCTTTGCTAGACAAAATAGTTCGGTTTAAAAATAAGACAAAATTTTCAATCAACATGTGAAATTTGAAATGTTGCATAAAGTACACTGACTCAAGCAAAACAGAATTTAAATATTCCCCTCATGATAAATTCTTCCCTTAGAATACAACCACACATTCAGGTTTCCTTCCGGTTTTGTCTTCCAAAACTGCATGAGTGAATTCAATAAAACGATTGTATCTGCCTTTTATACGTTCTCTCCTTTTATGAGCCACTCCGGAATTCCTTGCCGCTAGTGTGAAAGTAGCCTTAATGAGCTTCACTCCAGATTTATGACTGAGACTTTTTTTAAAAAAAGTTGCAATCTCTCTCCAGCAGGAGGGTGGAGTAAGAAAACTGGAGAACCTTTGCTAGACAAAAGTGTTAGATTTAAAGAGGTTGTCCAGTCCCAAATTTTTTTTTGTACTCCTAACACCCCTCACCATGCCTACATATGCCCCCAATACCTGTTTTACATGTCTGAGCTTTCCTTCCCCCCCCCCTGGAAGACATCACATTATCCTGGCAGATCTGTTAACTTTCTCCCCTTCTTGTTTTGTTGACAGGCTGAAGACGCCCCACTCTGCTCTGTCTCCAGCAGCAACACTCACTACAACTCCTGTGTCCATCTTTCTACACCCAGACAGGAATCTACTTCTCATCCAGTGTCTAAATCCCATTACTGACTGTCCACAGGCTCTGCCCTCACATGTTTATGTAATCCTATCCTGTGTGATACAGCCTGCTGAG
Organism: Bufo bufo; assembly: GCF_905171765.1. Taxonomy (NCBI): domain Eukaryota; kingdom Metazoa; phylum Chordata; class Amphibia; order Anura; family Bufonidae; genus Bufo; species Bufo bufo. The sequence continues at coordinate 304,387,422 of NC_053390.1, read as the reverse complement.
CTGTGTATCTAATCCCATCACTGACAGTCCACAGGCTCTTCCCTCACTATCTCTAGTGTGCACACGACTGTATCCATTTTGCGATCCACATTTTTTGCAGTCCCACTGAGTTCCATGGATTTGAGGTCCTCATTTTGAGGACCAGAATAGGACATGTTCTGTCTTTACTGGAACTGACATACCGATGTAAAAAACACACTGATGACGCCCATGTGCTTTCCACATCCGTATGTCAGTTCTGCAAAAGATAGAACATGTCCTATTCTGGTCCTCATAATGCAGATCCAAAACCCATAGAACTCAATAGGACTGCAAAAAAATGTGAATCGCACACGGAAAGTAACCTTATTTAGTGGATCCGCGACTTGCAGACTGCAAAACTGATACGGTTCTGTGCACAAGCCCTATTACTTATACTCAGCACCCATAACAGTGACATCCACATAGTGACATCCTCAGTGCCCCCATAACAGTGACATCCACATTGCTCCCATACTAGTGACATCCACTGTGCCCCATAACAGTGCCCCAGTGCCATCCAATGCCCCCTATTTGCCAGCCAGTGCCCGCTAGTACCATCCAGTACCCCCACTATGCCATGCAGTGCCCCCTTTTTGCCATCCATTGCCCCCCCTTGGGCCACCCATTTCCCCCTTTGTGCTATCCATTACCCCCTTGTACCATCCATTGCCATCCGTTGCCTCCGTGTGACATCCACTGTGCCCCAGTGAAATCCAGTGCCCCCATGTGCCATACTAATTGCCCCAGAGTGAAATCCACAATTCCACAGTGCCGCCCCCCCCCCCCATGTGCCAGTCAATACCCCCAGTGAGATCCACAGCATAGCGATCCGCCTCTGTGGCTGATCGCTATGCTGTCACTCCTGCACAGTGCTTACATCTCGCTGTGCAGGAGTCAGTACAAGCTTCACATAGACGCCTGTACGATACAGAGAGTGTCCGGCGGTCCTGCACACGTGCACTAGCGTTCAGCCTAGTGCGCTGTGAAGACTGCTAGCCGCCGCTTTCTCCAGCAGGAGGCGGTGACGTTACTAGTGACTATCTGTCTCCTGCTGGAGAAAGGAAGAGAAGACAAGAAGATAAAAAGATGGATTTCGGCCGGAAGCAAAGAAAAGCCATCTGGAGGGACCACGTGACCAGGAGCAGATCTCAGGAACGGCTGCACTGTGGAAGGTATGTGAAAGTATGTGATCATTAATCTTTCCTCCACAGGTTAGATTTTTTAAAGGAAAAAAAGGTTAAGCCCGGAAAACCCCTTTAAAGATAAGACAACATTTTCAATCAACATGTGACATTTGATAAATGTGGCATAAAGTACACAGACTCAAGCAAAACTGACTTTAAATATTCCCCTTATGATAAATTCCCCCATTAGAGTACAGCCACACATTCAGGTTTCCTTCTGGTTTTGGCTTCCAAAACTGCATGAGTGAATTCAATAAAACGATTGTATCCGCCCTTTTATATTTTCTCTCCTTTTATGAGCCACTCCTGATTTTGGCTTCCAAAACTGGATCAGGAAATCTGATTGTGTGAGATTGCTTAAAACCTATAGGCGCCTTCTTGAATTGGCTGCAACAAGAGATAAATTAGAGCTTCCCTATTTAAATACTTTTCAATATGAATATCTATGTTAAGCTATCAGAGAGAGGGTCTCTCAGAGGTCCCCATCAATAGTGATGTCGCGAACATAAAATTTTCAGTTCGCGAACAGCGAACGCGAACTTCCGCAAATGTTCGCGAACTGGCGAACCGGGCAAACCGCCATAGACTTCAATAGACAGGCGAATTTTAAAACCCACAGGGACTCTTTCTGGCCACAATAGTGATGAGAAAGTTGTTTCAAGGGGTCTAACACCTGGACTGTGGCATGCCGGAGGGGGATCTATGGCAAAACTCCCATGGAAAATTACGTAGTGGACGCAGAGTCGGGTTTTAATCCATAAAGGGCATAAATCAACTAACATTCCTAAATTGTTTGGAATAACGTGCTTTAAAACATCCAGTGTGTGTATACGATCAGGTATGATGTTGTATCGATCAGGTAGTGTAAGGGTTACGCCCGCATCACAGACATTGACAGACCAAACTCCCCTTTTAATGCACCGCAAACAGTTCATTTGCACAACCGCAAACTCCCCATTTGCACAAGGTTGGATACCAAGCTAGCCACGTCCCGGTGATGTCATTGAAGGTTTCTTCCTCCACCCAGCCACGTACAACACCAAGGGTCCCCGAAAGGTCAATTGAATTGATTTTTCGAACGGGGAGATGGTTAAAAAAACGCTGGCTCCCTCCCCTTTGTTTTTATCCACGGTGACTGCGTCTGCGCCGTGCAATTTACTGTCACACCCGATATGAGTGGTATTTTCTGTAGTACTATTCTCATCAGTTTAATCCCTCTAACGTCCCCGACTCCCCAATCTGGGGGCCATTTATTAAACAGATTTTTCGGACGGGGAGATGGTTAAAAAAACGCTGGCTCCCTCCACCGATATGAGTGGTATTTTCTGTAGTATTATTCTCATCAGTTTAATCCCTGTTACGTCCCATATCAGGAATTGCCTTTTATGAAAAAAAATTTAGGCCGGGTACCTTCGACTGCCTTCACAGTGACAGACCAAACTCTCATACACTAAACTGAATTGATTTCAGGAACCGGGAGATGGAAAAAGCAGCTTGGTCGGTCCTCTTACTCCCAAATTGGGGCACTGCGCGTATCAGTGGTTGGCACTGGCAGTGGGCACACTACAGTCAGTGGAAGAGGGCCTGACACACACTGGCAGCAGGCAAGCAACTGAAATTACACTAAAGTGTAAAAATTAAATGCCTTATTTATCGGCAAGCTACTGTGCCACCCGGTATGAGTGGTTGGCACTGGCAGTGGGCACACTACAGTCAGTGGAAGAGGGCCTGACACACTGACTGGCAGCAGGCAAGCAACTGAATTTAGACTACTGTCTAAAAATTAAATGCCTTATTTATCGGCAAGCTACTGTGCCACCCGGTATCAGTGGTTGGCACTGGCAGTGGGCACACTACAGTCAGTGGAAGCGGGCCTGACACACACTGGCAGCAGGCAAGCAACTGAATTTAGACTACTGTCTAAAAATTAAATGCCTTATTTATCGGCAAGCTACTGTGCCACCCGGTATCAGTGGTTGGCACTGGCAGTGGGCACACTACAGTCAGTTGAAGTCGGCCTGACACACACTAGCAGCAGGCAAGCAGCTGAAATTACACTAAAGTGTAAAAATTAAATGCCTTTTTTATGCAAAGTCCTGTGCCAGCCGGTATGAGTGGTGGGCACTGGCAGTGGGCACACTACAGTCAGTGGAAGTCAGCCTGACACACACTGGCAGGCAACTAACCTCAGATTAAAGTGTAAAAATTAAGTGCCTATTTTTTAAGCAAAGTCCTGTGCCACTCGGTATGACAGGGGTGGGCACTGGCAGTGGGCACACTACAGTCAGTTGAAGTCGGCCTGACACACACTAGCAGCAGGCAAGCAGCTGAAATTACATTAAAGTGTAAAAATTAAATGCCTTTTTTTAAGCAAAGTCCTGTGCCAGCCGGTATGAGTGGTGGGCACTGGCAGTGGGCACACTACAGTCAGTGGAAGTCAGCCTGACACACACTGGCAGGCAACTAACCTTAGATTAAAGTGTAAAAATTAAGTGCCTATTTTTTAAGCAAAGTCCTGTGCCACTCGGTATGACAGGGGTGGGCACTGGCAGTGGGCACACTACAGTCAGTTGAAGTCGGCCTGACACACACTAGCAGCAGGCAAGCAGCTGAAATTACACTAAAGTGTAAAAATTAAATGCCTTTTTTATGCAAAGTCCTGTGCCAGCCGGTATGAGTGGTGGGCACTGGCAGTGGGCACACTACAGTCAGTGGAAGTCAGCCTGACACACACTGGCAGGCAACTAACCTTAGATTAAAGTGTAAAAATTAAGTGCCTATTTTTTAAGCAAAGTCCTGTGCCACTCGGTATGACAGGGGTGGGCACTGGCAGTGGGCACACTACAGTCAGTTGAAGTCGGCCTGACACACACTAGCAGCAGGCAAGCAGCTGAAATTACATTAAAGTGTAAAAATTAAATGCCTTTTTTTAAGCAAAGTCCTGTGCCAGCCGGTATGAGTGGTGGGCACTGGCAGTGGGCACACTACAGTCAGTGGAAGTCAGCCTGACACACACTGGCAGGCAACTAACCTTAGATTAAAGTGTAAAAATTAAGTGCCTATTTTTTAAGCAAAGTCCTGTGCCACTCGGTATGACAGGGGTGGGCACTGGCAGTGGGCACACTACAGTCAGTTGAAGTCGGCCTGACACACACTAGCAGCAGGCAAGCAGCTGAAATTACACTAAAGTGTAAAAATTAAATGCCTTTTTTATGCAAAGTCCTGTGCCAGCCGGTATGAGTGGTGGGCACTGGCAGTGGGCACACTACAGTCAGTGGAAGTCAGCCTGACACACACTGGCAGGCAACTAACCTTAGATTAAAGTGTAAAAATTAAGTGCCTATTTTTTAAGCAAAGTCCTGTGCCACTCGGTATGACAGGGGTGGGCACTGGCAGTGGGCACACTACAGTCAGTTGAAGTCGGCCTGACACACACTAGCAGCAGGCAAGCAGCTGAAATTACATTAAAGTGTAAAAATTAAATGCCTTTTTTAAGCAAAGTCCTGTGCCAGCCGGTATGAGTGGTGGGCACTGGCAGTGGGCACACTACAGTCAGTGGAAGTCAGCCTGACACACACTGGCAGGCAACTAACCTTAGATTAAAGTGTAAAAATTAAGTGCCTATTTTTTAAGCAAAGTCCTGTGCCACTCGGTATGACAGGGGTGGGCACTGGCAGTGGGCACACTACAGTCAGTTGAAGTCGGCCTGACACACACTAGCAGCAGGCAAGCAGCTGAAATTACACTAAAGTGTAAAAATTAAATGCCTTTTTTATGCAAAGTCCTGTGCCAGCCGGTATGAGTGGTGGGCACTGGCAGTGGGCACACTACAGTCAGTGGAAGTCAGCCTGACACACACTGGCAGGCAACTAACCTTAGATTAAAGTGTAAAAATTAAGTGCCTATTTTTTAAGCAAAGTCCTGTGCCACTCGGTATGACAGGGGTGGGCACTGGCAGTGGGCACACTACAGTCAGTTGAAGTCGGCCTGACACACACTAGCAGCAGGCAAGCAGCTGAAATTACATTAAAGTGTAAAAATTAAATGCCTTTTTTAAGCAAAGTCCTGTGCCAGCCGGTATGAGTGGTGGGCACTGGCAGTGGGCACACTACAGTCAGTGGAAGTCAGCCTGACACACACTGGCAGGCAACTAACCTTAGATTAAAGTGTAAAAATTAAGTGCCTATTTTTTAAGCAAAGTCCTGTGCCACTCGGTATGACAGGGGTGGGCACTGGCAGTGGGCACACTACAGTCAGTTGAAGTCGGCCTGACACACACTAGCAGCAGGCAAGCAGCTGAAATTACACTAAAGTGTAAAAATTAAATGCCTTTTTTATGCAAAGTCCTGTGCCAGCCGGTATGAGTGGTGGGCACTGGCAGTGGGCACACTACAGTCAGTGGAAGTCAGCCTGACACACACTGGCAGGCAACTAACCTTAGATTAAAGTGTAAAAATTAAGTGCCTATTTTTTAAGCAAAGTCCTGTGCCACTCGGTATGACAGGGGTGGGCACTGGCAGTGGGCACACTACAGTCAGTTGAAGTCGGCCTGACACACACTAGCAGCAGGCAAGCAGCTGAAATTACATTAAAGTGTAAAAATTAAATGCCTTTTTTAAGCAAAGTCCTGTGCCAGCCGGTATGAGTGGTGGGCACTGGCAGTGGGCACACTACAGTCAGTGGAAGTCAGCCTGACACACACTGGCAGGCAACTAACCTTAGATTAAAGTGTAAAAATTAAGTGCCTATTTTTTAAGCAAAGTCCTGTGCCACTCGGGATGACAGGGGTGGGCACTGGCAGTGGGCACACTACAGTCAGTTGAAGTCGGCCTGACACACACTGGCAGGCAACTAACCTTAGATTAAAGTGTAAAAATGAAGTGCCTTTTTTTTAAGCAAAGTCCTGTGCCACACGGGATGACAGGGGTGGGCACTGGCAGTGGGCACACTACAGTCAGTTGAAGTCGGCCTGACACACACTAGCAGCAGGCAAGCAGCTGAAATTACACTAAAGTGTAAAAATTAAATGCCTTTTTTATGCAAAGTCCTGTGCCAGCCGGTATGAGTGGTGGGCACTGGCAGTGGGCACACTACAGTCAGTGGAAGTCAGCCTGACACACACTGGCAGGCAACTAACCTTAGATTAAAGTGTAAAAATTAAGTGCCTTTTTTTAAGCAAAGTCCTGTGCCACACGGAATGACAGGGGTGAGCACTGGCAGTGGGCACACTACAGTCTGTGGGCCTGCAGCTCCTCACACACAGGCAGGCCAGGCAACTGCAATATGTATATAAAGGAAAAAAAAAAAGCAGACTAATGTTGCAGCCCTAAAAAGGGCTTTTTGGGGTGCTGTCAGGACGCTGTCCTTACAGCAGAGATCAGATGAGTCTTTCAGGACTGGAGTGGACACTGAATTCACTAGCCTAGCTATCGATTTCCCAATTAAATCAGCAGCAGTTACAGTCTCCCTCCTCTCACTAAGACTGCAGCTTCAGAATGAATCTAAAATGGATGCTGTGCAGGAGGTGGGAGGGTCTGGGAGGGAGGGTATGCTGCTGATTGGCTGGAATGTGTCTGCTGACTGTGAGGTACAGGGTCAAAGTTTGCTCAATGATGATGTATAGGGGGCGGACCGAACATCGCATGTGTTCGCCCGGCAGAGGCGAACGCGAACAAGCTATGTTCGCCGGGAACTGTTCGCCGTCGGATAGTTCGGGCCATCTCTACCCATCAACACTTACTTGGTTCAAGAATCTTAAGGCTATGTCCAACCATCCCATTCTATTGCTTATCAATTGCAAACTTCTGAACCTAGAAATTCCAGCTTCCATATACTTAATCAGGGAATGGGAAAGGGATGTGGGTTTAAAATGTTCCCCTACTGATATCTGAATGGTTCTATCAGCACCTAAAATGTTTTCTAGGTGTATTACGATCCAAGAAAACGCATACAAAATTTTTCAGAGATGGCATTTGACTCCTTCCAGGCTTAAAAGGATGTATGGGACTACATCAGATGCCTGTTGAAAATGCCAGGATCATTTATACATATATTGTGATCATTTTGAAAAATGTCCAAATTCTGGAGCAATGTGGTCACTAGTATACACAACATTAGCGGCTGACGTCTACCTGAGAACCCTGAGATTGCATTGCTATCCCTTTTTCCAGATAGTTGTCCCAAGAAAGCATTGCGCCTAATCAGAATCTTATTAGCGGCCACCTGTTTACTCATCGCCACTCATTGGAAATCCATGGAGGTCTCCTCTGTCTTTCTCTGGCAGGGCAAGGTAGACTACAGTCGTGGCCAAAAGTTTTGAGAATGACACAAATATTAGTTTTCACAAAGTTTGCTGATAAACTGCTTTTAGATCTTTGTTTCAGTTGTTTCTGTGATGTAGTGAAATATAATTACACGCACTTCATACGTTTCAAAGGCTTTTATTGACAATTACATGACATTTATGCAAAGGGTCAGTATTTGCAGTGTTGGCCCTTCTTTTTCAGGACCTCTGCAATTCGACTGGGCATGCTCTCAATCAACTTCTGGGCCAATTCCTGACTGATAGCAACCCATTCTTTCATAATCACTTCTTGGAGTTTGTCAGAATTAGTGGGTTTTTGTTTGTCCACCCGCCTCTTGAGGATTGACCACAAGTTCTCAATGGGATTAAGAACTGGGGAGTTTCCAGGCCATGGACCCAAAATGTCAACGTTTTGGTCCCCGAGCCACTTAGTTATCACTTTTGCCTTATGGCACAGTGCTCCATCATGCTGGAAAATGCATTGTTCTTCACCAAACTGTTGTTGGATTGTTGGAAGAAGTTGCTGTTGGAGGGTGTTTTGGTACCATTCTTTATTCATGGCTGTGTTTTCGGGCAAAATTGTGAGTGAGCCCACTCCCTTGGATGAGAAGCAACCCCACACATGAATGGTCTCAGGATGCTTTACTGTTGGCATGACACAGGACTGATGGTAGCGCTCACCTTTTCTTCTCCGGACAAGCCTTTTTCCAGATGCCCCAAACAATCGGAAAGAGGCTTCATCGGAGAATATGACTTTGCCCCAGTCCTCAGCAGTCCATTCACCATACTTTCTGCAGAAGATCAATCTGTCCCTGATGTTTTTTTTGGAGAGAAGTGGCTTTTTTTGCTGGCCTTCTTGACACCAGTCCATCTTCCAAAAGTCTTCGCCTCACTGTGCGTGCAGATGCGCTCACACCTGCCTGCTGCCATTCCTGAGCAAGCTCTGCACTGGTGGCACTCCGATCCTGCAGCTGAATCCTCTTTTTAGGAGACGATCCTGGCGCTTGCTGGACTTTCTTGGACGCCCTGAAGCCTTCTTAACAACAATTGAACCTCTTTCCTTGAAGTTCTTGATGATCCTATAAATTGTTGATTGAGGTGCAATCTTAGTAGCCACAATATCCTTGCCTGTGAAGCCATTTTTATGCAACGCAATGATGGATGCACGCGTTTCTTTGCAGGTCACCATGGTTAACAATGGAAGAACAATGATTTCAAGCATCACCCTCCTTTTAACATGTCAAGTCTGCCATTTTAACCCAATCAGCCTGACATAATGATCTCCAACCTTGTGCTCGTCAACATTCTCACCCGAGTTAACAAGACGTTTACTGAAATGATCTCAGCAGGTCCTTTAATGACAGCAATGAAATGCAGTGGAAAGTTTTTTTGGGGATTAAGTTAATTTTCATGGCAAAGAAGGACTATGCAATTCATCTGATCACTCTTCATATGCAAATTGATATTATAAAAACTTAAGCAGCAACTTTTCCAATTTCCAATATTTATGTAATTCTCAAAACTTTTGGCCACGACTGTACATAGCAAGACTTTCACACTGGGAACTCCGAACACATCACAAATACACCCAGATTTGGTCCCCATTGCTATCCAAGATACTCCTCATGTTACCGCCCTAACTTCTCCTCCTTCTCCAAAAATGATCTAGATATTATATTATACCATCTTGGCTTTATAATACGGATTTGTGAAGTTCAGACCTCTGAGATATTACATTAGTACATTTGAATACATTACTATCATCCAATTTAAATGCCACTTTTCTTATTCACACCTACCTTCCCAACCCACACCCCCTCCCTGCTCAACATTCCCTCCTTGTTTTGACTTCACTTATGTAGTTTGAGTTAGTAGGAATGTGCTTATAAACTGAAATGTGATGGCAATCTTATACAGGTGTACTTCCTAGGGTGTACCAGATTCTGTCTTTCAGTAAATATATGTTCTCTAGGCTTCAAATTTGTGCATTTTCATCTGCATCGCATATATGATGTATTACTTTTAATATCTCACTGTATGGGATCCTGTTGCCTATGATATGTTAAAATCATAAAAAGATCATTAAAAGAAAAAAGATGAAACCTGATTGTGTGACTGTACTGTACTGTACTGTACTGATTGTGTGACCCATGCCGGGTCTCCAAACTGGACAGCAAAATCGCAGATGTGAAAGTCGCCTAAAAAGTTGCGGGGACTTCATGTGCATTATTAAAAGTCTTGTTATTAAAATGGTAACATAACTAATGCTTTAAAACTATGCAATGTACACAAAAACATTTTCTGAAAATTGATATATCATATATATATACTAAGCCAGAGGTATTTCCTGCATTTGATGTACATGTATTTCAAAGGGGCAACTTTTGTTATGCCCCCATCTACTCTAGCATTACAATTACTGGTCAAGGCCTCCAGGATAGAACACCGATCAAGGTATATGTAAAAAAAAGTCCAATCTATTAAATCAATAATCATGATGCAATAATTCATTTAATTTATTATAGACTGTTTCACAAGTTGACAAGACAGTATTAAAAATAGAAATACATCTCTTGTGGTAGGGGTGGTCTGGGAACAGGATTAGTCAAACTTAGAGCTAGTGCAATAATTATATGTAGCTCTATAAATTGTATTATAGTAATAGTAAAAATAAGTAAGAATGGATAAGAGCGTTCAGATGAATACCAATAAAAATATCTATAACATGATTCTTAAAGTGAGAACAATATGTAGCATGATTGGAAAATTCTGAAACAAAGATAATATCATAGTGCAAAATACTGATACAGACCACGGCCACTCCCCTACAAGCATTTCAAGGTCAACCTCCTCAGGGGTTTGTGATCAACTAGCATGAATGGTGGGTATATACAGGCTCGGACTGGCCCACAGGGGTACAGGGGAATCCCCCGGTGGGCCCATGAGCAAGGTGGGCCCCCTAGTCTCCGACCCCCTGCACAAGTGGCACATAACACAGTAGATTTACTGCACTACATACCTATATTCAATGTACAGGACCTCAATCAGCCGATATTCATATAAAACACTTGTTAGATTATTTATTATATTTAAATGTATCCGTATGTGGCCCACCAAAATAAATTTTACTGGTGGGCCCTAGGTACCCCAGTCTGACACTGGGTATATATACTAACTTAGGGTAGTATGTTAAGGATGCTAGCGGGCAATTTAGTTAGACAAGACCAATCAGAATGAGTGTACGGCAATACACACAGGTTTCATAAATCGATTAGATCGCAGCCAATAGTAATCTTAGGCACATACCTGGGGCAAGTTGTTATATAAATTGGTGCCCTTCTCTACATGGCACACCTGGCTCTGCAGACAATGCAGTCACGCGTCACGGGCTGGCGCATGCGCAGAACCAAGTACGCACCGCCGTAGCCATATTTGTGAAGCTTTAAGGTAAAGAGCAGAATTGATTGATATTGCTTGAAGGATATCATTATATACATAATAAAAAGTTGTTATGGCAAGAAAACTCAACATAGAACAATACAAGTGCCTTGCAAAAGTATTCACCCCCCTTGACTTTTTTTTGTATTTTGTTACATTACAGCCTTAAGTTCAATGTTTTGTTAATCTGAATTGTATGTGATGAATCAGAAAAAAAATTGTCTAAGTTGGTGAAGTGAAATGAGAAAAATATATGAATAAAACTATTGTTTAGAAATAGAAAACAGAAAATTGGCATGTATTCACCCCCTTTGTTAGGAAACCCATAAAAAGCTCTGGTGCAACCAATTTCCTTCAGAAGTCACATAATTAGTGAAATGATGTCCACCTGTGTGCAATCTAAGTGTCACATGATGTGTCATTACATACACACACCTTTTTTGAAAGACCCCAGAGGCTGCAACACCTAAGAAAGATGCATCGCTAACCAAACACTGCCATGAAGACCAAGGAACTCTCAAAACAAGTAAGGGACAATGTTGTTGAGAAGTACAAGTCCGGTTATAAAAACATATCCAAATCTGTGATGATCCCCAGGAGCACCATCAAATCTATCATAACCAAGTGGAAAGACCATGGCACAACAGCAAACCTGCCAAGAGACGGCAGCCCACCAAAACTCATGGACCGGGCAAGGAGGGCATTAATCCGAGAGACAGCATAGAGACCTAAGATAAACCTGGAGGAGCTGCAGAGTTCCACAGCCTAACCTGAAGTATCTGTACATAGGATGAGAATAAGCTGTACGCTCCATAGAGTTCGGTTTTATGGCAGAAGAAAGCCATTACTTTCAGCTAAAAACAAAAAGGCACGTTGTGAGTTTGCAAAAAGGCATGTGGGAGACTCCAAAAAAGTATGGAGGAAGGTGCTCTGGTCTGATGAGACTAAAATTGAACTTTTTGACCATTAAAGAAAACGCTATGTCTGGAGCAAACTCAACACATCACATCACCCAAAGAACACCATCCCCCGAGTGAAACATAGTGGTGGCAGCATCATGCTGTGGGGATGTTTTTCAGCGCTGGGACTGGGAAACTGGTCAGAGTTGAAGGAAAGATGATGGTGCTAAATACAGGGATATTCTTGAACAAAACCTGTACCACTCTGTGCGTGATTTGTGGCTAGGACGGAGGTTCACCTTCCAGCAGGACAATGACCCCAAACACACGGCTAAAGCAACAATTGAGTGGTTTAAGGGGAGACATGTAAATGTATTGGAATGGCCTTGTCAAAGCCCACATCTCAATCCAATAGAAAATATGTGGTCAGACTAAGGGTACTTTCATACTAGTGTTTTTCTTTTCCGGTGTTGAGTTCCGTCACAGGAGCTCAATACCGGAAAAAAACTGATCAGTTTTATCCTAATACATTCTGAATGGAGATCATTCCATTCAGGATGCATCAGTTCAGTCCCTCTTATGTTTTTTGGCCGGAGAAAATACTGCAGCATGCTGCAGTTTTCTCTCCGGCAAAAAATCCTGAACACTTGCCGGATCCGGCATTAATTTCCATTGAAATGTATTAGTGCCGGATCCGGCATTAAGTGTTCCGGCAAAACAGATCCCGTTTTCCGGTCTGCACATGCGCAGACCTTTAAAAATACAAAAAATAAATAAATACCGGATCCGTTTTTCCGGATGACACCGGAGAGACGGATCCGGTATTGCAATGCATTTGTCAGACGGATCCACATCCGGATCCGTCTGACAAATGCCAGCCGTTTTCGTCCGGATTGCCGGATCCGACAGGCAGTTCCGGCAGTTTCTGCCTCAAGTGTGAAAGTACCCTTAAAGATTGCTGTTCACAAGTGCAAACCATCCAACTTGAAGGAGCTGGAGTAGTTTTGCAAGGAGGAATGGGCAAAAATCCCAGTGGTAGGATGTGGCAAGCTCATAGAGACTTATCCAAAGTGACTTGGAGCTGTGATTGCCACAAAAGGTGGCTCTACAAAGCATTGACTTTAGGGGGGTGAATAGTTATGCACATTGACTTTTTCTGTTATTTTGTTCTATTTGTTTGCTTCACAATTAAAGAAAAACAAGCATCTTCAAAGTTGTAGGCATGTTCTGTAAATTAAATGATGCAAATCCTCAAACAATCCAGGGACTTAGTTACAGTTTAGTGTTTCTGAACTGGAATAGTACATTCCAGTTCAGCTCCCCCTTCTATGAGCAGAAGTGGGCTATGCCCACATCCTGCCTCATGGGGAGAGAAGGAAGTTAGCTAGAGTGTAACCCACCCCCTGCTAGGGGTAGGGTGTGTGTGTAGGACCTACCAGTTATAGGGATCCAAAGCCAGGATCTTGTCTCAGCTGAAACAATTGATCATAATCCCCAGCCTGAGCCTTGCAGCCTAAGCTGGAAGAAGCAGGCAGACAATGCCAGAATTCCAGGAAGAACCATACCCTGTGAAGATAGCTGTGAGTACCGTCCAGAGACCCAAGAGAAGCCATGTTCCTCCTCAGCTAGTCAGGCCCCAGACAGCAGAAGATAGAAAGCGCAGAAGCCAAATTCCTGCCACAGTTTAGAGATCCAAAGCAGACGTCCTTTCCTCCAAAAGCTCCAGGCACATGATAGAGCAGAAGATACACTTCTCAAAAAAATAAAGGGAACACAAAAATAACACATCCTAGATCTGAATTACTTAAATATTCTTCTGAAATACTTTGTTCTTTACATAGTTGAATGTGCTGACAACAAAATCACACAAAAATTTAAAAATGGAAATTAAATTTTTCAACCCATGGAGGTCTGGATTTGGAGTCATACTCAAAATTAAAGTGGAAAAACACACTACAGGCTGATCCAACTTTGATGTAATGTCCTTAAAACAAGTCAAAATGAGGCTCAGTAGTGTGTGTGGCCTCCACATGCCTGTATGACCTCCCTACAACGCCTGTTCATGCTCCTGATGAGGTGGCGGACGGTCTCCTGAGGGATCTCCTCCCAGACCTGGACTAAAGCATCTGCCAACTCCTGGACAGTCTGTGGTGCAATGTGACGTTGGTGTATAGAGCGAGACATGATGTCCCAGTTGTGCTCAATTGGATTCAGGTCTGGGGAACGGGCGGGCCAGTCCATAGCATCAATGCCTTCGTCTTGCAGGAACTGCTGACACACTCCAGCCACATGAGGTCTAGCATTGTCTTGCTTTACGAGGAACCCAGGGCCAACTGCACCAGCATATGGTCTCACAAGGGGTCTGAGGATCTCATCTCGGTACCTAATGACAGTCAGGCTACCTCTGGCGAGCACATGGAGGGCTGAGCGGCCCTCCAAAGAAATGCCACCCCACACCATTACTGACCCAATGCCAAACCGGTCATGCTGGAGGATGTTGCAGGCAGCAGAACGTTCTCCACGGCATCTCAAGACTCTGTCACGTCTGTCTCATGTGCTCAGTGTGAACCTGCTTTCATCTGTGAAGAGCACAGGGCGCCAGTGGCGAATTTGCCAATCTTGGTGTTCTCTGGCAAATGCCAAACGTCCTGCACGGTGTTGGGTTGTAAGCACAACCCCCACCTGTGGACATCGGGCCCTCATATCACCCTCATGGAGTCTGTTTCTGACCGTTTGAGCAGACACATGCACATTTGTGGCCTGCTGGAGGTCATTTTGCAGGGCTCTGGCAGTGCTCCTCCTGTTCCTCCTTGCACAAAGGCGGAGGTAGCGGTCCTGCTGTTGGGTTGTTGCCCTCCTACGACCTCCTCCACGTCTCCTGATGTACTGGCCTGTCTCCCGGTAGCGCCTCCATGCTCTGGACACTACGCTGACAGACACAGCAAACCTTCTTGCCACAGCTCGCATTGATGTGCCATCCTGGATAAGCTGCACTACCTGAGCCACTTGTGTGGGTTGTAGACTCCGTCTCATGCTACCACTAGAGTGAAAGAACCGCCAGCATTCAAAAGTAACCAAAACATCAGCCAGGAAGCATAGGAACTGAGAAATGGTCTGTGGTCACCACCTGCAGAACCACTCCTTTATTGGGGGTGTCTTGCTAATCGCCTATAATTTCCACCTGTTGTCTATCCCATTTGCACAACAGCATGTGAAATTGATTGTCACTCAGTGTTGCTTCCTAAGTGGACAGTTTGATTTCACAGAAGTGTGATTGACTTGGAGTTACATTGTGTTGTTTAAGTGTTCCCTTTATTTTTTTTGAGCAGTGTATATTCCTGCCACACATTGCCAATACCTGCTGGGACCAAAGACTAATGCTGTATCTTGCATGGATGAAAGTTACTACCAGTAAAGACAAGTTTGAACTTTACCCAAGGTCTGGGTCTCAATTTCTGCTGCAAATCCCTCTATTACTCCTACTAGCACCACACTCAATTTATTGCAAATGAGCCAGGATCCAGGAGTCCAGCCGTACCCAGGTAGGAGACACCGTTGACACCATTACCACTACCATACAGAGACATTACACCACTCTGGCATTCCTAACCTGCTACGTGAGTTACAACACCTTAAAGGGCCCTGTGTTAGTACCCTGCGCACGCTGCAATTGGCGTCACAAACAAAATTATAGACTATCATACCCATATCATGACCCACTGCATAATTTGGCGTCCGTGTAACTTTAACCCCGGTCCGGCTCATTGCAAATACTCACAGCAAGAAATAAACCAGAGTCTAGGCCTCAAAGCTAAGGAAGAGAGAAGGTGACCTCCTAGGAATCCCTAGACCTCTCTTTGACTTCTGCCAGTATGAGTAGACCCTAAAGTTGGAAAAACTCATACACCCGAACCTATGCCCCGGAGACCCTGGAAATCCCTAGGAATGGTGGCAGGGAATGATACTACTGGTTCCTTCCCAGTTGAAGGACCCAGCGTCTAGTAACACCACACACAAGTGGCACAACAAAATGCACAACAAAAGCACTTAGCTTTAAAGAGGGAATGGAGAAGCCGGTGATCCACAGGAACAACACACAAGCTCAACAAGCACCAAGCAGGAAATATCAACCACATGGTAAGCAGTGCGAGATTGAACTAAATAGAGCCTCAGTAATGACCACAGGCAACACCTGACAAGTGGTGTGGTCATCACTAAACAACAAACTGCAAGGTGAGAACAGAGACTATCAGCCTCACGTGCTGCCAATCTCCCTGATCTTCTCACTTTTGTCATGGGAGGGGCCGTGACAATAACTTCTAGTGCAAATAATAAAGGAATGGTACAACATAGAGACTTAAGAATAGATGCTTCAGAATTGTTAGTACGTGGGGAATGCATGAAGCTACTAAAATAGGCATGTCAGGAGCGGTAAAAGGTCCTCTTAAAATAAATAATCATAATTAATAATGATAAAAAAGATATATGTGAGAGTGTGTGAATAATAAAAAGTGAATGTGATATAGGATGCATAAAACATGTAATAGCTAACATGATTATAACCATAGTAGGTAGGTAATGATACGATTAGTGAGACAGAGTGTGAAATAAGAGTATTGCGATAACAAAAAAGATATGATCAGAAATGGCGGGTTCCATAGGAGTAATTGCAATGAGTAGGTGAGGGATGTGTATGAATGAATATTGTGAACAAAGAATGAATGGAATATGAAGAGTATGTTGGTTATTTAACAAATATTAATCGCGAATATTGGCATTTACAGAATTTGCTAATATTTAGAATATAGAGATATATATTAGTATTTTTGAATATTCTAGATTTTTTTTCATCTGCACCCATGATCCCTCCCTGGTTCTTTTTTGTGGGCCAATAAGAAGGCTGCAATGTATTTTTCTGAGCTTAACAACATCCCTAGCAACCAATAGGAAAGCTGCCTACCCCTTACTATATAAGAACCTCCCCAGCAGCAATTTTTTACAGTTTTTTTAAAGCTCTGAGAGAGACAGCAGTGTCACTTGTGCTCTGTGCTTTCCACGCTACTTTAGATAGATAGTTAGATAGCTTATATATATAGTAATACAGATAGTTAGTAGGAGATAGTCAGTGTAGGTTATATCCTGATATAGTGTAGCTGTTGCAGTGCAAGGTGTTAGGTTCTGCTGTCCATATATACATGCTACAGACATAGTGCTGTGCTGTCACAAGTTCACAACAATCAGACCTGCTAAAATGTGAAGTTGCATGTATTGCGCCAAAATATGCGCATCATTAGTGCCGATTAGCGCATTCGCAAATATATTGGAGCACTCTATCTGCATATAAAGCCATTTTAAATGTTCTGCCATTCCAACCATTTAGCAGCTTGGAAAATGTAGCAAAAGTCACCCATGCCTGTATTGCGCACGCATTACACAAATATAACATTGCCGATTTTTTAATCAAGAAAATAATAGCAACGAATATTCTACAAAATATTGCCCCGCTGCTCATCACTAATGTCCGCATAATGGGTCCGCATTCATTCCGCAATTTTGCGGAACCGGTGCTGACCCATTCATTTTCAATAGGGCTGCAAAAGGTGCTGTCAGCACTTCTGTTCCGCGGCCCCGCAAAAAATAGAACATGTCCTATTCTTGTCTGCAGCCACGGACAAGAAAAGGCATTTCTATTATAGTTGCGGCCATGTGCGGACGTGTGAATGGACCCTAATAATGATGAATGAATGAGATTGAGTGTGACAAGTGCATGCTGAAAACAAGGGTGTGAAATGAAAATATACTAAACTAAAATAAAAAGGTGTGGGCAATTTTTTTTTGCAAAACATATGTGTAGGCATGACTGTGAAAAACACAAATTGTAATAAGTGTAAAACATTCGATTCGCTTCTTCGCCGAATTTCACAAAGAAATTAACTTTACGACAAATTACTTAGTCACAAAGCACATTTTTTTGTAACTAGTGGGAACAATGACTGGGAACGGCGATTACACTGCCCACGTCATTGAACCTCTCAGATGCCATGTTCAATGCTGATCGCGGCATCTGAGAATAATAGTGAGGGCTTTCAGGGGTTAATCCGTTAAAATAATAATAATGTTCACCTTATCCATTCGAGCTCGAAGAGGCCGCTGCGGCCATTTTGACTGAAGTTCCCACACAAAATCTCGTGTGGTCCATGATGACGCCTTGACGCTGGGCAATGTAGTGATTAGTATTGTGCGCAAATTCATATCGTGAATATTAATCGCGAATATCGCAACTTCAAGAATTCACAAAGATTTAGAATACACTGCGTGCAGAGTTATTAGGCAAATGAGTATTTTGACCACATCATCCTCTTTATGCATGTTGTCTTACTCCAAGCTGTATAGGCTCGAAAGCCTACTACCAATTAAGCATATTAGGTGATGTGCATCTCTGTAATGAGAAGGGGTGTGGTCTAATGACATCAACACCCTATATTAGGTGTGCATAATTATTAGGCAACTTCCTTTCCTTTGGCAAAATGGGTCAAAAGAAGGACTTGACAGGCTCAGAAAAGTCAAAAATAGTGAGATATCTTGCAGAGGGATGCAGCACTCTTAAAATTGCAAAGCTTCTGAAGCGTGATCATCGAACAATCAAGCGTTTCATTCAAAATAGTCAACAGGGTCGCAAGAAGCGTGTGGAAAAACCAAGGCGCAAAATAACTGCCCATGAACTGAGAAAAGTCAAGCGTGCAGCTGCCAAGATGCCACTTGCCACCAGTTTGGCCATATTTCAGAGCTGCAACATCACTGGAGTGCCCAAAAGCACAAGGTGTGCAATACTCAGAGACATGGCCAAGGTAAGAAAGGCTGAAAGACGACCACCACTGAACAAGACACACAAGCTGAAACGTCAAGACTGGGCCAAGAAATATCTCAAGACTGATTTTTCGAAGGTTTTATGGACTGATGAAATGAGAGTGAGTCTTGATGGGCCAGATGGATGGGCCCGTGGCTGGATTGGTAAAGGGCAGAGAGCTCCAGTCCGACTCAGACGCCAGCAAGGTGGAGGTGGAGTACTGGTTTGGGCTGGTATCATCAAAGATGAGCTTGTGGGGCCTTTTCGGGTTGAGGATGGAGTCAAGCTCAACTCCCAGTCCTACTGCCAGTTTCTGGAAGACACCTTCTTCAAGCAGTGGTACAGGAAGAAGTCTGCACCCTTCAAGAAAAACATGATTTTCATGCAGGACAATGCTCCATCACACGCGTCCAAGTACTCCACAGCGTGGCTGGCAAGAAAGGGTATAAAAGAAGAAAATCTAATGACATGGCCTCCTTGTTCACCTGATCTGAACCCCATTGAGAACCTGTGGTCCATCATCAAATGTGAGATTTACAAGGAGGGAAAACAGTACACCTCTCTGAACAGTGTCTGGGAGGCTGTGGTTGCTGCTGCACGCAATGTTGATGGTGAACAGATCAAAACACTGACAGAATCCATGGATGGCAGGCTTTAGAGTGTCCTTGCAAAGAAAGGTGGCTATATTGGTCACTAATTTGTTTTTGTTTTGTTTTTGAATGTCAGAAATGTATATTTGTGAATGTTGAGATGTTATATTGGTTTCACTGGTAAAAATAAATAATTGAAATGGGTATATATTTGTTTTTTGTTAAGTTGCCTAATAATTATGCACAGTAATAGTCACCTGCACACACAGATATCCCCCTAAAATAGCTAAAACTAAAAACAAACTAAAAACTACTTCCAAAAATATTCAGCTTTGATATTAATGAGTTTTTTGGGTTCATTGAGAACATGGTTGTTGTTCAATAATTAAATTAATCCTCAAAAATACAACTTGCCTAATAATTCTGCACTCCCTGTATAGTACTATATATTCGTATTCGCGAATATTCTAAAAAAAAATTCTTCTAAACCCATGATCCCTCCCTCTCTGCTTCTTGCTTGTGGGCCAATGAGAAGGCTGCAATGTCTTTGTCTGAGCTTAGCAACATCCCTAGCAGCCAGCCAATAGAAAAGTTGCCTACCCCTTACTATATAAAAACCTCCCAGCAGCCATTTTCTAAAGTTTATTGCAGTTATGAAAGAGACAGCAGTATCATTGCTGTGCTCTGTGCGTTGTTGTATTACATTAGACAGTTAAAGGGATTCTGTCACCTCGTATAACACAAATTCTGATTTTAAACCAATCATGCTCCACAGCTTACCTTGAATCGGCTTTGCTGTTTTTTATTGTAATCCGTCCAGCAGTTTTGGAGAAAAACGACTTTTATAAAACCCTGAAGGTGCCCAGAGGGGCGTTATGTTCCCCTTTGTGTGCCCAGTAACGCCCCTCTTACAGTGCCCAAAACGCCTTCCTCCAGAATCCCTAACCGCCCACAGCGTCTCATCCCTCTCCTCCCCCTCCCTGACGGCCGAGCGAAGTCTCGCGCGAGCATCGGACGTCACTGGGCTCGGCGCATGCCCAGTGACGACGATGAAGCTCTTGCCCTCAGTCTCCAGCAAATCGCACTGGCGCAGCCCTCAGTGGGTACTGCGTCTGCGCGAGACTTCACTCGGTCGTCAGGGAGGGGGAGGAGAGGGATGAGACGCTGTGGGCGGTTAGGGATTCTGGAGGAAGGCGTTTTGGGCACTGTAAGAGGGGCGTTACTGGGCACGCAAAGGGGAACATAACGCCCCTCTGGGCACCTTCAGGGTTTTATAAAAGTCGTTTTTCTCCAAAACTGCTGGACGGATTACAATAAAAAACAGCACAGCCGATTCAAGGTAAGCTGTGGAGCATGACTGCTTTAAAATCTGAATTTGTGTTATACGAGGTGACAGAATCCCTTTAACTTATATACACTGCTCAAAAAAATAAAGGGAATACTTAAACAACACAATGTAACTCCAAGTCAATCACACTTCTGTGAAATCAAACTGTCCACTTAGGAAGCAACACTGAGTGACAATCAATTTCACATGCTGTTGTGCAAATGGGATAGACAACAGGTGGAAATTATAGGCAATTAGCAAGACACCCCCAATAAAGGAGTGGTTCTGAAGGTGGTGACCACAGACCACTTCTCAGTTCCTATGCTTCCTGGCTGATGTTTTGGTCACTTTTGAATGCTGGCGGTGCTTTCACTCTAGTGGTAGCATGAGACGGCGTCTACAACCCACACAAGTGGCTCAGGTAGTGCAGCTTATCCAGGATGGCACATCAATGCGAGCTGTGGCAAGAAGGTTTGCTGTGTCTGTCAGCGTAGTGTCCAGTGCATGGAGGCGCTACCGGGAGACAGGCCAGTACATCAGGAGACGTGGAGGAGGCTGTAGGAGGGCAACAACCCAGCAGCAGGACCGCTACCTCCGCCTTTGTGCAGGGAGGAACAAGAGGAGCACTGCCAGAGCCTTGCAAAATGACCTCCAGCAGGCCACAAATGTGCATGTGTCTGCTCAAACGGTCAGAAACAGACTCCATGAGGGTGATATGAGGGCCCGACGTCCACAGGTGGGGGTTGTGCTTACAGCCCAACACCGTGCAGGACGTTTGGCATTTGCCAGAGAACACCAAGATTGGCAAATTCGCCACTGGCGCCCTGTGCTCTTCACAGATGAAAGCAGGTTCACACTGAGCACATGTGACAGACGTGACAGAGTCTGGAGACGCCGTGGAGAACGTTCTGCTGCCTGCAACATCCTCCAGCATGACCGGTTTGGCATTGGGTCAGTAATGGTGTGGGGTGGCATTTCTTTGGAGGGCCGCACAGCCCTCCATGTGATCGCCAGAGGTAGCCTGACTGCCATTAGGTACCGAGATGAGATCCTCAGACCCCTTGTGAGACCATATGCTGGTGTGGTTGGCCCTGGGATCCTCCTAATGCAAGACAATGCTAGACCTCATATGGCTGGAGTGTGTCAGCAATTCCTGCAAGACGAAGGTATTGATGCTATGGACTGGCCCACCCGTTCCCCAGACCTGAATCCAATTGAGCACATCTGGGACATCATGTCTCGCTCTATCCACCAACGTCACGTTGCACCACAGACTGTCCAGGAGTTGGCAGATGCTTTAGTCCAGGTCTGGGAGGAGATCCCTCAGGAGACCGTCCGCCACCTTATCAGGAGCATGCACAGGCGTTGTAGGGAGGTCATACAGGCACATGGAGGCCACACACACTACTGAGCCTCATTTTGACTTGTTTTAAGGACATTACATCAAAGTTGGATCAGACTGTAGTGTGTTTTTCCACTTTCATTTTGAGTGTGACTCCAAATACAGACCTCCATGGGTTGAAAAATTTTATTTCCATTTTTTAATTTTTGTGTGATTTTGTTGTCAGCACATTCAACTATGTAAAGAACAAAGTATTTCAGAAGAATATTTAATTAACTCAGATCTAGGATGTGTTATTTTTGTGTTCCCTTTATTTTTTTGAGCAGTGTATATATAATTCAGATAGGGGGAGATAGTCAGTGTAGGTTAGATTGAACTATAGTGCAGCTGATAAGTTCCAGTGCAGGGTGTTAGGTAGTGTGATAGGTTCTGCTGTCCATACATACATGCTACAGACATAGTGCTGTGATGTCACAAGTTGCACGTATTGCACAAATATATGCGCATCATTAATTGCCGATTTGCGCAATCGTTAATATATTGGAGCACTCTATCTGCATATAAAGCTATTGTAATGTGCCAACCATTTTCTGCAGTCTCAGGAAACTTATACCAGCTTGAGAAATGTTACATAAGTGACCCACACCTGTATTGCGCGCGCAATACGTGCAAATTACATTGCCGATTTTCGCAATCAAGAATATAATCACAAATATATGACGAATAGTCTACAAAATATTCGCAAAATATCACAAATTCGAATATTGTCACTGCCGCTCATCACTAGTAGTGATGTCATAAGTCACTGCGCGCAAGATTTTGTGCAGGATCTTCAATCAAGATAGCCACGGTGGCCTCTTTGCGCTCAAATGGATGAGGTGTGTTGTTTTTTTAAATGCCATTTCAGGGAAAAGTGATTCGTTACCACAAAGCACTTGGAATTTCGGCTTCGTGGTAAATGAAATTTTCCCTGAAATTTGGATTGACTTCACTTCGGATACTTCGATTCGCTCAACCTTAAAATATATATAGCGTCTATTGTAGCTGGCCAGCTAAGACCTGTCCTTGGTTGCTAGTATAGCTTATTGGTGTATACAGCTAATCCTGATAACCTTAATACAGTTCCTATATTTATGTGTTAAAGACAAAAGCAGAGTTATTTACTGTGACATCATGTTTTGGATGTCATATAACTGTTATATATTTTGTGTTCACAGAAGCAGAAAATGATAATATGCCTTTAAGATTCATTTTGTAATGTAAGGTAAGCTCAGTGACACAGCAGAAACAACAGAAAGTATAGTGTTAATCTGATGTTGCTGGGCAGAAGTCTAGACCAATCACAGCCAGCTTCACACACAGCCTGTTTGGGAATTCCCCCAGCTCCTGCTGCTAGAATCATTATTCACCAGAGACAGGAGCTGAAGAGACATTTACTCCACTGAGAGCTGAGTTTTATGGGAACAAGAGGCCAAAATAGGTAGTTTAAACAGTTATATAATGTTCATTAGAGATGTCCCGAACTATTCGCCGGCGAACAGTTCCCGGCGAACATCGCTTGTTTGCGTTCGCTACTGCGGGCGAACATGCGATGTTCGGTCCGCTCTCTATTCGCCATCATTGAGTAAACTTTGACCCTGTACCTCACAGTCAGCAGACACATTCCAGCCAATCAGCATCATACCCTCCCTCCCAGACCCTCCCACCTCCTGGACAGCATCCATTTTAGATTCATTCGGAAGCTGTATTCTTAGTGAGAGGAGGGACAGTGTAGCTGCTGCTGATATAATAGGGAAATCCATAGCTAGGTTAGTGTATTCAGTGTCCACTACAGTCCTGAAGGACTCATCTGATCTCTGCTGTAAGAACAGCACACAAAAAAGCCTTTTTTAGGGCTAGAACATCAGTCTGCTTTTATTTATTTTTTCCTGTGTAATCTAATTGCAGTTGCCTTCCTGCCAGCGTGTGTGTCAGGCTCACAGCATATACTGTGCCCACTTGCCCAGTGCCACCACTCATATCTGGTGTCACAGCTTGCATTTAAAAAAATAAAGAATATTTTTTGACTGTAATATAATAGCAGTCAGTTGCCTGCACGCGCGTGTGTGTTTCAGGCCCTGCAAGTGCATAGTGTCACCAGAGCAACTCATATCTGGTGTCACAGTAGATTACATTAAAAAAAACAAAAAACAATTTTGACTGTAATAGATTGAATAGCAGTTAGTTCTCTGCAAGCGTGTGTGTCAGGCCTACAATGTCTACTCTGCCAACCTCTGCCACTGCACAGTGCCACTCATATCTGGTGTCACAGTAGCTTGCACGCATAGTAGAACTAAGCTAATCTAAAAAAAAGGACAGGCAGAGGCAGGCCACCCCGCAGGGGCCGTCGTGGTTGTGGTGCTGTGATTCCTTTTGGCCCTAGAATAATGCCCAGTGTTCAGAGGACACGTACCCTGAACTCAAAAAGTTCTGAGGACATAGTTGACTGGCTAACACAGGACACCCAATCTTCTACAGCTTCAGCTCGGAACCTTGAGGCACCATCCTCCTCCAGCTCAGCTTCGGGCACCTCTCAAGTTACCACTCGCCCGCCTGCCGCCACCACCAACACTAGCACCACAGCTGCTTCACTTGATCTGTCAGAGGAGTTATTTACACATCAGTTGGAAGAAATGAGTGATGCGCAACCATTATTGCCAGAGGATGTCGATAACAGGGATATGTCTCAGTCAGGCAGCATTACACACATGGACGTACGGTGATGATGATGATGATGTTGTACCCGCTGCTGCTTCCTTTGCTGAGGTGTCAGATACAAGTGAAGCGGTTGATGATGACGATGTGTCCGTGGATGTCACGTGGGTGCCCGTTCGAAGAGAAGAACAGGGAGAAAGTTCAGATGGGGAGACAGAGAGGAGGAGGAGACGAGTTGGAAGCAGGGGGAGGTCGTCGCAAGTAACTAGTGGCACAGTCAGACAGCATGCATCGGCAACCGGGGTCAGACAGACAGCACGCCAATCAACGCATGCTGTTGCCACCACAAGAATGACGTCATTGCAGAGATCAGCAGTGTGGCATTTTTTTTGTGTGTCTGCCTCTGACACCAGCGATGCCATTTGCAACCTGTGCCAAAAGAAACTGAGTCGTGGGAAGTCCAACACCCACCTAGGTACAACTGCTTTGCGAAGGCACATGATATCAAATCACAAACGCATATGGGATCAACACATGAGTACAAGCAGCACACAAACTCAAAGCCGCCATCCTCCTCCTGGTCCAGCATCTTCAGCCACGTCAACCACTGCTGTCCTCCTTGCCCCCTCTCAACCATCCGCCACTCCGTCTCTCGCCTTGAGCAGTTCCTGCTCATCTGCCTACAGTCAGGTGTCTGTCAAGGACATGTTTGAGCGTAAGAAGCCAATGTCACAAAGTCACCCCCTTGCCCGGCGTCTGACAGCTGGCTTGTCGGAACTCTTAGCTCGCCAGTTTTTACCATACAAGCTGGTGGAGTCTGAGGCCTTCCAAAAATGTGTACCTATTGGGACACCGCAGTGGAAGGTACCTGGCCGAAATTTCTTTGCACAAAAGGCAATGCCCAACCTGTACTCGATTGTGCAAAAGGAAGTCATGGCATGTCTGGCACACAGTGTTGGGGCAAGGGTCCATCTCACCTGCGCATTGGGTAAACCTGCTGACGGCTGCCAAGCATGGAATGCGTGGCTCTGCAGAGGAGTTGGTGACAGCGCCACGACTTGCAGGCAGGCCTGCTGCCACCTTCTCTACTCCTCCTACTCCATCCTCTTCCATAACCTCCTCAGCTGAGTCCTCTTCTACTGCTGCTGCGTCTTGCTCCACATCAACGGCACCCCCCCAGCTCCCCAGGGGCTATTCCACATCCCGGATACGACAGTGTCACGCCGTCTTGGGGTTGACTTGCCTGAAAGCAGAGAGTCACACCGGACCAGCACTCCTGTCCATCCTGAACGCATAGGTGGATCAGTGGCTGACTCCTCACCAACTGGAGATCGGCAAAGTGGTGTGTGACAACGGAAGCAACGGATTTGTTGGCGGCATTGAATTTGGGCAAGTTGACACATGTGCCGTGCATGGCACATGTGTTGAATCTGATTGTACAACGCTTTGTGCATAAGTACCCAGGCTTACAGGACATCCTCAAGCAGGCCAGGAAGGTGTGTGGCCATTTCAAGCGTTCCTACACGGCCATGGCGCACTTTTCAGATATCCAGCGGCGAAACAACATGCCAGTGAGGCGCTTGATTTGCGACAGCCCGACACGTTGGAATTCAACACTCTTATGTTCGACTGCCTGCTCCAACAAGAAAAAGCCGTCAACGAGTATTTGTATGACCGGGGTGCCAGGACAGCCTCTGCGGAGCTGGGAATTTTTTTTCCTCATTACTGGACGCTCATGCGCAATGCCTGTAGGCTCATGCGTCCCTTTGAGGAGGTGACAAACCTAGTCAGTCGCACCGAAGGCACCATCAGCGACATCATCCCATTTGTTTTCTTCCTGGAGCCTGCCCTGCGAAGAGTGCTGGATCAGGCCGTAGATGAGCGTGAAGAGGAATAGTTGTGGTCACCATAACCACCAAAAACAGCCTTATCAGCATCGCTTGCTGGACCTGCGGCAACGCTGGAAGAGAAGTGTGAGGAAGAGGAGTCAGAGGAGGAATGTGGCTTTGAGGAGGAGAAGGAAGACCAATTTACAGAAGGCATCCCAGGGTGCTCGTTGTCACCTATCTGGTACCCGTGGTGTTGTACGTGGCTGGGGGGAAGAACAGACTTTCAGTGAGATCACTGAGGACGAGGAACGGGACATGAGTAGCTCGGCATCCAACCTTGTGCAAATGGGGTCTTTCATGCTGTCGTGCCTGTTGAGGGACCCTCGTATAAAAAGGCTGAAGGAGAACGACCTGTACTGGGTGGCCACACTACTAGACCCCCGGTATAAGCAGAAAGTGCCTGAAATGTTACAGAATTACCGCAAGTCGGAAAGGATGCAGCAGTTCCTAAATAAATTTAAAAAGTATGCTTTACACAGCGTATAAGGGTGATATCACAGCACAACGGGAATCTAACAGGGGAAGAAGTGAAAGTAATCCTCCTACCACGACCATGCCGGCAAGGACAGGACGCTTTACAGACGTGTTGTTGATGGAGGACATGCAGAGCTTTTTAAGTCCTACGCATCGCCACAGCCCTTCGGGGTCCACCCTCAGAGAACGACTCGACCGACAGGTAGCAGACTACCTCGCCTTAACTGCAGATATCGACACTCTGAGGAGCGATGAACCCCTTGACTACTGGGTGTGCAGACTTGACCTGTGGCCTGAGCTATCCCAATTTGCGATAAAACTTCTGGCCTGTCCCGCTTCAAGTGTCCTGTCAGAAAGGACCTTCAGTGCAGAAGGAGGTATTGTCACTGAGAAGAGAAGTCGCCTAGGTCAAAAAAATCTAGATTACCTCACCTTTATTAAGATGAATGAGGCATGGATCCTGAAGGGACTGACAGTGGGCGATACATTTGACTAATAAAGGCCTGGTGATGATGAGATGAACTGCCTTGGGCTAAAAATGGTCCACACGCTGCTGTACTTTATCTCTGCATGCCGGATGACTTGCGTGACTTATCCGCCACCAACTAGGGTTCAAGCCGCAGTGTTTTAGTGCACTTTCTGCCTGGAAAACATAAATTTTTCTGGCCGCTGCTACAGCGGCTGCATCAATACCTGATTTTTCAGGCATGTGTACATGCCTAATTTTTCTGGCCTCTGGTGCTGCACTGTGGCTGCAAAAACAAATAAAAAAAAAAGGCACATACATGTGTCAATTCCCCTTCGTGATCGTTACCTTGTTGTGGTGAAGGGGCTTGCATATCACAATGAAGCGACCACCTCTATGAGTGTGTTGGCAATGACAATGTTGGCACACCCCAGATGATAAGGTCGTTGCTTCATTGTGAACAGACCAAAAGCGATCGGCTGGATAATTTTGCATAGAAAAAACATAAATTTTCTTTGTGATCATCTAAGGTGATCATTAAAGCCTACTAGGCCAACAATGGGCCCACACTGCAGAATCATTGTTTTCTGGGTCACTTAACTGTCACTTAACTACCTCAGCACGACCATAGGCTTTTAAAAAACCCCATCGCCTGCAATCTCCCAAACGTGCGCACGAGCACAGTCATCACTACACCAAGATTGACGCATAGAGGAATAAAATTTATGTCATGAGAGTGTCAACTATTGACAACTCTTTGCGGTTGTCTAAAATCTATTCCCTACACGTCCTCTGATAGGCGACGTAACAGGGATTAAACTGATAGGAATAGTACTACTTAACACAACTAATAATAAATAATTATAATAATAATAATAATAATAATAAGGGATGTAACAGGGATTAAACTGATAGGAATAGTACTACTTAACACACCACTTATATCTGGTGGCACAGTACATTGCACGGCGCACGCGCAGTGCCCCAAATTGGAAGTAGGAGGACCGACCAAGCATCTTTTTCCATCTCCCGATTCCTAAAATCTATTCCATACACGTCTTCTGATAGGGGACGTAACAGGGATTAAACTGATAGGAATAGTACTACTTAACATACCACTCATATTGGGATTGCACAGTACATTACACGGCGCATGCGCAGTGCCCCAAATTGGAAGTAAGAGGACCGACCAAGCATCTTTTTCCATCTCCCGGTTCCTAAAATCTATTCCATACACGTCCCCTGATAGGGGACGTAACAGGGATTAAACTGATAGGAATAGTACTACTTAAACACACCACTCATATCTGGTGGCACAGTACATTGCAAGCCGTACGCGCAGTGCCCAAAATTGGAAGTAAGAGGACCGACCAAGCATCTTTTTCCATCTCCCGGTTCCTAAAATCTATTCCATACACGTCCCCTGTGTGCTGTGGGGCAGGGGAGGGAGAGGCGTGTCCCTCCCCTGTTCTTCTGATAGGCCGCAGGCACTAATGCCTGCAGCCTATCAGAGGCCGGCTCAGGCAGAGCGATGACGTCATTATCATTGCGACGCCTGAGCCGGGCAGCACACAGCAGGGACACAGGCCAGAAGAGGCCTGCAATCGCTGCTGATGGAGGTAAGTATTAGTGTTGTTTTTTTTTTCTTCTTTGCGGGGGGCGGGGGAAGGGGGGGCTGGCACTATGGGGGGGATCTGGCACTATAGAGGGGGCTTGCACTATAGGGGGATTTGGCACTATGGGGGGGGATCTGGCACTTTGGGGGAGCTAGCACTATGGGGGGGGCTGGAACTATGGGGGAGCTGGCACTATGGGGGGGGGGCTGGAACTATGGGGGAGCTGGCACTATGGGGGGCTGGCACTATAGGGGGAGCTGGTACTATGGGGGGGCTGACACTATGGGGGAGGAGCTGGCACTATGGGGGGGCTTGCACTATGGGGGGGGGGGCTGGCACTATGGGGGGGGGATCTGGCACTATGGGGGGGAATCTGGCACTTTGGGGGAGCTAGCACTATGGGGGGGGGCACTATAGGGGGAGCTGGCACTATGCGGGGGGCTGACACTATGGGGGGGCTGGCACTATGGGGGAGGAGCTGACACTATGGGGGGAGCTGGCACTATAGGGGGAGCTAGCACTATGGGGGGGCTGGCACTATGGGGGGAGCTGGCACTATTGGAGGAGCTGGCACTATGGGGGCATTTCTTGCTGGCACATTATGGGGGGGCACCATGGGGGAGAGGAGCACTATGGGGGTATCTGGGGGCTCTAAAGGGGCTTTTTTTTAATTATTGGCACATTCTGGGGGGCACTATAGGGGAGAGCAGCACTATGGGGCATTTGGTGTTACTATAGGGGCATTATTTGGGGGCACTATGGGGAAGTGGGGGCTCTAAAGGGGCCTTTTGTATTGGAACATTATGGGGGGCACTATGGCATTTGGTAGCACTAAGGGGGCATTTTTTACTGGCACATTATGGCAGGCACTATAGGGGAGAGCGGCACTATGGGGCATTATTTGGGGGCACTATGGGGGAGTGGAGCACTATTGGGGCATATGGTGGCACTAAGAAGGGGAATTTTTTTACTGGCACATTGTGGGGGAGAGGAGCACTATAGGGGCATCTGCTGGGGGTACTAAGGGGCATTTTTTTTACTGGCATATTATGGGGGACACTATGGGGAAGGGGGGGAGGAGCAGTATGAGTGCATTTACTGGGGCACTATATAGGGGTATTTTATACTGGCATACATTATGGGGACATTAGCTCAACTGCGGGCACTAAGCGGGGGTATTTCATGTTCTGTCATATTATAGGGAAAATTAGTACTACTAGGGGGTATTATGGGGAGCTTTACTACTACTGGGGGGCTATGAGGAACATGATTACTAGGGCACTATAGGGGCATTATTACTACTAAGTGTGCTCTGGCAGAGAAATATTTCTATTGGTGGGATTTTGGGGAGCACTGTTACTTTGGGGGCACCCTAGCACAGTATCAGCTTAGCACTATTATTTTTGGGGGACATTATCTTTATACTATTAGTGTCTGGGCGCAGTTATTTTTTAGAGCACTGTGTGCCAATAATTGTTTAAGGGGGCACTATCTGTGTGGTAGTAGTATTCCCAGGGGTACTGTTTCTGCAGTATAGTATTGGGGGTGGCAGGAAACTAATGTCTGTTTCTCAATCTCTGCAGAGACGGGAGATGGCAGAAGAATCATCATGGCGGTCTGGTCTGAATGGAGAAGATGAGGAAAGAGAACGTCTACAACAAAGGTGACATCACTGGATGTAAGAGGTAGGGGGCGCTATGTAGGAGAGGAGATGCTCCGGCTCCTCCCCCTGCCATTTGCAGAAGGAGGATTTAGAGCTGGGTGAGGACGGTCAAGGGGGGTAGCAGGCGACGGGCGGGTGGCAGATGGTGGGGGGAACCACAGGCCTTGAGCAGGATCAGGGGAGTGAGGAGAGCGGAGGAGCTTCCTGGCTGTAGCTTGTTGTATAAGCAGGCAGTGCAGCCAGGACAGGTCCCCCCTCTCCGTATGATGTGTAGACAGGCCTCCACTATAAAATGTCAGCTGTACAGTGTGTGTTGGGAGTGGCCTATTAAATGTAGGAGGGGCTTTTAAAAATGGGCCACTTGACTGGATTTGCCCCCCAGGACTAAGGCTGCCAGCCCTCCCCTGGGAGGCGGCAGTGTTATATGAAGAAAAGTTGAAGTTAATAAAGAAGTTATTTCAAGCATTTGGTGTACTCCTTAAACCTACTGTTTCCATAGAACGACGCTAGAGGAATTACAGAGTATTAGACAGTCTGGTTAGACTAAAAGTCAGAGATACCAAAATTCTTCTAATGCCACAGCGGAAAAGGCACTTCATAGTGCTGTGCCTGCCACAGTGGAACTAATGCCCTCAGAGGGCGAAGTAAAAGCGCTCCTCAACTTGCACAGTAAAGAGCACATTAGAGCAGCGGAGCAACTGTTCCCTGAGTGAGCAAGCAAAGACATCTCAGCGGAGCTACCGTAAAGGCCATAGAACGTGTGCATTAGTCAAACTGCAGCCGACTCTTAAAGTGGCAGAACGGCAAAGGCAAAATAGTCAGAGAAAGAGCGCCAACCCTCCTGCGATCCCTAGAGAGAGAAATAGACGCATGGTGGGAGGACAAAGTCCAGAGCTAGAGTGCCTGCACCGCTATCCACGGAGAGACCACGAACTGCAGCCAGCTAGTTTCCTGCCACTAGGCCCAAAGCCTGCAGCAGCGTATCCAAGCCAGCACTTCGCAAGTCAGCACAAAGCATCGCAAGTCTGCACAGAGCATCGCAAGTCATCACAGAGCATCGCAAGTCAGCGCAAGCATCGCATCATATCAAGAAAAGACGCGTCTCCTTTAAGATTGACATTTGTTCCTGCTCTTCAGAATAAGCTTTCCTTTTATTACATTGCATATAGGCTTTGGCATAAAGAGAAATTTTTTGTGTTTAGAAATAAGAGACTTTAAATAAAAACAAAGGACCGGTTGTAATACACGGACTCTAAAGTATTTAAAGTGGCAGTCATTTATTTCTGCATTTATTAGTATTGCATTTAAAGTGAAAGGACTCTAAATATTCATATTGATTGTCAGTATTGCATTTAAAGTAAAATGTCTGAACCTAGTATTGCCATGCCACTGTTAGAGGATACAAAGATAGATAGAGTAGAAGTTGAAGAGCAAGGGAACCTGTCTGAGGTAGAAGATTCTTTTGCAGCATTAGTCTTGCCTCAAACAAATATAGCCCAAGCAGATGAACTAAGACGTTCATCACATGTCAGAAAACTGACCCCCAAAGATGCTGGAATATTTGGAGCAAGAAGCAGCACTGAAAGGAAAAAAAAAAAAAGCTAAAGCAAGAAAGTATAAAAGGGAACTTGAGTGATATGGTAGAGACAGTATAAGAATCAGAATCAGAGCTTATGGCAGCATATGTCAACCTGCGGTCATTTACGACACCTTCCCAGGATATTGTAAGGAACATGGACACATGTACTGCAGTCACTAAAGGTTTGGTAAAGCTCATGAGAGAACTATAATCTGCAGAAAACTATGATGAAGTTAAAGCAAGACGTAGAATGAATGAGCTTTTTATGAGAGGCTATGTTAGGTCCTTAGGTGGTACCACAATCTCAAGTGTGACTTCCTTCACTAGCATGAGGGCCACCCATATATCAGAGTCCTCAAATACTTCAGCCAAAAGAAAGGAATTAGCTGAACAACTTGCTGTCAAGAAAGCACAAATTGAAATGGAAGCTGCCATCGACGCACAGCGCCAACTGATGGCTGAAAGGGAAGCTGAAAAGGATGCACAACACCAACAGATGAAAAGTCTGAAAAGGCCCAGAGTGAGGGCCTCCTAGTGGGACATCGAGGTCTCCAGCGATGTCTTCCCTCCCTTACATGTGTTGTATGTTTGGTGTGGGGTTATGATTTGGTGTGTTGTAATGTCTAGCTTGGTGTTCCATGTCTGGTATGTTTGGTAATATCTTCCAGCATGATTTCTTGACATTTCCCCTGTTTGTTGTCTTCCTCCTGAAGGGGGCTGGTTTCCCGGAGTGGTGAACCAATAGTCTGTATGCTGCGCTGCCCCGGGCCACCGTGCATCTTGCTGCATGGGGGTCCAGGCAGTTACTGGTGAGCTGGTTTCCTGTATGTGTTGTTTGTACGGTGCCCGGTTTGGAGTGTGGGCTCCTGTACATATGTACACAGTGACACAGCAGAAACAACAGAAAGAGTAGTGTTAATCACAAGAGTTAGTCTAGACCAATCACAGCTAGCTTCTCACACAGCAAGAGTTTTCACCAATCACAGCCAGCCTCACACACAGCCTGTATGGGAATCCCCCCATCTCCTGCTGCTAGAATCATTATTCACCAGAGACAGGAGCTGAAGAGACATTCACTCCACTGAGAGTTGAGTTTTATGGGAACAAGAGGCCAAAATAGATAGTTAAAGGGATTCTGTCACCAGGTTTCACCCCTGTCAGCTAAACATATACTGATGTTCAGGGCCTCATCACGATTCCTAATGTGGGCTTATAAATGTGATCTGTAGCCTTATTTTGCTAAAAAACAGCTTTTACTAACCTGTCAGTCAAAGAAATAAGGTGCCCAAGGGGATGTGAAGTGATGCAAGGTGCCGGCCGCACCCGCCACCGTTCGTGCCCAGCGCCGCCTTTCCAGACTTCTGCGCCGCCTCCTAACCCTCTGTGCCGTCTCTCGCTCTCCCTCCCTCCCCCCTCCTGCTGTAAGATCTCGCGCGTGCGCACAGGGCTCTGCCTGATGCGCCCGTGCAGACTTCTCCATTTGGCTTCTTACAGCGAAGTGTAACTTCGCTCAACCCCCTGTATGACCTGCACTCTGGCGCCAGCCTCTCAGAGCCCTGTGCGCACGCGCGAGATCTTACAGCAGGAGGGGGGAGGGAGGGAGAGCGAGAGGTGGCACAGAGGATTAGGAGGCGGCGCAGAAGTCTGAAAAGGCGGCGCTGGGCACGAACGGCGGCGGGTGCGGCCGGCACCTTGCATCACTTCACATCCCCTTGGGCACCTTATTTCTTTGACTGACAGGTTAGTAAAAGCAGTTTTTTAGCAAAATAAGGCTACAGATCACATTTAGAAGCCCACATTAGGAATCAGTATGAGGCCCTGAACATCAGCATATGTTTAGCTGACAGGGGTGAAACCTGGGGACAGAATCCCTTTAAAACAGTTATATAATGTTCATATTGTTAGTATTGTGTTTAGAACTGTATACTGAACTAGATATATATGTGTTTACTTACAGCTCCACCAATTTTAACCATACAATTGCAAATACAAATTGCAAGCTACAAATTCCAAGCATTCAGATTCCATATTGCAATCCAAATTGCACATAACCATACCAGATCATACTCAACCAATCTGCAAATAGTTACTGCTAACTGCATACTGCAAGCAGAACTATTAGTTAGACCTCAGATATACCTTTCAGAGAGATCATAAAGTGCTTAAATAACTTAGTGAGAGTACAGATTCTCAAGAGAGAAATATATCGACCATTTTATGTTGAATGACAAGATTGAACAGTTGAACCACCATCTTAATCATACTGCCATTTTGTGATATCTTTTTAACGCGTGTTATGTACATGGACCATCTGCTGCGGAAGTTAATAAAGAAGTTATTTCAAGCATTTGTTGTGCTCTTTAAACCTACTGTTTCCATAGAACGGCACTAGAGGAATTACAGAGTAACATACAGTCTGGTTAGACAAAAAGTCAGAGATACCAAAATTCTTCTAATGCCTCAGCGCAAAAGGCACTTCATAGTGCTGCGCCTGCCACATCTATAGCTTTGGCGTTATTTTAAAGTTCAGACTCTCAGCTTTAAAATGACGCTTAGCTACAATTTATAAAAAATGTTATAGGGGAAAGAGGTTATCCCGCAATAACAACTTATTAACTATTTATAGGATGGGTGATGCCTATCATAGCCCGTTGGAATTAAGTTAGAGCTGGTGTCGATTTGAGTTTCGGGAGCACGGAGTGGCAGAGATGTGCCTAATTCTTTAAGAGGCATCTGTCTCTTAAAGGGGTTGTCTCACTTCAGCAAATGGCATTTATCACGTAGAGAAAGTTAATACAAGGCACTTATTAATGTATTGTTATTATCCATATTGCTTCCTTTGCTGGGCTAAATCATTTTTCCATCACATTATACACTGCTGATTTCCAGGGGTTATGGCCACCGCTGCAGCGCAGATACAAGGCGACCGGGACAGGAGCTCCTGTGAATTCCTGCTTATGTGCACTCCAACGGTCCTGGTCACCAGAGAGGCTGGCACTTTTTTATATAGTGTGCAAGCACGGCCACCACTGCTGGATTTCAGGATGGTCGTAACCATGGAAACGAGCAGTGTATGATGTGATGGAAAAATGAATGAAGCCAGCAAAGGAAACAATATGGCCAATCACAGTACATTAGTAAGTGGCTTGTATTAACATTCTCTATATCATAAATACCATTGTGAGACACTTCCTTTTATGAATTGGGTGCATCTCACTTTGGCACACAGGGGATCACGTCTGGCTTATGGGAATAGCAGTCTTGATAAATCTCCCCCTTGTCTTTCTAAAAATAATTATTTTCTTGATTTTCTAAAATCAGGGTTATCAACCAGAATTTTACAACTTCTCTAAAAATCATGGGCAGCCAACATTTTTTATGGACAAACTGGAAATCAATAATAAATGATAAAGGTTATAGGGGTAATAAGTAATACATGTCTATAGCTCAATATACTGATAAGAGCTCATTACCAGCATTTTCTGTGAGCTGTACAATGATGATAATTACCAGCAAAATTATTTAGTCAAGAGCCACCAGCCTCAAAAAAATCACGGACTCATCTATTTATTTTCACGGACACCTGTTTTTACAGACTGTCCAGAAATTTCAGTTAGCAACCCTGCGTAAAATTCATGCTGATTAAAAAAGTACTCAGTACTCAATGCACGGATTACTTCAATGCAGTGCTCTACTTTTATCTATATTACTAGCAGAAGGACCCGGCTTCGCACGGGTATATTTAATCTATTTCATTTAATGTTTCTGTGTGTCGTTAAAAGATATCAACAGTATCCCCCATAACTGTGACCTCTACAGCACACCACCTCCTTAACAGTGAACTCTACTGCCCCTTACTCCTTAATACTGCCCCCCCCACAGTGCCACTCCTCCTTACGATGGGATGTCTACAGCAGCCTGTCCCCTTAACTTTGAGCTTCACAGCAGCCCACCGCCTTTAAAAGTGAGTTTCGACTTCCGGTTCCGGCACGCACATGTGAGGACGCGAGGTGGAAGAGCTCCGCATACCCTGCCACATATCGGGGGTGTACCGGGACCAGATGCCGGATCGTTGTCTCCAATTGTGAGTCGGGAGACACATGGACAAATACTTAGTCCGTACCGGCCCCCCGCAGACGAACTCTCCACTACCACCGCGGCATCCAGCACAGCCGCGACTAGACAAGATGGCGGAGGGTAAGCGGAGAAATACCCGCTCCTCCTCACAGCCCCCCTTGCTATCCGAGGCAGATAATTCTGGGGGAGAAACACCTCCACACTCGCAGCAGCTGCTGCAGCTTCAGGAGTTAGAGCTCCCCAGCAAGGAAATTGCGATGGCGGTCGCACAAATACTGGCTCCTGACATTAAGGCTATGTAAAGGGGGAATATTAATCATTAATATTTATGCAAATATCAATAATTTATATGCATAAATGGGAGGAGCCATCTAGTGATAACTCCGCCCATTTATGCCTTTATATAATAACAATACCTTCGCTATGCTTTACACTAGTCGCTATTCTAACTGCATGCGCCTTACTAACTAACTATCGCCAATAACTACACGTTACACAGATAGTTACAAGTAACAGTATTTATTACTAACAATACACTACGCACGCAATACTAACAATACAGCACTAAATATACATAACTCAACTACCCTACACATTCCCATATTCCACCCACAAATTAACTATACAGTTCACACATACAAGTATATGAACCCACCCCACCTGACTATTCACTGTCCCTACGGGATACGACGAAGGGTTAATTAATTGTTTGCAGAGCAGAGGCATGCTCCAAAGAGGATTGTTTGCAGAGCAGAAGCATGCTCTACAGAACCAGGGTAGGGGACCAGGGTAACCACCAGGGGTTAATCAGGGTTTACCAGCAGGGCCACCAGGGTTCAGGGGTCTATGGGGGGTGATAACAGGGTTAACCAGGGGAGAGCAGGCACACAGGGAACCAGGGGTATCAGTAGGGTTCAGGGTGGCCAGGGGTTAACCAGGGGAATAGGGGTATGGCAGGGGTTAACCAGAGGGGGTAACAGGGTAACAGGGGTGTTACCAGGGGAATAGGGGTATGGCAGGGGTTAACCAGCTCCATAGGGGTATGGCAGGGGTTAACCAGAGGGGGAACAGGGTATCAGGGGTGCTCAGGGGTACAAGGGTTAAGGCGTTGGTGGGATAGTGGGGGTGAGGGTTACCAGGGG
Source organism: Bufo bufo (assembly GCF_905171765.1). Lineage (NCBI taxonomy): Eukaryota > Metazoa > Chordata > Amphibia > Anura > Bufonidae > Bufo > Bufo bufo. Next base: position 304,349,870 of record NC_053390.1, on the reverse strand, counting down.
ATAGTAGGAGGGTATATAGTGAGTGAGCAAGGGGGTATATAGTAGTGGGGTATATAGTAGGGGGGTATATAGTGGGGTGGTATATAGTGGGGTATATAGTAGGGGGGTATATAGTGGGGTATATAGTAGGGGGGTATCAGAGGGGTACTTAGGAATAATGCGCGTTGTCCAGGGGTTGCTCGTTCGTCTAGGGGTGCTCGTTAGTCCAGGGGGTCTCCTTTCTTCAGAGTGGGCGGCCGGCTCTCTTCAGCGCAAGACGCGCTCCTCTATAAGGTGGGGGTCCCGATGTCCTGAGCGCCGATGCGTTCTCCAGTGGGGGCCCCGATCCTAACTACTAGTGCAGGGGCCTGCCGGACTTATATGTCCGGCCGCCCGCACTGCCGTACCGCCCACACCGCGGCGCGCGAGCGCGCACCACAGTGAAGGACACGTGGGCCGGCGCGGTGAGATGACGTCACCGCGCCTGCCCGCGCGTCCCTGCACGCGCGCCGCAGGGCCGCGTGCACTTGCTGACAGGCGGGAGATCCTTTGATCTCCCGCCTGTAGCTCTCAGCATTCCGGACATCGCAATGGTAATTGCGATGCCAGAATGCACATAATAGAGTGAGCGGAGGTATCTCCTCTCTCTCTATTATGTTTAATTATCTCCAGCAAGGCTGCAGATAATTAGAGCAAAAGGATTCAAATTCTATTGAATTTGAATCCTTTTGAGTTCACCAGAATGACCGGACCTTGTCTGGTCATCCTGGCGCCTTCACCCAGATTACATCAATGTAAATGCTTATGGCACATTTACATTGATGCATCTGTGTCCATGTAGGGAGGGGGGGGGGGTTTATATCGTATGGGGATATGATAAGGGGGCATAATATGATACAGGGGGCATTATATACCTACACTGCGTGCAGAATTATTAGGCAAATGAGTATTTTGACCACATCATCCTCTTTATGCATGTTGTCTTACTCCAAGCTGTATAGGCTCAAAAGCCTACTACCAATTAAGCATATTAGGTGATGTGCATCTCTGTAATGAGAAGGGGTGTGGTCTAATGACATCAACACCCTATATTAGGTGTGCATAATTATTAGGCAACTTTCCTTTGGCAAAATGGGTCAAAAGAAGGACTTGACAGGCTCAGAAAAGTCAAAAATAGTGAGATATCTTGCAGAGGGATGCAGCACTCTTAAAATTGCAAAGCTTCTGAAGCGTGATCATCGAACAATCAAGCGTTTCATTCAAAATAGTCAACAGGGTCACAAGAAGCGTGTGGAAAAACCAAGGCGCAAAATAACTGCCCATGAACTGAGAAAAGTCAATAGCCACCAAGGCGCAAAATAACCACTTGCCACCAATTTGGCCATATTTCAGAGCTGCAACATCACTGGAGTGCCCAAAAGCACAAGGTGTGCAATACTCAGAGACATGGCCAAGGTAAGAAAGGCTGAAAGACGACCACCACTGAACAAGACACACAAGCTGAAACGTCAAGACTGGGCCAAGAAATGTCTCAAGACTGATTTTTCTAAGGTTTTAGGGACTGATGAAATGAGAGTGAGTCTTGATGGGCCAGATGGATGGGCCCGTGGCTGGATTGGTAAAGGGCAGAGAGCTCCAGTCCGACTCAGACGCCAGCAAGGTGGAGGTGGAGTACTGGTTTGGGCTGGTATCATCAAAGATGAGCTTGTGGGGCCTTTTCGGGTTGAGGATGGACTCAAGCTCAACTCCCAGTCCTACTGCCAGTTTCTGGAAGACACCTTCTTCAAGCAGTGGTACAGGAAGAAGTCTGCATCCTTCAAGAAAAACATGATTTTCATGCAGGACAATGCTCCATCACACGCGTCCAAGTACTCCACAGCGTGGCTGGCAAGAAAGGGTATAAAAGAAGAAAATCTAATGACATGGCCTCCTTGTTCACCTGATCTGAACCCCATTGAGAACCTGTGGTCCATCATCAAATGTGAGATTTACAAGGAGGGAAAACAGTACACCTCTCTGAACAGTGTCTGGGAGGCTGTGGTTGCTGCTGCACACAATGTTGATGGTGAACAGATCAAAACACTGACAGAATCCATGGATGGCAGGCTTTTGAGTGTCCTTGCAAAGAAAGGTGGCTATATTGGTCACTGATTTGTTTTTGTTTTGTTTTTGAATGTCAGAAATGTATATTTGTGAATGTTGAGATGTTATATTGGTTTCACTGGTAAAAAGAAATAATTGAAATGGGTATATATTTGTTTTTTGTTAAGTTGCCTAATAATTATGCACAGTAATAGTCACCTGCATACACAGATATCCCCCTAAAATAGCTAAAACTAAAAACAAACTAAACACTACTACTTCCAAAAATATTCAGCTTTGATATTAATGAGTTTTTTGGGTTCATTGAGAACATGGTTGTTGTTCAATAATAAAATTAATCCTCAAAAATACAACTTGCCTAATAATTCTGCACTCCCTGTATATATCTATTAAGGGGGCACATACATATATATCAGGGGGCACAAGCCCCTACAATATAAGAGGGCACAAGCACCTACAATATAAGGGGGCACATATTTCCCACAGGGGCCACCATGAGCCCCTGGGGATCACCATGGGCAGACGTGCGCAGATGCTGGGCACATCTGCGCACATCGTCCCATGATGCTGTGGTTGATGTATGCTCATATATACCATACATGCCCGCACGTGTTTGCAGGCATGCATGGATATATATGCATACGTCTCAACCGTTCCTCAACAATCCCCCTGTTGTCGGATAATACGACAATATAATGGGGGAACGGGTTGAGATATATTTGCCCCCCTTCAACCCCATCTTTGGTGGAAGTTCAGGAAGAACTGTAGTGCACACTGATCTTTAGGCACTTAGACATCCCTAATCCAGCTTCCTCCGAGCTGCCCTTCACCGTAACCTACTCCTCCGTCCACAGGATACCCCGTCTTCTTCTTGACATCTTTAGGATACCACACACCCACAGTCTCTCGGTTACTTTCTTTAACAGTCTGTCACGGCCATGGCTATGACCGTGACTCCTGAACCGCATGCGGTTGTCAGCGGTTTACTTTGGTTGTCAATCACAGGTGAGGGCTGTGGTATTTGCCTCACCTGTGGTTGCCACTGGCAACAGTATGTATGTGGCAGCATAGCAGTCTGAGCTGTGCTATTGCAGCTTGCTATGTTGTGCATGCGGTTTCGTGTGATGTTTGTATGTGTGCACTTGGTTTTATGTTATTGTGTGCACGTCCCCTTTAAGTGGTGTTTTCCCTTCCCTGGTGTTGGAAGGGTTAACCTCCTTCCTAGTGTGTGTGTGCACTGGGTGTGTCTGACTGTGGGTGTGGCTACTTGGCCCTATAAAGCCTCAGTGGAAGGCAGTAGTCAGAGGGTGCTTCAGCCATGCTGCTGGAGACATCCTCCTGCTGGTTACCATCCTTCCAGTAAGGGCCACCCTTCCGGTCATAAAATCCTTATCCCTGATGTTTAGTTTATGTCCAATGCTTTTGGTTGTTTGCAGCTATGAATGTCCTGGTTCCTCTGTGTTCTTATGTGTGTGCTGTTTGTCTATGTTTGTGTGGACAGCGTTCCTGAGCACAGGTTCCAGTCAGCAAAGCTGTGGCAGGTTAGTGTGGAACAGTTAGGTTCACCTGTCATATTCATAGGCTGTTCTTGTTCCCCTTCTCCCTGCTGCTTGGCCAGTGAGACCCCTGTTCCTCCGTGCCTAGGAGGAATAGGTAGTCTTACCCTCCTCCTAGTTCAGGGCCGTCCTGAGGGCTTCCAGGGACTATTAGGTTCCAGTGTATGAGTCCTCCCACCATCAGGGTCGGCCCATGCGGACAGGAGACGGGGTCAGTGCTAGGGACGCAATAGGAGGTGACCTGCTCCCTAATGCTGTTGCCCTGGCCGAGTAGCGACCGGACATTTCTGAGCATCGCACGGCTGAGGGTTTTCCCCATCCTCAGCCGTGACACAGTCTTAGTGTCGGCCACCCCCACTTTGGAGTGACCACACCCCCACAGTCTCTCGGTAATTCTGCCGATCTTCAGGTATCTTCGTCCCCCCCCAATTCTGGAGTGGGTTCACCCTTACAGTCTTTACCTTTCTATAACAGTCTCTTGCTTTTGGCCACCCCCACTTTGGAGTGACCACACCCCCACAGTCTCTCGGTAATACTGCCGATCTTCAGGTATCTTCGTCCCCCCCAATTCTGGAGCGGGTTCACCCTTACAGTCTTTAACTGGCCTTTCTTTAACAGTCTCTTGGTGTCGGCCACCCCTACTTTGGAGTGACCACACCCCCACAGTCTCTCGGTAATTCTGCCGATCTTCAGGTATCTTCGTCCCCCCCAATTCTGGAGCGGGTTCACCCTAACAGTCTCAGTCCCAACTTTCTCCTATCCAATGTCTGTTTCCATCTTGATGGGTGCGATTCTCCCGTGGACAGATTAATAGGTCTTTACAAGGCAGGTCAGACTCTTAAGCGGTGATGTCATAGTACCTAAATTCTACTGCGGAGAACACCTCTGCCACACTACACATCCAGCCCTTCCCTTAAGAACCTCACCGTTCCAGGGTTCAAGGTGGCAAATGAATGATGCCTGTCCCTATTGTGACCTAACCTTATCCCCATTCACACAAAACACATGTCACATCCCTCCCAACACCACCAAAACAATATATGTATGTGTACCCATAGAGACTCATGCAACCTGGCATATCTCTACACCTCCAAAGACACAGGTAGGTACCCCTGTGTCAATGGGAAACGACTATAGGATGCAAATGTGTACAGCCAAATAATAACTCACCACAGTGTGTTGGGCGAGTTTCCTTGGGTGTGGGCTGTCACACATTTGTACCTAGAGTGTCTATGGGTACACCATCGAACAACAAACACAATCAATAAATACAATGTGCTATGGGGTTTCGGGGTAGTACAAGTTATACGTCCCGAACCCTCATAGGAAACAAAGTGTGTCCATACAATATTTGGCTACAGGAACAATGTTTGAGTTATGTCCTGAGCCTCCTCCTCCGGATAGTTCTGTAAAGTTCTGTCTGGTTCTGGTGTATTTGGTCAGTAAGTCCCTTGACCCTCCGATTACGATGACCAGAACCAGAAGAAGTTTCACTGGGTGAAACAAGTGAATAAGTTCTTCCACCCGAACGTCTCCCAAGTCTTCCTCCAGAGCCTTAAATAATGCTCCCGCTGGATTGTGGCACATTCTTCCATCTCTAAAACACCTCTAGGCAGAGGTCGCTTAGTTGCCAAAATCCAGTGGGATCCTCTGGAGCTTCACAACAGTGTCAGGGGGAATAGCTGGCCTCTTCTGTGGCATCTCCTGGGTTTTTCTTCCGCTCCATATAAAATCACACCTATGGCAGAAGAAAACACCAGGCGCTCCCGGGGGAATTTCTCCCCTAACAGTGCAATTAAATGTGAAAATTTCCAGCACCAATACCTTTGACCCATGGGTAGAGAAAGGTATTGGGCTGCCCTTTGTCTCACAGGGCTCCTCATTATCCCAACACTGGTGTCTGAACACCCTACCTTCAGAGGATAGCGTCCTCTGCTGCACATCCCTCTGCACCAACAGATAAGGATGCCACCCTACTAGGTTAGGATAACTGGAGTTCTGTGGACAAAGCACCATCTTGTTATTGATGGCACCGCATCCCTGTCCACCCATGTGTACCCAGGCCGATTTCCCCCTGTGATCCCATCTTGTGGAGGCCCGCAGAACCAATGGCATAGTCATGCCCTGGCTCCCCAGGACCCCACAACACAAGAACCCAGTCCACACTCTGCTGCCAAACACTCTGCGTCCAATCCCTATCAGAGCTGTGCTGCCTGCTCGGACTAAAATCAAGTGCGCAGCACAACATTACACCAATGTTGTCTGTCCGCCCCAGTCCCCAGCGCAACACAGCCCTACCGAAAACCTTGAGCAAAACAGTGTTACCCGTATCGATCTGAGACCCTGGTTGCCCAGAACAATATCACATCATCCTTTGTTGCTGCATGGAGAAGGTCCTTATGCCTTCTCCCGTCCAGCAGGATTTCCTGTGTGATATTATCTGCGAACCTATACGTTCTCGATCCACAGTATAACACTGTTCCACTCCAAGGGGACACAGAATGAAACAAAGACAGCAGATGGGACTTACACACTACATAAATCAGCATGGTAGAACACATCCGTAGACAAGGACTACCACCATCAACATCAAGAAAAACTTACAAACAGATAACAAAAACACACAACATGGACATACACAGGGAACAAACGGTGTAACAAATAGTACAGGGGTGTCAAATGTTGCCTAGCCTAGCTTGGCCACTGTGACCCCTCAGCAGCTGGTGATGCTGCCGAGAGGTAACCCTGTTATGGCCAGGCTGACTAGACCCCACTGCACAATTTGTTACCTGGCTGATACTATTGGACACATTGCAATTACTTGCACAAGGGCAATTCCTTGCAATATGTCCTTTGTTCCCACACCTGAAACACGTGACTTGGTTTCCTGTCCTGTGTGTTATGTTCCTATATGTTTTGCAGTGTCTCGCTATGTGACCTAGGCCACCACATGCAAAACATCTGTAGTTTGCTCTGCATGGCCCAGGTCCATCTACACTGCAGCCGTGCTCCCTTCTCCTGAATTGTACCATCCTCAGGGACGCACTCTTCACCACAGTTCTTTTTCCCAAAGTCAGGGAAAAATCTCTGTTAGTCTGGACCGGCTTGGTCTGATGATTAGACCGGTCACAGACTACTCTTCACCCTTGTGGCCCTGCACAGGGCAACATTTTGGGAGATTCCGACCCTGGCTTTACGGAAAAAAAAGGGCCGGCACCAACTTGGTGATAAATTGTTGCATGCCAGACATTAGCTGGGACCTTACAGCAACCTCAGCCTTCAATTTGGCTACCGTCACATTAGTAGAGGCAGTCCGCTCCTTGAAGGCCTTGACCTCAGTATAAGACTGAGTCAACTTAGCCTCAATTTCCTCCTTCTGCCTCTGCAGCTCTACTAACTGTGACTCTATCCTAGCCACCTGCACATCTCGGTCAACAGTAGACTGCACATTCTCTGCCAGCTGTGCCTGCAATGCAGAAACCTGGTCCGAATTACTGGCACAGCACTGGCAGTGAATGGCCGGAGGAATTGTCTCCGTTGACTGAGACACCAGCGCCACTTCCTTTGGCTTACAGATGCTAGCCTCAAACGTATGAACGAGTTTGGCTAGCATTCAAAGCCGTTTGGTGACCTTGTTCAACACCGTCCGTTTGTTAACACAAAGCTTGTCATAACTACAAGCCTGTGCCAACAAATCGGACCACAGCATTTCTGCTGACTTGTATGTAGTGGGGAGGATGGGGTTAAATGTGCTGTGTTTGGCTAAGTGTTGCAGTGTGGGGAAGTCCATACTCACCGTTTGATGAGCGTCCATTTTCTCCTTGGGGCCGTACCTCTTCGTCCTTGCAGCTGCTTGGAAGAAGTCCATTTTCCCGGATCGCTTCTTCCCCAGCCGGACTTGTACGCCGCTCCCACGAAGATGGATCTCCTTCAGTGACGTGTGCTCTTCTCTCTTGCAATCACTTGAGCGATGCTTGTTGGTGCTGTACTTTTCCGTGTCTTCTTCTCTTACCCCAGCGACGGTGACCGTGTAAAGCAAATACAAAAATATTAATTCACAGAACAATTATAGATTCTCTGCTAAAGATTTTGATCTGCGCCTGGTGCTGTGAGGAAGAGTCGCGCTACCTGTCCGAATTATCAGGTCCTAGACGCTCAGACCACTGACCACTGACTGGGGGAATATTAATCACCAATATTTATGCAAATATCGATAATTAATATTCATAAATAGGAGGAGCCGTCTATTGATAACTCCGCCTATCTATGCCTTTAAATAACAATAACACCTTCGCTATGCTTTACACTAGTCGCTATTCTAACTGCATGCGCCTTACTAACTAACTATCGCCAATAACTACACGTTACACAGATAGTTACAAGTAACAGTATTTATTACTAACAATACACTACGCACGCAATACTAACAATACAGCACTAAATATACATAACTCAACTACCCTACACATTCCCATATTCCACCCACAAACTAACTATACAGTTCACACATACAAGTATATGAACCCACCCCACCTGACTATTCACTGTCCCTACGGGATACGACGAAGGGTTAATTAATTGTTTGCAGAGCAGAGGCATGCTCCACAGAGGATTGTTTGCAGAGCAGAAGCATGCTCTACAGAACCAGGGTAGGGGACCAGGGTAACCACCAGGGGTTAATCAGGGTTTACCAGCAGGGCCACCAGGGTTCAGGGGTCTATGGGGGGTGATAACAGGGTTAACCAGGGGAGAGCAGGCACACAGGGAACCAGGGGTATCAGTAGGGTTCAGGGTGGCCAGGGGTTAACCAGGGGAATAGGGGTATGGCAGGGGTTAACCAGAGGGGGTAACAGGGTAACAGGGGTGTTACCAGGGGAATAGGGGTATGGCAGGGGTTAACCAGCTCCATAGGGGTATGGCAGGGGTTAACCAGAGGGGGAACAGGGTATCAGGGGTGCTCAGGGGTACAAGGGTTAAGGCGTTGGTGGGATAGTGGGGGTGAGGGTTACCAGGGGATAGCAGGAGGGTATATAGTGAGTGAGCAAGGGGGTATATAGTAGTGGGGTATATAGTAGGGGGGTATATAGTGGGGTGGTATATAGTGGGGTATATAGTAGGGGGGTATATAGTGGGGTATATAGTAGGGGGGTATCAGAGGGGTACTTAGGTATAATGCGCGTTGTCCAGGGGTTGCTCGTTCATCTAGGGGTGCTCGTTAGTCCAGGGGGTCTCCTTTCTTCAGAGTGGGCGGCCGGCTCTCTTCAGCGCAAGACGCGCTCCTCTATAAGGTGGGGGTCCCGATGTCCTGAGCGCCGATGCGCTCTCCAGTGGGGGCCCCGATCCTAACTACTAGTGCAGGGGCCTGCCGGACTTATATGTCCGGCTGCCCGCACTGCCGTACCGCCCACACCGCGGCGCGCGAGCGCGCACCAGCGTGAAGGACACGTGGGCCGGCGCGCTCTCAGCATTCCGGACATCGCAATGGTAATTGCGATGCCAGAATGCACATAATAGAGTGAGCGGAGGTATCTCCTCTCTCTCTATTATGTTTAATTATCTCCAGCAAGGCTGCAGATAATTAGAACAAAAGGATTCAAATTCTATTGAATTTGAATCCTTTTGAGTTCACCAGAATGACCGGACCTTGTCCGGTCATCCTGGCGCCTTCACCCAGATTACATCAATGTAAATGCTTGGGGCACATTTACATTGATGCATCTGTGTCCATGTAGGGAGGGGGGGTTTATATCGTATGGGGATATGATAAGGGGGCATAATATGATACAGGGGGCATTATATACCTATATATCTATTAAGGGGGCACATACATATATATCAGGGGGCACAAGCCCCTACAATATAAGAGGGCACAAGCACCTACAATATAAGGGGGCACATATTTCCCACAGGGGCCACCATGAGCCCCTGGGGATCACCATGGGCAGACGTGCGCAGATGCTGGGCACATCTGCGCACATCGTCCCATGATGCTGTGGTTGATGTATGCTCATATATACCATACATGCCCGCACGTGTTTGCAGGCATGCATGGATATATATGCATACGTCTCAACCGTTCCTCAACAGGCTACGCTAGAGTCTACTATTGCGGGGACAATGAAGCAGCTGCAGCAAGACATTGTGCAGAATTCCTCCCATATTAGGGAACTGGAGCAAAGAACAGGAGCCCTGGAAGATGAATTGGGTAAAACCCAAACTCAAGTAAGAGAAATAATACGCATTAACCAGGCCCTGCAAGACAAAGTAGAGGACCTGGAGAACCGCTCTAGGAGGAGCAATATTCGTATTATAGGGCTCCCTGAGGACATTCCAGCACATCAATTGGCGCGATTCTGCTCCTCAGAACTTCCTAGAGCGATGGGATTTGAAATGCCACTTACTGTTGAAAGGCCTCATAGAATAGGCCCCCCTAGGGAACCGCGCCTTGAGGGCCAAGCTTCCAGACCGAGACCAGTTATAGCCAAGTTTCTTAACTATGCAGATAAGGAAGCTATTTTGCTGAAGTACCGACGCCTAAATCAACCCCTCAGGGTAAGGGAAAGCAAGCTTTTATTGTTTGGCGATTATTCGGTGGAAGTTGCTAAAAGAAGGAGAGCCTTTTCTCAGATTTGTACACAGCTAGTGCAAAAGAAAATCCGTTTTGCACTTGTTTATCCGGCTGTCCTGTGTGTATTCAAGCAGAATGGAGAGACAGACACGTATCTATCACCTAGGGAAGCGACAGAGGCCTTAGAATATGGCGACTCTTCTGAAAGTCTGAGGTCAAGCTCAGCGTCCAGAGGACGTTCTTCAGCCAGAGGAGGCCGTCCCGGCGGTAATTTGAATCCCAGGCCTTGTGATACTTACCCACGTGGGTCCGGAGAAGTTGCTAGCCAAGTTTCTAATCAGGACTGGGACTGATCTCTGCAGTGCAAAACGGCTAAAATTGGAAGCTACGTTCTTGGAACTTATCTGATGCCAGTCTTGCTGATGGTAGTAAGATGTTTATCCCTATAGTGACACTGTGGGGAAGCTCATTAATGATAGTTCTTTAGCAGGATGGGGAAGAGTAGATAAGCAGGAGTGGAGAGAAACCTGTGCTAAGTATTCATGGGTAATGGAGATGTTAACAAGATGCGTATATGTTGGAGGGAATCTGGCGAGACAGAGTCCGTATGTACTCGCCAGTTCAGTGCGAAAAAAGAGAAGTCTAAAGTGTCCTTTGACGGATTGTTGAAGTTTTTATGTGTAAAACAATATGTTAATGTTATTGTTATCAGGTTGGGGGAAATGTTTTTAGCCATTTATACGGTCATGCTCCATGGATGTTTTACACAAGCTGCATCTGATGTTCGTGTCTGGGGGAAGCCTCCTCCAGGTGCCGCTCCCTATATATCCATGTTATTACTCATTTTATGAAAATAGTATCCTGTAATGTAAAGGGCCTTAGAGCCCCACAGAAAAGATTAATGGTTCTTAAACACCTTAGGAAATTGAATGCGGATATTGCACTGCTTCAGGAGACGCACCTGCAGGAGGCTGACTTATGGCGTATGAAACGTCTCTGGGTGGGGCGTGTCCTGGGTTCACCATCAAGAAATAGAAAAGCAGGGGTGATTGTTCTAATTCACAAACGATTAAGCCACGATGTGATATCAACTGAATGTGATGCAGAGGGTAGGATTATATATCTTAAAATGTCCACTGCTGTAGATCCTATGGACATATTCAATGTCTATGGTCCTAATGCTGGTCAGGCCTCTTTTTTTAGGAACCTGGAGAGCAAGATTTCTCAAGAGGCAGGAAACCAGATATTAGTCATGGGAGATCTTAATGCGGTGCATAATCTGGTGGAAGACTGAAAGCAAACTCAGCCCACTCACAAGCCCACACAGCCTATTAGAGGGGGAGGATATTACCTGGAATCTTTTATTAAATCCACAGGCATGGTAGACATATGGAGGTTTCAGAATCCAGTGGAAAGGGAGTTCACACATTTTTCTCATGCACACCGGTCGTGGTCTAGGATTGATTATGCCCTGACCTCAAAAAAGGTTCTAATAGCGGAGATCACGGACATGGTGGTATCTGATCACGCCCCGGTGTGCATCACTATTGCTGAAGCCACTCCCAGAGGCACTGATAGGGTGTGGCGTCTACCTAGCTACCTCATGACAGATGAAGATTTTCTAGATAAATTGAAAGGCTGGTGGTGGGAGTTCTTAGATAATAATTCTAGTCATAGGGACAATCATTGTCTCCTTTGGGATACATCAAAAGCAGTAATTCGTGGGAATATCATCTCATATACAACAGCTAGGAAGAAGAAGGTATGGCTTAAACTCCAACAAGCCACAGAGGAAGTCCGCGCTGCATACACCTCTTATCTAATGAGCCCTACGGATATTAATAGGGTTAGATGGGTAACAGCGAAGCACAACTACGACCATAAACTAGAACAACAGATTAAATTACATATGGATTATCACTCAGCTAAGTTGTTTAAATATGGCAATAAGGCGGGTAAAATGTTGGCCAATTTGATTAACACACAACGTTATAGTCCTACCATTAGATCAATATTAGATGACGCGGGAAAGAAGCACACAAATCCGAAGGATATTGTGGAATGCTTCCGGAAATATTTTGAGATGCTTTATTCCAAGGATGAATATAATCAAGCAAAAGCAGAAGAACTTTTAGCTAAAGTCTCTCTCCCCAAACTCACGGAAGATGATTTGAATAGCCTCAATAGACCAATTTCAATTGAGGAGGTCCAATATACCATTAAATCACTTAGTAACGGAAAAGCGCCGGGTCCAGATGGGTTCCCAGCGGAGTTTTTCAAAGCTCTTATGGTGGAAGTCTCCCCGGTCCTTCAGGAATTGTTTAACTCCTGTTTACAAGGAGGAGACATTATGTCAACAGGAAAACTAGCGCACATTAAACTTATCCCCAAGCCGGCCAAAGATATTGCTCAGATGGGCTCGTACCGCCCAATCTCACTGATAAATCAGGACTTGAAAATTATGACAAAACTAATGACAAATAGGTTAGCCGAACTCATGCCAACTTTGATAGGCCCTCATCAGGTAGGGTTTGTTAAGGGAAGGGCAGCGGTCACAAACATTAGAACAGTTCTAACAATACAGGATTATTTGTTCCATAATCAGGACCCAGTTGGTTGCCCTGCTCTGCTGTCTGTGGATGCGGAAAAGGCTTTTGACAATGTGAACTGGAATTGGTTGGGAAAATCTTTGGAGGCTTTTGGTTTTGTAGGACCTTTCCGGACGTTTCTTAATACCTTATACGCTAGTCCGATGGCACAAATTCATTTGCCCGGTTTTTTGTCGACGCCTTTCCGCCTCCACAGAGGCACGAGACAGGGATGCCCTTTATCTCCGCCCCTTTTTAATTTGGCCCTTGAACCCCTGGTTAGATTCCTGATACAATCAGATTTGTTTCGGGGGATTAAGGTAGGGACTAAAGAAGTTAAACTCACCTGTTTTGCAGATGACATACTAATCTTTCTTAAATCCCCGGAGACAGAATTAAGAATCGTTCTAAACTCCTTACAGTACTTCGGAGATATGACAGGTTATCGTGTTAACGTAAATAAGAGCCAATTGTTATTTTTAAAAGGTTATACCAGGGACCGTAATGCGCCAATCGAGCTATAGGATGTGGAGGTGATTCCTCAATATCTGACATACCTGGGTATTAAAGTAGGTAGGAGTCCATTATCTCTATACAAATTAAACTATGAACCATTGATTAAAAAAATAGAGGAAGAACTAGAAAAGTGGCTGAATTTGCCGTTGTCACTATTTGGGAGAGCTCATCTATTGAAGATGGTTAGCTTTGCCAGGGTACTTTATCCCATGCAAACCATTCCCCTACTCTTAAAACATGTACAGTAGGTGAACCCGATTTTGTGTCAATCTCGCTGTATTTCTCGGCGAGATTGAGCACATACGAGCCCCATCGCGGGAGCCAGCGCCGAGCTGGCTTGCCGCTATGGAGAGCAAGCGCGTCATAGAAGCGACGGGAGATCCGACTTGGATTCCCGCCAATTCTACACGTGTGCGGCGTTTGTTATGAATCCTGAGGGGGAAGTCCCCGCCGGATTTAAATAAAAATCCGACCTGGGTCCCGCCCTCAGGAGCATACCGGGCCCTTAGGTCTGTTATGGGTTGTAAGGAGAGCCCCCCCTACGCCGAAAAAAACGGCGTAGGGGGTCCCCCTACAATCCATACCAGACCCGTATCCAAAGCACGCTACCCGGCCAGCCAGGAAGGGAGTGGGGACGAGCGAGCGCCCACCCCCCTCCTGAGCCGTACCAGGCTGCATGCCCTCAACATGGGGGGTTTGGTGCTCTGGGGCAGGGGGCGCACTGCGGCCCCCCCACCTCAGAGCACCCTGTCCCCATGTTGATGAGGACAGGGCCCCTTCCCGACAACCCTGGCCGTTGGTTGTCGGGGTATGCGGGCAGGAGGCTTATCGGAATCTGGGAGCCCCCTTTAATAAGGGGGCCCCCAGATACCGGCCCCCCACCCTAAGTGAATGAGTATGGGGTACATCGTACCCCTACCCATTCACCTGCAAGAAAAGTGGTAAAAACACAAATAAACCACACAGTGTATTAAAATATTTTATTTTTCTGCTCCGGAGGCCGCCCCCTGTCTTCTTTATTAGCTCTTTTACCAGGGGGGGCTCTTCTTCTTCCGATATCCCGACGGGTCTTCTCCGCTATCCGGGGGGGTCTTCTCGACTCTCCGGGGTTCTCCTTCTGTCTTCTCCTTCTGTCTTGTTGTCTCCTTCTGTCTTCTGTCTCCGGGGGGGGCTCTTCTTCTTCCGATATCCCGACGGGTCTTCTCCGCTATCCGGGGGGGTCTTCTCGACTCTCCGGGGTTCTCCTTCTGTCTTCTCCTTTTGTCTTGTTGTCTCCTATTGTCTTCTGTCTCCGGGGGGGGCTCTTCTTCTTCCGATATCCCGACGGGTCTTCTCCGCTATCCGGGGGGGTCTTCTCAACTCTCCGGGGTTCTCCTTCTGTCTTCTCCTTCTGTCTTCTCCTTCTGTCTTGTTGTCTCGGCGCACCCCGATTCTTCGTCTTCTCTTCTTGTTTTCGCCTCTCTCTGTTGTTGACTCGGCGCACCCCGGTTCTTCGTCTCGCGAGACTCGGCGCACCCCGATTCTTCGTCTCGCGAGACGAAGAACCGGGGTGCGCCGAGTCAACAACAGAGAGAGGCGAAAACAAGAAGAGAAGACGAAGAATCGGGGTGCGCCGAGACAACAAGACAGAAGGAGAAGACAGAAGGAGAACCCCGGAGAGTTGAGAAGACCCCCCCGGATAGCGGAGAAGACCCGTCGGGATATCGGAAGAAGAAGAGCCCCCCCCGGAGAGAGAAGACAGAAGGAGACAACAAGACAGAAGGAGAAGACAGAAGGAGAACCCCGGAGAGTCGAGAAGACCCCCCCGGATAGCGGAGAAGACCCGTCGGGATATCGGAAGAAGAAGAGCCCCCCCTGGTAAAAGAGCTAATAAAGAAGACAGGGGGTGGCCTCCGGAGCAGAAAAATAAAATATTTTAATACACTGTGTGGTTTATTTGTGTTTTTACCACTTTTCTTGCAGGTGAATGGGTAGGGGTACGATGTACCCCATACTCATTCACTTAGGGTGGGGGGCCGGTATCTGGGGGCCCCCTTATTAAAGGGGGCTCCCAGATTCCGATAAGCCTCCTGCCCGCATACCCCGACAACCAACGGCCAGGGTTGTCGGGAAGGGGCCCTGTCCTCATCAACATGGGGACAGGGTGCTCTGAGGTGGGGGGGGCCGCAGTGCGCCCCCTGCCCCAGAGCACCCAACCCCCCATGTTGAGGGCATGCAGCCTGGTACGGCTCAGGAGGGGGGTGGGCGCTCGCTCGTCCCCACTCCCTTCCTGGCTGGCCGGGTAGCGTGCTTTGGATACGGGTCTGGTATGGATTGTAGGGGGACCCCCTACGCCGTTTTTTTCGGCGTAGGGGGGGCTCTCCTTACAACCCATAACAGACCTAAGGGCCCGGTATGCTCCTGAGGGCGGGACCCAGGCCGGATTTTTATTTAAATCCGGCGGGGACTTCCCCCTCAGGATTCATAACAAACGCCGCACACGTGTAGAATTGGCGGGAATCCAAGTCGGATCTCCCGTCGCTTCTATGACGCGCTTGCTGGGATGTGCTGTCGCTATCCCAGTGAGTGCGAGATCTCGGCACCACGTCGCCGAGTATCAGCGGGACGCTGTCGTGCTGAAAACACAATGTCAGAAACACCTACTGTAGACATTGCTAGGATTCAAAAAGCTTTCTCACGCTTTTTATGGCGAGGTAGGAGACCAAGGATTGCTTATGTGAAATTATGCTTGCTGAAGTGGGAGGGCGGCTTACAAATGCCCAATATCAGGAACTATAATCTGGCATCCCTCTGGAGACATATTAAAGATTGGCTGAAGGGAACCTCAAATTTCTCCAATACCCCTTTGGAGAAGGAATTATCCGCTCCATGGGATTTGGGGGCTATATTGCACACTAGAATTCGAGATATTCCTCTCACGCTGAAAAAATATACACTACTAAAAGATACTCTAGCAGCGTGGAAAGGGGTGCGTAAATTATTTAGATTACCTATATATCTCTCGCCATATATGCCATTATGGACCCTCCCGGCTTTTCCAGCAGGGAGACAGTCAGTAATGTTTACATTGTGGAGGGAGAGAGGTATTGCTTTCTTGAAGCAAATACTTAGTCCCACAGGAAGTGAATTACTGCCATGGTCAACGGTTCAGTCTAAGTTTCGGTTGCCTCCCTCGCACTTTCTCCCCTATAATCAATTAAGATCATTCTGTCGATCTCAATCATTAAATATGGGAGATCAGGAAAGAAGAGCCTGGTTCGATTCCCTGATGGGAAGTCAAAACTACTCTTTATCAGACTTGTATCGTAAAATACAGAATACTCACTCGATTCCTATAGAAGCAAAAGTATTCCAGAAATGGGAAAGTGAACTTGATGATGTGACAATAGCTCCAAAGCTAAAAGAGGGAATGGAGTGTGTGAGGCAGGCGACCGGTAACGAGATATGGAGGGAGATGCACTTTAGGATTTTGCACAAAGCAACATATGCATTTGACTTATCCTACAGAGATGCCCCAGCACATTATCTTAGATGGTGCCCAAAGTGCAAATTACAAAAAGCTAATCTATTACATGGGCTGCTGGAATGCCCCTCTCTAATTCCCCTATGGAAGGGAGCATTAGAACTCATAAAGCAGGTCTGGGAAGTGGAGGTACAATTAAATCCACTACACTGTGTATTTCATTACATTCCTTGGGATTCCAGAGGGGAAATAACTCACTCCACGTTTGTCAAAGGTATCCACTTATTTTTATTGGCAGTAAAAAAAAACAATATTGAGACACTGGATATTTCCTTCTATCCCCACACTTGACGAAACTATAGGACTTATGAGTCGTATTCTTTATATGGAGAAGTTGGAAGCAGAAAACAATAAAGAGAAGTCCACAAAACTTTTCTTTGGCAAGTGGAGGAAATTCATTAGCCATGTTCTGACTCCTATTGAAATTCAAGAAATAATGAAACCTTTCCGCTATACTAAATGGTACCTGGAAGAGCAGATAAAGGGGACATTAGGTAAGCTGGGGGAGTAAAACGCATGCAGGTAATTTAGACCAAGCTAAAGTTAGATACTTTCTGATTAGAAGCGGTGAAATTGAACATCGTGATGTTTTTGATGTAGAAATCCTTAATGGAGACTTCTTTTCTTGACCGACGGTTTGGCACAAAGTTGGGGTAATAAATGGTTTGTGGGAGGGGGGAGGGAGAAAATTTGAAAAAGGGAAATTCGCTTATATTGTGCCCAATATGACACCTTACTGTAAACATGTTTGAAATGACATCTCTGTATATTAAGTGTTAATATTGCATTTGTATAATGCTTATTGATGTTTCCCGAAATAAAAGTATATTTAAAAAAAAAGAAAACTGTGAGTTTCACAGCACCTCACTCCCATGACATTGACCTTCTCAGGGACATGCCCCCTTAACAGTGACCTATACAGCACCCTGCCCCTTTAATAGTGACCTCCCCAGTGCCTATCCCTTTAACAGTGACCTCCACAATGTCTGTCCCTTTAACAGTGACCTCCACAGTGCCTGCCCCTTTAAGTGACCTCCACAGTGCCCGCCCCCTTAACAGTGACCTCCATAGCGGCCGCCCCTTTAGCAGTGACCTCCACAGTGCCTGCCTCTTTAACAGTGACCTCCACAGTGCCCGCCCCTTAACAGTGACCTCCACAGTGCCCGCCCCTTTAACAGTGACCTACACAATGCCCACCCCTTTAACAGTTACCTCCACAAGGCCCGCCCCTTTAACAATGACCTACACAATGCCCGCCCCTTTAACAGTGACCTCCACAGTGCCTGCCCCTTTAACAGTGACCTTCAGAGGGCCATGCCCCTTTAAGGCTAGGGCTACACGATAACATGTGTTGCGCGACATTTTGTCTCAACAATTTTTATAATGATGGGCTATAGTGTTGCACTGCGACACGACAGTCGCAAAAAAATCCATCCAAGATGGATACATGTAGCAGTGTAGTTATGCCCTATGTGTCGTGCAACTTGGGTTGGCTGGGTTGTTATGGAAACCTGGAGTAAAGCTGTGTGTGTGGAGAGTAAGGGCCTGCGAGCTTCTATTGGCTGATAAGGGACATGTGACAGTGTGTATGGCAGTTCGACACATCGCTGATCGGGTTGACAGATTAGTGGGAGTGGCTGGAGAAGATCCAACGGTCATGGCCCATATCGGAACCAATGACAAAGTTAGGGGTAGGTGGAGAGTCCTTAAAAATGATTTCAGGGATTTAGGTCAAAAGCTTAGGGCAAGGACCTCAAAGGTAGTATTTTCCGAAATACTACCTGTACAACGGGCCACACAAGAAAGGCAGCGGGAGATTAGGGAGATTAACAAGTGGCTCAAGAAATGGTGTAGGAAGGAGGGGTTTGGGTTCCTGGAGAACTGGGTCGACTTCTCTATCGGCTACAGGCTCTATCGTAGGGACGGGCTGCACCTCAATGGGGAAAGGGCAGCTGTGTTGGGGAAGAAGATGGCTAGAAGGTTGGAGGAGTGTTTAAACTAGGGACTGGGGGGGGGAGGGAAATTACATTATAGGAGGGGAAGATAGTGCAGATAGAGACCGGGGTCTAGGTAATGGGACTGGGGGAGGAATGGAAGGAGGGACTAGAACAGTTCAGAAGGAAAGGTGTAGGGTAAAAAATATACATAAACCTCTCAAATGTATGTATACTAATGCCAGAAGCCTGACTAATAAAACTGGGGAGCTGGAATTAGTGATGTGTGAGGAGAACTATGACATAGTGGGAATAACTGAGACATGGCTGGATGATAGCTATGACTGGGCAGTTAATGTACAAGGTTACAGTCTGTTTAGAAAGGATCGTCTGTCACGAGGGTGTCAAGAGCCACGTCTGACTCCGTTATACCCGGGGTCAGGAAGTCGCAGCGGGTGGCTGCGTGTTCGATGTACAAAGACAGTGCTGTTTCGTAATGGTAGCTTTCTGGGTTTGCCTTGCAATCCTTTTTGGCTCACTCAGGGATCCGTAGCTTCTCCTCCTTAGCTGTTTCTTGTCCAGCAATCCCAACCTCCTTATATTCCCATCTCCCACTTCTCTGGTTGCCAGATATAGAGCTTCCTGCCTGGACTTCTATACTGACCCACTGGAGCTGAGTAGCTGTTGGGCATTGGTGGTCTGCTGTTGTCGCCCACCTGGGATTATATGTTTGTCTGTATTGTCTGTCCTCTCTTTGGTGTTTTCCTCTTAGTGTCAGTGGTGCGGACTAGTGATCCCACCGCCCTGTTCACTACACAGGGCTCATCTTAGGGAAAGCCAGGGTTTAGGCACGTGATCGGCGTACGGGTGAGGAACCCGTCTAGGGACGTCAGGGCAGTCAGGTGCCAGCCGCAAGGTGAGTCAGGGGTCACCACCTTTCCCTCTCCCTTGGACAGGGCCTTCCCATTTCCCTCCCTTTGCGTGACGCCACTCATTACATTATATCTGGCCCTTATTTTGTGTAGGTTAAAAAAAAAATAAAAAAAAATTAAAAAATAAAATGTTTTCTTTCTACCTACTTAGAATCCAGTATGGATCCAATTGCTGCTTTGTAAAAGCAACTTCAAGGCCTGTCTTTGGAGGTGGCAGGATTGAAGGCGTCGGTCCTCCAGCAACAGCAGCAATTGCAACAGACAGCAAGCCCAGCGGTTGCTACAGGTAACCAGGTTGTTGCGGAACCCAAGGTTGTTCTTCCTGACAGATTTTCTGGGGGAAGGGACAAATTTGTGACGTTCCGTGAGGCCTGTAAATTATATTTTAAACTGCGCCCTTACTCCTCTGGTACTGAAGAACAGCGGGTGGGGGTTGTTATTTCCCTGCTGCAGGGGGACCCGCAATCCTGGGCGTTCTCTTTACCCACTGATTCCCAGGCTCTCCGGTCAGTGGATGAATTTTTTGGGGCCTTGGGTCTCATATATGACGACCCTGACCGAGTCGCACTGGCTGAATCAAAATTACGGAGACTCCTACAGGGAGAGCGGCCAGTAAAGGAGTATTGCTCAGAGTTCCGTAGGTGGGCTACGGATACCCAGTGGAACGACCCGGCTCTCATGAGTCAGTTCTGCTCTGGGTTATCCGAAAGGATTAAGGATGCGCTTGCGCTGTATGAGACTCCCTTTTCCCTTGATGCGGTGATGTCCCTTTCTATCAGAATAGATAGACGTCTTAGGGACAGATTGAAAAATCCGGAGCAATTGGTAACCCCTCTCAAGCAGCAGTTAGTCTGTACGGACTTAGAAGAGCCTATGCAGCTAGGAGGAACTATTCGTCAGGTCCGTCCTCCTGAGGCTCGCCGTAGGCGTGGGGTTTGTTTTTTCTGTGGGGAGAGGGGTCATTTTATTAATGTCTGTCCTTCCTTCCTCAAAAACAAAAGACCGTCGGAAAACTACTAACCCCAGGCTGTGTGGAGGATGTCAGCCGGGAGGTATACGTTTCCTCCATACGAACATCGCAATTTGTGTTGCCAGCGGTTGTTGTTTTTGGCGTTAAGACGGAGACTATTTCTTTTTTTCTAGACAGTGGAGCAGGAGTAAACTTGATAGATGCCCATTTTGCCCACACTATCGGTTTGTCTCTCTGTACGCTACAGAGACCTATTCCCATATTCGCTATTGATTCTGCTCCTCTGTCTCAGAGAAACCTCACTCACATTGTCCATAACTTACACCTTCGGGTAGGGGACCACCATAACGAGTTGCTTTCATGTTACGTTCTGGAGGGGCTTCCCACTCCGGTGGTGTTGGGTCTTCCCTGGTTGGTAGCGCACAATCCAGTGGTGGATTGGCAGGCCAGGGAGATATTGGAGTGGAGTGAGCAGTGCAGAGAAAATTGCTTAAATAGCAATTGCTTAGTCGCCTCCATAGCTACCCTACCCACATTTGTTTCGGACTTTGAGGACGTTTTTTCTGAAAAGGGTTGTCAGAAGTTACCACCTCACCGTCCTTATGATTGCCCTGTTAACCTGATTCCCGGTGCAAAATTACCCAAGACCAGGTTATATAATCTTTCGGGTCCAGAGAGACAAGCCATGAAAGATTATATCTCCGAGAGCTTGGCTAAGGGACACATCAGAACCTCTTCTTCACCCGTGGCTGCAGGGGTTTTCTTCGTTAAAAAGAAAGATGGGGGCCTGCGTCCTTGCCTAGATTTTCGCGAATTAAACCAGATAACCATCCGAGACCTATACCCTCTTCCTCTCATTCCTGACCTGTTTAATCAGATTGCGGGTGCTAGGTGGTTCTCAAAACTTGATCTTAGGGGGGGCCTACAATCTGATTCGTATCAAGGAAGGGGATGAGTGGAAGACAGCCTTTAACACCCCTGAGGGGCATTATGAAAATCTAGTCATGCCTTTCGGTCTGACCAATGCTCCTGCTGTCTTCCAACATTTCGTTAATGACATTTTTAGTCATCTTATCGGCAGGTTTGTGGTGATATACCTAGATGATATTTTAATTTATTCGTCGGATCTGAAAACACATGAGGTGCATGCCAGACAGGTACTGCAGGTCCTACGAACGAATAAATGATATGCTAAAATTGAAAAGTGTGTTTTCGCCGTTCAGGAAATACAGTTCCTAGGGTATTTATTATCTGCTTCAGGTTTCCGTATGGATCCTAGGAAGATCCAGGCAATTTTAGATTGGGATCTTCCTGAGAACCTCAAAGCACTGCAACGGTTCTTGGGCTTCGCAAATTTCTATAGAAAATTCATTAAAAATTATTTGGTGATTGTAAAACCCCTTACTGACATGACTAGGAAGGGGACTGATTTTTCTAAATGGTCTGACGCCGCTAAAATTGCTTTTTCCTCTCTAAAAGAGAGGTTTACCTCGGCACCTGTACTAATCCAACCTGATGTCTCCCAGCCTTTTATTGTTGAAGTAGATGCGTCAGAGGTGGGAGTGGGGGCTGTGCTGTCTAAGGGTCCGTCTCCTGGCAAATGGCGTCCTTGTGCTTTCTTTTCTAAAAAAACTATCTGCAGCAGAGAAGAACTATGATATTGGCAATAGGGAACTATTAGCTATTAAACTAGCGTTTGAAGAATGGCGTCACTTTTTAGAGGGGGCAATCCACCCCATCACTGTGATTACGGACCACAAAAACCTTCTGTACCTCGAATCAGCTAAGCGTCTCACCCCTAGACAAGCTAGGTGGTCGCTATTTTTTACCAGGTTTAACTTTGTTATTACCTATGGTCCTGGGGCAAAAAATGCCAAGGCAGATGCATTATCGCGTTGTTTCCCTGGAGGGGGTAATGTGAGTGATCCGGTACCCATTCTACAAAGAGGAGTGGTTGTCTCTGCGGTACACTCTGTTCTGGAGGGGAAGGTGTTAGAGGCCCAGGGGGACGCCCCGGTCTCTTGCCCCTCAGAGAAATTGTTTGTACCGTTGAACCTGCGTCTCGAATTATTAAAGGAACATCATAATTTGGCACTTGCTGGGCACCCGGGTAGTAAAGCAACCTTGGAGCTATTGTCTCGTCGTTTTTGGTGGCCAAGGTTGCGTCAGGATGTAATGGATTTTGTGTCTTCTTGTTCTACTTGTACGCGCGCGAAAGTCTCTCATACACGTCCAGCAGGGTCTTTATTGCCACTTGTCATTCCCAATAGGCCATGGACACATCTGTCAATGGATTTTATCACTGACTTACCTTTGTCTGCGGGTAAAACAGTTATCTTGGTAGTAGTGGACAGGTTTAGCAAAATGGTACACTTCATTGCGTTACCCGCACTACCTAATGCTAAGACTCTTGCTCAGGTATTCATCAGTGAAATCGTGAAGCTTCACGGGGTCCCTTCCGATGTTGTTTTTGGATCGGGGAACCCAGTTTATTTCTAAGTTTTGGAAAGCTTTTTGTTTCTGTTTGGGGGTACACTTGTCCTTTTCCTCAGCTTTCCATCCTCAGTCGAATGGACAGACTGAGCGTACCAACCAAAACCTTGAGACATATCTAAGATGTTTTGTGTCTGAAAACCAAGAGGTGTGGTCATCATATTTACCGTTAGCCGAGTTTGCCATAAATAATCGCCGTCAGGAATCTACTCGCAAGTCACCATTTCTTGGTGCATATGGTTTTTATCCCCAATTCTGTACTTTCAAAGAGGGGGGGTCTTCTGGGGTTCCCGAAGAGGAACGGTTTTCGTCGTCTCTTTCATCTGTATGGCAGAAAGTGCAAGCTAATTTGAAAAATATGGGAGGTAAATATAAATGCATGGCTGATAAGAAACGGTCGCCAGGTCCGGACCTAGGAGTGAATGACTATGTGTGGTTATCTACTAGGAATATTAAATTAAAGGTTCCCTCTTGGAAACTGGGTCCTAGGTTTATTGGTCCTTACAAAATAGTAGCCATCATTAACCCCGTGGCTTTTCGCCTGGAGCTACCTCAGACTTTTAAAATTCATAACGTCTTCCATAAGTCGTTACTCAAAAAGTATGTTCCACCTCTAGAACCATCACCGCTGCCACCCCCTCCTGTTATTGTGGATGGTAATCTAGAGTTTCAAATATCCAAAATTTGTTGATTCTCGTCGGGTCCGCCGTTCTCTTCAATATCTGGTGCATTGGAGGGGTTACGGTCCCGAGGAAAGAATGTGGGTTCCTGCGTCTGAGGTAAACGCCGACAGGTTAGTTCGGGTTTTTCATGCCTCTCATCCTGAGAGACCTAGTCCTGAGTGTCCGGAGGCCCCTCTTGGAAGGGAGGGTACTGTTACGAGGGTGTCAAGAGCCACGTCTGACTCCGTTATACCCGGGGTCAGGAAGTCACAGCAGGTGGCTGCACGATCGATGTACAAAGACAGTGCTGTTTCGTAATGGTAGCTTTCTGGGTTTGCCTTGCAATCCTTTTTGGCTCACTCAGGGATCCGTAGCTTCTCCTCCTCAGCTGTTTCTTGTCCAGCAATCCCAACCTCCTTATATTCCCATCTCCCACTTCTCTGGTTGCCAGATATAGAGCTTCCTGCCTGGACTTCTATACTGACCCACTGGAGCTGAGTAGCTGAGATCCCTGGTTGTTGTTCCAGAGTGTTACCCTCCGGATCCATCGGATCCCTGTTGGGCCTTGGTGGTCTGCTGTTGTCGCCCACCTGGGATTATATGTTTGTCTGTATTGTCTGTCCTCTCCTTGGTGTTTTCCTCTTAGTGTCAGTGGTGCGGACTAGTGATCCCACCGCCCTGTTCACTACACAGGTCTCATCTTAGCGAAAGCCAGGGTTTAGGCACGTGATCAGCGTACGGGTGAGGAACCCATCTAGGGACGTCAGGGCAGTCAGGTGCCAGCCGCAAGGTGAGTCAGGGGTCACCACCTTTCCCTCTCCCTTGGACAGGGCCTTCCCATTTCCCTCCCTTTGCGTGACGCCAGTCATTACATCGTCAAAACCGGAGAGGGGGAGGGGTCTGCCTTTATGTAAAGTACTGTCTAAAGCCCACACTCCATGAAGATACATGTGAGGGACATGAACATGTGGAGTCACTGTGGGTAGAGATACATGGAGCTAAAAAGAACAATAATAAATTGCTAATAGGAGTTTATTATAAACCACCTAATATACCAGAGCCCACAGAAAATCTGCTACTAAATGAGATAGACAAGCCGGCAAATCATAATGAGGTGATTATTATGGGGGACTTCAACTACCCAGATATAGACTGGGAAACTCCAACTTGTATATCTCAAAAAGGAAACAGGTTCTTGGCAATAACCAAAGACAATTACCTCTCCCAACTGGTTCAGGACCCGACTAGAGGGACGGCCATACTGGACTTAGTATTAACCAATAGGTCTGACAGAACAACAGACGTGCAGGTTGGGGGAAACCTGGGAAATAGTGACCATAAAGTAATAACCTTCCAATTATCATTCAAAAGAGCGTTTCTACAGGGAGGAACAAGCAAATGTGGTGCCAATATTCAAAACGGTCCAAAAACAGAGCCTGGAAACTATAGGCCGGTAAGTTTAACATCTGTTGTGGGTAAACTGTTTGAAGGTTTTCTGAGAGATGCTATGTTAGAATTATATACAAAGTCCCTTTTAGAGACTCTCGGGATATTATTTGAAATACTGAAGTGGTCTGTAGGACCAAAAATCCCTTTAGGGGTCTCTAACTAATATTTAAAATCTTATCTTTATTAAGTTCATTTTGAGACAAACACACACAGAAGAAAAAAAATAAACTATTTAAAAATATCAGTATGCAGTGAGGTATAAAGTGATTAATTGTATCACTACTGGTTGCTGACTCCAACCCACTCCTTACTACTCAATGCCTTTGGGGTGCATGGACAGTGGTGTATTCCAATTGGAACTATCGTGATATGGGATCTAATTAGTTCTATAGGAACCCCTAGTTGGTTAATATCATCCAACTTTTATTCATGGGGATGGTTGTCACTATATTTGCTATATTGTTGATAAATCTTCCTGGAATCCCCTTGTTAGAGGCTCCACCATCTATATAGCATTTGTGTCAATACGGGAGGCCAACTCCTATTTAATCCCTATGCAAGGGGTTGCAATTATAGCAACAATGTTACTGTCTTTTTGAGGTTGCTGCTGGCTGCTCCGTAACCCCAGATCGACACTTAACACAGAATCTGCGTGTATTTTTAAGGTTGATGCCGGTTACTACGTGACTTCAGGTCAACACTTAACACAGAGATCTGCGTGATAACTCTGCTGATGGCTATACTGGAGATCTCTATTACATTTGATAGAGATCAATATAGCAGTAATATGTGGCTGAGTCCCTCACTACGTTCTACTTTAGCTGACCATGCCGCTATTTTCGTCCCCTATGCTCCTCACTCCAAGCTGCCTAAAATGAGAGTACACTAAAACACCCCTCCCGACATGTTTCGCCACATGTGTGGCTTCGTCAGGGGATGTGGGGTATAAGTGTACGCACGCTCAACAAGACTTCCCTTTATGCACTGCGAGGTGCCGCCCATCTCTCTGACGTGGCCACTCCTAGACCGCTTCCTCCATTTGACATGTCCAATCACAGCAAGACGCGTCCTCTGACGCATATCCTGTGCGCTCCCCTGCTCCGTGCTCCGTCGCAGGTTATGACATATGATCGGGCGCTCCTCTCACATATGCCATCCACACTATGTCAATAGTGAGTGTGAATCTGGGTAGTGTCCGTGCCCCTCTGAATGACGTATAGCCTCTTACACCCCCGACCATTAACCCGTTCATGCCGGTCAGCCAGGATGCCCTGTAGTTCCCACAGAGGGATGCACTATAGATGTAATGCCCATATTCTGCCGTGTTAGAGCATCTCAACGGAAATAAGCAAATAACGCCATATCAGCATGGCTTCATGAGGGATCGGTCATGCCAAACTAATTTAATCAGTTTCTATGAGGAGGTAAGTTCTAGACTTGACAGCGGTGAATCAATGGATGTCGTATATCTGGACTTTTCCAAAGCATTGGACACTGTACCACATAAAAGGTTAGTATATAAAATGAGAATGCTCGGACTGGGAGAAAACGTCTGTAAGTGGGTAAGTAACTGGCTGAGGAATAGAAAACAGAGGGTGGTTATTAGTGGTACACACTCAGATTGGGTCACTGTCACTAGTGGAGTACCTCAGGGGTCAGTATTGGGCTCTATTCTCTTCAATATATTTATTAATGATCTTGTAGAAGGCTTGCATAGTAAAATATCAATTTTCGCAGATGACACTAAACTGTGTAAAGTAATTAACACTGAAGAGGACAGTATACTACTACAGAGCGATCTGGATAGACTGGAAGATTGGGCAGATAAGTGGCAGATGAGGTTTAACACTGACAAATGTAAAGTTATGCACATGGGAAGGAATAATGCAAGTCACCCGTACATACTAAATGGTAAAACACTCAGTAACACTGACATGGAAAAGGATCTAGGAGTTTTAATAAACAGCAAACTAAGCTACAAAAATCAGTGTCAGGCAGCTGCTGCCAAGGCCAATAAGATAATGGGTTGCATCAGAAGGGGCATAGATTACCGTGATGAGAACATAGTCCTACCAGTTTACAAATCATTAGTCAGACCACAGTTGGAGTACTGTGTACAGTTCTGGGCCCCTGTGAACAAGGCAGATATAGCAGAGCTGGAGAGGGTCCAGAGGAGGGCAACTAAAGTAATAACTGGAATGGGGCAACTACAGTACCCTGAAAGATTATCAAAATTAGGGTTATTCACTTTAGAAAAAAGACGACTGAGGGGAGATCTAATTACTATGTATAAATATATCAGGGGTCAGTACAGAGATCTATCCCATCATCTATTTATCCCCAGGACTGTGACTGTGACGAGGGGACATCCTCTGCGTCTGGAGGAAAGAAGGTTTGTACACAAAAATAGAAGAGGATTCTTTACGGTAAGAGCAGTGAGACTATGGAACTCTCTGCCTGAGGAGGTGGTGATGGTGAGTATAATAAAGGAATTCAAGAGGGGCCTGGATGTATTTCTGGAGTGTAATAATATTACAGGCTATAGCTACTAGAGAGGGGTCGTTGATCCAGGGAGTTATTCTGATTGCCTGATTGGAGTCGGGAAGGAATTTTTTATTCCCCTAAAGTGAGGAAAATTGGCTTCTACCTCACAGGGTTTTTTTTTTGCCTTCCTCTGGATCAACTTGCAGGATGACAGGCCGAACTGGATGGACAAATGTCTTTTTTCGGCCTTATGTACTATGTTACTATGTATGTACTATGTAATCGAAATACTTGCAGGCTTGTATTAGCTAATGCAGGTCATGTTTTGGGAATATCTCAGGAACGGTACATCCTAGAGAACTGAAACCCCCACAAGATTTCTTTCCAGGTAGCAAGGGATGTGTATACCAAGTTTCGCAGAAATCGATGGTTGCGTTTTTGAGTGATCGCGGAACATACACACATACATACATACGTCCTTTTTTATATACAGTCAGGTCCATAAATATTGGGACATCGACACAATTCTAACATTTTTGGCTCTATAAACCACAATGGATTTGAAATGAAACGAACAAGATGTGCTTTAACTGCAGACTGTCAGCTTTAATTTGAGGGTATTTACATCCAAATCAGGTGAACGGCAACAGTTTGCATATGTTCCTCCCACTTGTTAAGGAACCAAAAGTAATGGGACAGAATAGTAATCATAAATCAAACTTTCACTTTTTAATACTTGGTTGCAAATCCTTTGCAGTCAATTACAGTCTAAAGTCTGGAATGCATAGACATCACAAGACGCTGGGTTTCATCCCTGGTGATGCTCTGCCAGGCCTCTACTGCAACTGTCTTCAGTTCCTGCTTGTTCTTGGGGCATTTTCCCTTCAGTTTTGTTTTCAGCAAGTGAAATGCATGCTCAATCGGATTCAGGTCAGGTGATTGACTTGGCCATTGCATAACATTCCAATTCTTTCCCTTAAAAAAAACTCTTTGGTTGCTTTTGCAGTATGCTTTGGGTCATTGTCCATTTGCACTGTGAAGCACTGTCCAATGAGTTCTGAAGCATTTGGCTTAATATGAGCAGATAATATTGCCCGAAACACTTCAGAATTCATCCTGCTGCTTTTGTCAGCAGTCACATCATCATTAAATACAAGAGAACCAGTTCCATTGGCAACCATACATGCCCACGCCATGACACTACCACCAACATGCTTCACTGATGATGTGGTATGCTTAGGATCATGAGCAGTTCCTTTCCTTCTACATACTCTTCTCTTCCCATCACTCTGGTACAAGTTGATCTTGGTCTTATCTGTCCTTAGGATGTTGTTCCAGAACTGTGAAGTCTTTTTTAGATGTTGCTTGGCAAACTCTAATCTGGCCTTCCTGTTTTTAAGGCTCACCAATGGTTTACATCTTGTGTTGAACCCTCTGTATTCACTCTAGTAAAGTCTTCTCTTGATTGTTGACTTTGACACACATACACCTACCTCCTGGAGAGTGTTCTTGTTCTGGCCAACTGTTGTGAAGGGTGTTTTCTTCACCAGGGAAAGAATTATTCGGTCATCCACCAGAGTTGTTTTCCGTGGTCTTCCGGGTCTTTTGGTGTTGCTGAGCTCACCGGTGTGTTCCTTCTTTTTAAGAATGTTCCAAACAGTTGTTTTTGCTATCTCTCTGATGGGTTTGTTTTGTTTTTTCAGCCTAATGATGGCTTGCTTCACTGATAGTGACATCTCTTTGGATCTCATTTTCAGAGTTGACAGCAACAGATTCCAAATGCAAATAGCACACTTGAAATGAACTCTGGACCTTTTATATGCTCATTGTAATTGGGATAATGAGGGAAAAACACACCTGGCCATGGAACAGCCGAGAAGCCAATTGTCCCATTACTTTTGGTTCCTTAACAAGTGGGAGGCACATATGCAAACTACTGTAATTCCTACACTGTTCACCTGATTTGGATGTAAATACCCTCAAATTAAAGCTGACAGTCTGCAGTTAAAGCACATCTTGTTCGTTTCATTTCAAATCCATTGTGGTGGTGTATAGAGCCAAAAAATTTTGAATTGTGTCGATGTCCCAATATTTATGGACCTGACTGTATATAGATACAAATTAATGTCTGTTTGTCTGTCAGTTCTTTATAGGCAGCCAAACGCCTGAACCGTTGGACATTAAATTTGGCACATTGGTACATGGGGTGTCTGCGGAGGTTTTTGTAAAGCTCTCAGCTCTCTAGGACATACAGTTCTTGAGATATTCTCAAAAATATATTAGCCAATAGAAGTTGGCAGGTCCTTCCGTCATATCCTGACATTCATACAGTCACATGACCTTTATTAGCCAATAGAAGCTGGCAGGTCCTTAAGTCTTAACATACACACAGATTAACTGTTGAATGGATAACAATTTGACATACTAGGTGTATGACACTATTAACTGCCTGAATAAAGTACGTTTAAAAGCATTTTATTAAATATCAAATAAAAATTGGTTCTCCACCACATTCAAAAATCAGGCTGGTGGTGCGAGTTAGAGTCTGGAATCTCGTAAGAATATGTACCAGCTCTGCAAAACTCACACCCCCACAAATATCTCAGTGAAGAGTATAGGGGCTGAAAAAAAGCCCACACATAAAGTGGCGTGATGGGAGTCCAGGTCACTATACTGGGTCTGTACTGCTATACTATGTGACTCCAATGTAGATTGGAGTAAAAGGTACAACCACTGGTGGTATTATTATGAGTGGGCTTTTTTTCAACCCCTATACTCTTCACTGAGATATTGGTGGGGGGTGTGAGTTTTGCAGAGCTGGTACATATTCATACAAGATTCCAGACTCTAACTTGCACCACCAGCCTGATTTTTGAATGCGGTGGAGAACCTATTTTTATTCGATATTTAACATACACACAGTTTTACGCCATGTTTCCATGAAAACTCACTGTTATAGGTCACTGTTAAGGAGGTGGAATGCTGTGGAGGTCACTTTTAAGGGGGCAGGGAGCTGTGGAGGTCATTGTTACAGGGGGTGGGATGCTGTGGTGCTAACTGTTAAGAGATAGTGATGCTGTGAAGGTCACAGTTAAGGGGGCAGGGCGCTGTGGAGCTCACAGTTCAGGGACCAAGGCCTCGTGAAGGTCATTGTTAAAGGGGGTGGGGTGCTGTGGAGGTTATGTTATGGAGGACTGTTTGGAACAAATCCAATAAACACACCAACAATTCATACTCGGGCACTTTTTCTAGTGCTTTCTATAAATCCGTTCCTGTACACGTCCTCAGTCCATCTGTTACACTGTGTACCCATATCTAACACAGTAATATTTCCCAGATTCTTCAGGTTTCACTCCAGTGAGTTTAAGATAAACTTCTCCTTTATTTGTGTCTCTTGTTAGAGTTAAACGTCCCTGAAGAGACTGGGTGTAATATTTGCTATCTTGATAGAGAATTCTCCCCAACCACTCCAGGCCTTTCCTTTCAGGTTGTCGGATCCAGTGTACACCATACATGTTAGTGCTGACAGTAAGGGAGGCCCCGGTCACTTTACAGGTCATGTCCAGAGTCTCTGAAGGCTTCACAATCCCAGGACCAGACTCCACTAGTGAGATCTGTGAAGTGACACCTGTACATAAAAACAAGAAAATATGATACTTCTCACTTGGACTTCATGTCATTAGTGGCTTTTCTATGGTATTATTAGTAAATCACACTTACCCTGCATTGTGTGTAGAACATAGAGCAACCACAGGAGGGTCTGCACGTGTGACATGATAAATTATAGTGAAACTCAGATCAGGAACTGCAGAATGGAGTTTCCTGGAGTTTTTTTCCTCTATTTGTACAACAATTTAATCTGAATATCTTTACATATATTTACATAGCCCATTCAACAAAAATAGGGGAGGGGATTTATGATGAGGTTAATATTTGAAGTCGGTTTTGCTTCACTCTGTGTGAACTTTAAAGGGGTTATCCAATCCTGTAAAAAGCCCCCCAATATGCTGGCCCCCCACACTGAATATACTTACCTGGGTCCCCTCTCTCTACGCCGCTCCTGGTCCTCGTACCGCCGCTACTGCTTCTCCCTGGGCGCGGATGAAAACATCCAGTGTCGGGAGGGAGCAGCCAATGGCAGGCGGGGACGGGGGGGAACCTCCCTAGCATCACGGGGAGAAGTGGCAGTGCGGGGACCAGGAGCGGCGCAGGGAGCAGGGACCCAGGTAACTATATTCATTGTGGGGGGCCTGGCATATGGGGGAACATTTTAGAGGATGGATAACCCCTTTAAGCCACATTTATAAAATGTCCCATTTTGTTAGATAAATTTGTCTTATCCAATTTGTCTTTTCAAATTTGTCTGCTCCAATTTTCCTACTGCGACTTTTTTTTGCAACTTTGTTAAGTTCTCAAAAATAAATCTGGAGTGAAACTCATTAACATAGCTAACCACTCCCACTTTTCCACCCACATTTCAAATCTGGACTGGTGTAAGAATGCACAAAGTCACCAAATTATTTCGCAAGTGGCGCCAGAAAGTCACAAAAGCCCTATTTTGCAATTTTTTTAAACCATAATTCTGGAGTCAAGGCATGATAAAGCAGGGCCATAATGCTTGCAATGTTTAATTTGGAGCTACTAATTATTTTTATCTTTTTCTTTTTTCTTTTTTACAATGATATTTTTTCCAAGTAGTCTTTTCAAACCCAATCTCAAATCAGAGTATAAAGCATACAGTCATCAGAGACAGTATATGGTAAAGTATAATATGACTGATTAACATGAAAAATCAATAGTGCTAGCTAGTCCCTACAACATCTACTTTAGAAGCAGTAATATTATTTGTCATGTAGGCTCTGGTGGTCTCTAAATGCCAGGTCATATTTACTGTAATCCATTGGTTAAAACAAGGATTTTATTCCAAGGTATTCTACAGTAAATTGGGATTTTCAGGAAATGTTCGATTCCATAGTGCTACTAAGTGTCAAGGCCTTTAGCCATTGCAAACAGGGCCTTCCTATCAATTTCAGCTATAATACATCTTGAACCATGTACACTGCAGCTAGAGCTCCATTACAGATTTGCCGACACCATTTAAATATCATCCACAATGTGGAATTTGAATTGTTTGTCTAATATACATTTTTCCCAATCTTTACTTTAAGGCATGTGCAGCGAGTCCCTGAGGAGCTGGTGCATAGTAGTGTTGTGCACGAATATTCGTATTACGAATTTTTATCGCGAATATTTAGAATATAGTGCTATATATTGGTAATGATGAATATTAGTTTTTTTTGTTTTTTTTTAACACAGTACACGTCAGGTAATCATCCCTCCCTTCTTCTAGCTTGTGGGCCAATGAGAAGGCTTTGTCACAGCTTAGCAACATCCCTTGCAACCAATAGGAAAGTTGCCTACCCCTTACCATATAAGAACCTCCCCAGCAGCTATTGTCTAAAGTTTATTGCAGTTATGAAAGAGACAGCAGTGTCATTGCTGTGCTCTGTGCTTTGTTGTATTACATTAGACAGTTAACTTATATATATATATATATATATATATATATATATAATTCAGATAGTTAGGGGGAGATAGTCAGTGTAGGTTAGATTGATCTACAGTGTAGCTGATAGGTTCTGCTGTCCATACATACATGCTACAGACATAGTGCTGTGATGTCACAAGTTGCACATATTGTGAAAAAATATGCGCATCATTAACCCCTTCACGACTGCAATCCGTCTATATATGTGATAACTGCACATACCCCGTGCAGCTACCACGTGTATAGACGTCATGGCAGTTCATTAATCCAAGCGCTGCAAAGCGCTTGGATTAAAGCTTCTGCCCTTGCCCTGCTGCTGTCACGGACAGCATACAGTCTAGTAATGCCGGCAAGGGACCAATCAGAGTGGTCCCTTGCCGGCAATCGATCCGATTGGTTAGTCTGTGCAGACCAACCAATCGGATCGCGGCAGTGTTAAAATGCCGGTTTCAGGCTCTGATCTGCGCTCTGCAGATCAGAGCCTGAAATCAGGTAATGTGTAATGAAGCCCCCCAATCTGTGCCCCCGATCTTTGCCCCCTTCCTGTGCGCCTCCAACCCCCCCCACCCCTCCTGTGAGCCGGGCCTCCGATGCGATCCCCGCCCCCCATCCATTTTTTGTACCCCTGATGCGGTCCGCCACCTCCCCCCCATGCTTGCATCAGACCCCCAAATGTGCCCCCTCCTGCTGGCCATGCCCCCCTTTACAGCGCTGCCCCCTATCTGTGCCTCCTGCCCCCAATGCGGTCCCCCTGCTTTATTTGATGTCGGCGGCTCCATTCCTGAGCCGCCGACATCAGCAGCGAGTGTCAGCTGTATGCTGACACTCTGCTGTAACCCCTTAGATGCCGCGGTGCGGCATCCATGGGGTTAATAGAGGGAGGGGGCTCCCTCTCTCAACCATCGGGGCTGCCGCGCTGTGATTGCAGCGCCAGATGGTTGCCATGGCAACCGGACGCTTTGCAAAAGTGCCTGGGGTTGCCATCTACAGGACATTTGATAGTATTGTACTTTGCAATGCAAAAGCATTGCAAAGTATAGTACAGCCATCAGCCCCACTGGATCTTCAAGATCCAAGTGGGACTTGATAAAAAAAAATGTGAAAATAATAAAAGTAAAAATAAATAAATAAATAAAAATGTAATTTAAATAAATAAATTGCCTTTTCCTATAAAAAATGAAAAAGAAAAAAAAAACTAGACATATTAGGTAACAACTTCTTTATAAATATATTACATGATCGACCCCATACGATAAACACCATAAAAAATAAAAACTGTGTCAAAAAAGCCATTTTTGTCACCTTATACCACAAAAAGTGCAACACCGAGCGATCAAAAAGGTGTATGTCCTACAAAATGGTACCAATAAAACCGTCACCTCATCCCGCAAAAAATTAGACCCTACATAAGAAAATCGCTCAAAAACTAAATAAACTATAGCTCTCAGAACATGGAGACACTAAAACATAATTTTTTTATTTCAAATATGCCATTATTGTGTTAAAGTGAAATAAAAAAAAAAGTGTACATATTAGGTATTGGTGCGTCCGTAACAACATGCTCGATACAAATATCACATGACCTAACCCCTCAGGTGAACACCGTAAAAAATAAAAAATAAAAACAGTGCCAAAAAGCAATTTTTTGCACCTTACACCACAAAAAGTGCAACACCGAGCGATCAAAAAGGCGTATGTCCCACAAAATGATACCAATAAAACCGTCACCTCATCCCACAAAAAATGAGACCCTACATAAGAAAATCGCTAAAAAAATTTAAAAAACTATAGTGCCAAAAAGCAATTTTTTCACCTTACATCACAAAAAAGTGTACATATTAGGTATTGGCGCGTCCGTAACAACATGCTCGATACAAATATCACATGACCTAACCCCTCAGGTGAACACCGTAAAAAATAAAAAATAAAAACAGTGCCAAAAAGCAAATTTTTGCACCTTACACCACAAAAAGTGCAACACCGAGCGATCAAAAAGGCGTATGTCCCACAAAATGATACCAATAAAACCGTCACCTCATCCCACAAAAAATGAGACCCTACATAAGAAAATCGCTAAAAAAATTTAAAAAACTATAGTGCCAAAAAGCAATTTTTTCACCTTACATCACAAAAAAGTGTACATATTAGGTATTGGCGCGTCCGTAACAACATGCTCGATACAAATATCACATGACCTAACCCCTCAGGTGAACACCGTAAAAAAATAAAAATAAAAACAGTGCCAAAAAGCAATTTGTTGCACCTTACACCACAAAAAGTGCAACACCGAGCGATCAAAAAGGCGTATGTCCCACAAAATGATACCAATAAAACCGTCACCTCATCCCACAAAAAATGAGACCCTACATAAGAAAATTGCTAAAAAAATTAAAAAAAACTATAGTGCCAAAAAGCAATTTTTTCACCTTACATCACAAAAAGTTCAACACCAAGCGATCAAAAAGGCATATGCCCCCAAAAATAGTACCAATAAATCTGGCACCTTATCCCCCAGTTTCCAAAATAGGGTCACTTTTTGGGAGTTTCTACTGTAGGGGTGCATCAGGGGGGCTTTAAATGGGACATGGCATCTAAATACCAGTCCACCAAAAACCATACAGCGTTCCTTTTCTTCTGCGCCCTGCCGTGCGCCCTTATATCAGTTTACGACCACATGTGGGGTGTTTCTGTAAACCGCAGAATCAGGGTAATAAATATTGAGTTTTGTTTGGCTATTAACCCTTAATGTGTTAAAGAATTTTTTTTTATAAAATAGAAAATCTGCCAAAAAAGTGAAATTTTTAAATTTATTCTCCATTTTCCTTTAATTCTTGTGGAACACCTAAAGGGTTAACAAAGTTTGTAACATCAGTTTTGAGTAACTTGAGGGGTGTAGTTTCTACAATGGGGTCATTTATGGTGTGTTTCCACTATGGAAGCTCCACAAAGTGACTTCAGATCTGAACTGGTCCTTAAAAAGTGGGTTTTGGAAATTTTCTTAAAAAGTTTAAGAATTGCTTCTAAACTTCTAAGCCTTCCAATGTCCTAAAAAAATAAAATGACATTTATAAAATGATGCCAACGTAAAGTAGACATACTGTATGGGGAATGTTAAGTAATAAATGTTTTATGAGGAATCACTCTCTGTTTTAAAAGCAGAGAAATTAAAATTTTGAAAATTGCAAATTTTTCTAACTTTTTGGTAAATTTGGGATTTTTTCATAATAAAGGTGAAATATATTGACTCAAATTTATAATTATCATGAAGTACAATGTGTCACAAGAAAATAATCTCAGAATGGCTTGGATAAATAAAAGTGTTCCAAAGCTTTTACCACATAAAGTGACGTATGTCAGATTTGCAAAAAAATGGCCTGGGCAGAAGGGCGAAAACTGGCCCGGGGTAGAAGGGGTTAATTTGGACACATTTCAGCATTTGAACAGTACCTTTATTCCTCAATCCTTGTTTGCGAGTTTATGGAAATAAAGACACATTGGGGGACAGTTATCAAAATGAGTGCAAATGTAACAGGGTGCCGGCCGTGCGCTTCCTCCTTGCAGCACCGCCAGCACCCCACTGACAGAGAGGGAGGAGGAGCTGGCGTCGGATGTGGCCAGCGTCCTCGTCTCTCTGGCAACAAGGGAGGGGGGGACCCGGCAGTGCGCGCTTCCTCAGCGTGGCCGCGTTCTCCGTCCCTAGGCAACAAGCAGGGGCAGGAATGAGCGCCGACGGTGATGAGTCAGCACTCAGAGTAGTGGCTGGGGCTGAAGCCGGGTCATGTGACACTGGCCACATCACGTGACCATTCAGTCTGGCCTATTTAACAGGCAACTTGCTGGCCACAAGTTGCCTGTGATTGGTCTTATATTCACCAGCGTATTTCCTGCATGTCTGTTTGTAGAACTTGACCTCGGCTTGAGTTTGACTACTGATCTTGTGTTTTCCCTATCTACTGACGTTACCTCCTGGTACTTGACCTCGGCTTCCATTTTGACCTGTTTTTGTCTATGGTGTGTTATTGCTTGTTTGGTTTCTACCCAGCCTGGTAGTTTACGATTCTGTCTTTGTCTCTTGTTTTCTCCACTTTGTTCCCTCCTTGTAAGTCCCTGCACTTACGTAAGCTATGGACTTAGTACGGATTGTGCAAGTAAGTAGGGATAGCGAGGTGGGCGGAGCTCAGGGCTGCACTTATCCATACCATTTGTGACAGAATCACAGGCCCTAACTATAACTATGGACGCCATGAGAGTCCTTACGGATCAGATGCAGAGCCTCGCACAAATAGTGCAGGACCTGGCAGAGATGCAGCAGCAGCAGGAGTTGCTTCAGAACCCGCCTATAGCGGCCTCCCCTCTTCAGAATCTTGAGCCTCATGTTAAGTTACCCTATCGATTTTCAGGAGACCGTAAGCATTTTTTGACATTTAAGGAGAGCGGCAAGCTCTATTTTCGTTTACGCCCACTCTTCGGGTTCTGAACAGCAAAGAATAGATATTATTATCTCTTTGCTGCAGGGAGACCTGCAAAAATGTGCTTATTCTCTCCCCACGGAATCCCCTTGTCTGACTACTGTTGAGGCGTTTTTTCAGGCGCTAGTGGTACTTTGCGATGAACCCGATAGGTCAAAAGTAGCAGAATGTCAATTAAAGTCTCTTAGGCAAGGTAACAGGCCGGTGGAAGAATATTGAACCACATTCTGAAAGTGGTGTGTTTCTTCTGGTTGGAACGATCCAGCTCTTAAGTGTCAGTTCAGGTTATGGCTCTCTGAAGACCTGAAAGATATGCTGGTCAGTTACCCCTCGCCGGATACCTTAGAACAGACAATGACTTTAGTCAGTTACCCCTCGCCAGGAAGTAGCTAAACCCAGTTCTTTGCCCTTGAGAACCGAATTGGAGGCTCGCCTGGAAGAGCCCATGCATCTCAGAGTTACCATGAGAAATCAAAGACGTCAGAGGGGTGCCTGCTTCTATTGTGGTGAAACTGATCATTGGTTGCGGCAATGTCCTAAACTTCTTCCTTCCAGGAGATTCCCACGTCCTGATGCCCAGAAGGATAACATACTCCCAGAGGTGGTAAGAAAGAAAGTATTGCTACCTGTGGTTATTTCTTTTGACACTTGTAAAGGATCTGGGCAGGAATTCATTGATTCTGGGGGGTCCGCTTCTAATTTTATTGACCACCAATTCGCCGTTTCCCTAGGTGTGCCCATTTTGCCTCTTACCAACCCTATTCACATTATTGTTATTGACTCCACTCATTTGGTGGAATATTGTACCCCTGAGATGACCTTGATAGTGGGGGCTATTCATACTGAGAAGTGCTCTTTTTTGATTTAGAAAAATCTTCCCGTGGAGATAGTTCTTGGTATGCCTTGGGTTGAGGTTCATAATTTAGCTATCAACTGGTCCACAGGTGAATTAGTGAAATGGGGGGTAAATTGTGGTTCCTGCTGTCTACCTGTTGTGCAAGCTAGTGTCTCTACGGAGTCGAAAATTCTTCCTAAGAATATTAGCGATTTTTCTGATGTTTTTTCCATGACCAAGGCTGACTTTCTTCCCCCTCATAGACCCTATGATTGTGCTATCGACCTCATCAAGGAGTCTAAGTACCCTAAGGGTCGTATTTATAATTTGTCTGGTCCAGAACAACAGTCTATGCGGGATTACTTGAAGGAATGTTTACAAAAAGTCATATTAGAGCCTCAGTTTCCCCCATGGGGGCGGGATTTTTCTTTGTGGGGAAAAAGGATGGCAGATTGATACCATGTATTGATTACAGGGAGTTAAATAAAATTACTATTAAGAACCGGTACTCTTTGCCGTTGATCCCTGACCTGTTTAATCAAACACTTGGAGCTCATTGGTTCACCAAACTTGACCTTAGGGGGCTTATAATCTTATCCGAATTAAGGAGGGGGATGAGTGGAAAACGGCCATTACAAATATCTAGTGATGCCCTTTGGCTTAAGCAATACACCGGCGGTTTTTCAAAATTTTGTCAATGACATCTTCAGACAATTTATTGGGAAATCCGTCATCATCTATTTAGATGATATTCTAATGTATTCACCTGACTGGGACTCGCATATTATACACACTAGGCAGGTACTGGAGGTTCTTCGGGAGAACCGCTTATTTGTTATGGGTGAGAAATCTATATTTGGAACTCAGGAAATATCATTTTTGGGATATATTCTCACACCTGAATCCTTTAAGAGGGATCCTGGGACGGTGCAGGCTGTTTTGATTGGGTACGACCCTCCTCTCTTAAGGCATTACAACGCTTTTTAGGTTTTTCGAACTATTATCGAAAGTTCATCAAAAAAATGTTCTGTTATCGCTAAGCCCCTCACAGATTTGTCGCTAGAGGCTATAGAGGCTTTTGAAACACTTTTGTTGACGCTCCTGTTTTGGCTCAACCAGACCAAGAGAAACCTTTTGTGGTTGAGGTGGATGCCTCTAAAGATGGGGTGGGGGCTGTACTCTCCCAAGGGTCACCAACCCTCACTAATTTAAGACCGTGTGCTTTCTTTTCTCGTAAGTTCTCTCTTACAGAGAGAAATTACGACATCGGAAATCGGGAATTACTCGCGATTAAATAGGATTAAATAGGCCTTTGAGGAATGGCGTCACTTTTTGGAGGGGGCTCAGTATCGGGTCACTGTACTTACTGATCATAAGAATTTAACGTTTTTGGAGTCGGCAAAGCGTTTGAATCCCAGACAGGCTAGGTGGGCATTGTTCTTTACTCATTTTAATTTCTACATTACTTTCAGGCCAGGAAGTAAAAATGTCAAAGGAGATGCCTTATCCCGAAGATTTAGTGCCTTTCAACCTCCTGACGTCCCACCAGAATCTACTATTGCAGGTATCATTTTGGCCTCTGTCTTGTCCGATTTGACTACTGAGATTACTGCGGGATAACACTTGGCTCCGGTACTTTCTCCTAAAGATAAGTTATTTGTCCCTGGTCATTTGCGACTCTGACTATTAGGTGAGTGTCATAATGCTGTCTTTAGTGGTCATCCGGGCATTAACGCCATCAAGGAACTAGTTGCCAGGTTTTATTGGTGGCCTACTTTGTCCAGAAATGTCTATTCATATGTATCCTCTTGTGAGGTTTGTGCCAGGTCCAAGACCCCTAGGTCTCGTCTGGTGGGTGAGTTGTGACCTCTACCCATCCCTAGTAGGCCTTAGTCTCATGTATCCATGGACTTTATTACCGATCTTCCGATTCATTTTATTCCTCTACCAAAGTTGCAGAATGCTAAAACCCTAGCCTCTCTTTTTGTTGACCACATAGTTTGTTTACATGATATCCCCGAGAATATTGTTTCTGATAGTTGTTCAGATTGTTTCAAAATTTTGGAGGGCTTTTTGCCATAAATTTAATGTTTCTCTGTCGTTTTCTTCGGCCTTCCATCTTGAGAACAACGGTCAAACTCAGTGGCGTACCTACCATATAGGCAGACCACGCAGCTGCTATGGGGCCCGTGAGGAAGAGGGGCCCGCAGTGGAGGAGAGGCCCCGCCCCCTAATTGCTCCGGTCTATCTTTCTAAAGCTAAAGGACCTTTGATGATGTCATCACAGGTCCTGTAAGGGAACTGCACAGTGTAAAGTGTAGTTCCCAGGTTAGAACAGTACATCTGCCAGGACCTGTGATGACATCATCTTCAGCATCACAGGTCCTGCAGGATCTAGCAAAGGAACTGCACCAAAAATGGTGTAGTTCCTAGGTTTGAAAGGTACATCTGCCAGGACCTGTGATGACATCATCACAGGTCCTTCAACCCCTAACAGTAAGTATTAGAAGTTCACAATCAGCTCTGCATTGATCCATACAGAGGTCCTCCACTTCTTGTCATTTACCCCCCCCCCCCATGCCCTGTTTTTACTGATTGCACACTCATGTATAATACTTCAGACAGGTACAGTGACCACTACATCATGTACCTCCCACACAGTGACCATAATGCATAACTGACCACATATTTCTATAAACAATGCATCTACAGTATTATACCTTGTATGCCTCACATCTATATATATATATACACACACTGCATATATTAAACAGTATTATAGATGCAATATATACAGATATATAATATATATTGCAGTGTACTGATATGTGAGGTACGAGGTATAATATATGCAGTGTGTACAGGTATATTGTATATACAGCAGTGTACTGATATGTTAGGTACGAGGTATAATAGAAGAAGTGTGTACAGGTATATTGTATATACAGTATTGGATTGATATGTGAGGTACGAGCTGTAATTTATACCTCACATATCAGTACACTGCTATATTTACTATATACCTGTACATACTGCATCTATTATACCTAGTACCTCACATATCAGTACACTGCTATATATACTATATATCTGTACAGACTGCATCTAATATACCCTGTACTGCACATATCAATACACTGCTGTATATACTATATACCTGTACACACTGCATATATTATACCATGTTCCTCACATATCAGTACACTGCTGTATACACTATACATCTGTACACACTGCATCTATTATACCTCTTTTGTCTGCCACGCCTGTTTTGTAATCCCAATCCGGCCCTGATGCATAAATTATAATACGCAGCAGCAAACATAGTTCATGGAACAAAGAGAGAGGCCTGGAATAGGTAGTGGGAGGGGCTATAAAAGGGGAATGGGGGCCCAATTTAGATTCTTGCTATGGGGCCCATTGATTTCTATGTACGCCCCTGCATGGCATAAGTACCTGAGTGGTGAACCGGATACCCCAACGCACGTTTCGCGTAAAGCTTCTTCAGGGGGAGAAGGTGTGTGTGTGTGTAGGGGAAGCTAATAGGGAAGCTTTTATAGCCATATAATCAATT
Source organism: Bufo bufo (assembly GCF_905171765.1). NCBI lineage: Eukaryota > Metazoa > Chordata > Amphibia > Anura > Bufonidae > Bufo > Bufo bufo. Next base: position 304,307,687 of record NC_053390.1, on the reverse strand, counting down.
AAAACCATAAACAGCTGGGAAGAGATGTGTGGCCACGCGTATGGAAAGGAGACGAGTGCGCTCCAGCGTGGAACGCATCGCGTCACTTCCGGTCATCGGATGGAACGCACCAGCGTCGTGGAACGCAGGGCCTCACTTCCGGTGCATGGGGATGAGGAAGGAAGGTATCGAAGCTGGAAACATACAGGTATATAGAAATGTATAAAGAATAAGTAAAGTATGACGTGGGGGATCCTACATTATAGTGACAACTAGATATACATATGTGAAGAATAATATATAAAGATCGGACGAACCGGAAGTGCGCTCCAAAGGCATGGAACGCAAGAAGCGATCACATGACCCGTGGAACGCACATAGCCGGACATCAGCAAAAGTGTAGTGCATAGACACTATAGGAGGCCAAATGGAATATAGCCATAAATATAGCCAACTAAATGTATGTAGATCGCTGAGTTAGATTCGCATTCTGATCACAGATTCTGTCCTATACTTTCCCTGAAATCACCAGCAGCATCCTCTCCCTACACTAGTAACAGCAGAGTGACGTGCAGCGCTACGTGACTCCAGCTTATATAGAGGCTGGGTAACATGCTACACTGCCCAATCACAGCCATGCCATTTGTAGGCATGGCTGTGATGGCTTCTAAGGTCAGACTGTTAAACGCTTGTTGATTGGCTGCTCTGCAGCCTTTCAAAAAGCACTAAGAAATCGCCGAACACCGAACCTGAACCCGAACTTTTACTGAAAACTTTGGGTTCGGGTCCGGGGTCCAAAAATCCTAAAGTTCGGTACGAACCCGAACTTTACAGTTCGTGTTCGCTCAACCCTATTTTTGAATCCATGTTTTTCTACCCACAGTGACTCCACATGTTCGTGTCCCTCACTTATACAGTATCTTCTCGGACTGTGGGCTTTAGACAGGACTTTACATAAAGGCAGACCCCTCCCCCTCTCCGTTTTTTGCAATCCATTTTGTACAGGTAAGTATTTGTAAAAAAAAATCTCCAGATCCTGGAATAAAAGTCCTGATATCTGTTCATTGTTCATAAAAATGATTATTCTCTCCACTTTGTGAAGTCGACACAGAATAAACCAGAGAGATAGAGAGTTCAGTGCTCAATGCAGTGATATTTCCAGTGTATTTATCCAGTTCTATAAATCAGTTTCTGTACACGTCCTCAGTCCACCTGTTACACTGTGTATCTAGCACAATAATATTTCCCAGATTCTTCAGGTTTCACTCCAGTGAGTTGAAGATAAACTTCTCCTTTATTTGTGTCTCTTGTTAGAGTTAGACGTCCCTGAAGAGACTGGGCATAATATTTGCTATTCTCATAACATATTAAACCCAACCACTCCAGTCCTTTCCCTTCAGGTTGTCGGACCCACGCTACACAATTCATGTTAGTGCTGTCAGTGAGGGAGGCCCCGGTCACTTTACAGGTCATGTCCAGAGTCTCTGAAGGCTTCACAATACCAGGACCAGACTCCACCATAGAGATTTGTGAAGTGACACCTGCAAATAAATAGGGACTTGTATAATAAGTGCAAATATTACTAGAATTTGTGTGATTTTGGCAGGAAATGAGACTCACATTGTAGAGTTAATATAACACAGAGTGACCAAAGTAGACTCTTCATGTTCAGGCTGAGGAGATAGAACTAGTCACTTCCAGGTCTGGTGCACAGTTCCTGATCATGGATGCTTCTACTCCTCTATTTATACAGAATGTATTTACATACATTTACATACACCCTGCTTGAGAGAACACAACCTTTATTACCTGGAGACCTTCATTCCCATATAACAGCTGGCGCTGAGCTACACTGAGCGCTGATTTACATATCACAGATTTTCAGTCTTTGAGTACAGCCACACATTCAGGTTTCTTGGTGTAGTTTTGAATCATACACCAGAAGTGGATTAAACAGAAAGAGAAGTAGCATCTGTCCTTAATCATTTTGTCTCCTTTTAACCCTCCTCTTATGTTAGCTTTCTGTTACTATCCATGATGTTAACGGGTCGGTTTTGACCCGTGTCTTAAATCAGCCATAAAATACCCTCTGAACAATTATTTATCATCCAATTTGTTTCTTACCTCTTGGATACCTTGTTAGGCTTCTTTATCCTTGAAAAGATTGGTTTTAATATTTTTGGTGTGACCCCTTAGACCTTTCTTTTGATAGCATACCTCTCATTTTCAAATTTAAAAAATGGTAAAATAAACCTCAATAGAATATTATAAGTAAATAAAAGGTTGTTATGTCACCAGAATGTTTCTGAGGAGTATTTGAACACATCTCTTAAATTTTTTTTTTATATTTTTATTTTTATTTTAATAACATTAACTATAATAACATTGATGGTGTTAGGGTCAATTTTGACCCATATATATTTACTTCAAGATAATAGCCAAAAGTCTTTTTTTTTTTTTTTAACATAAAACGTTCAGAAACAATGAAAAGCAAGTAATAATACAAAATGTAGACTTCCAAGGTCAAACAAACAACATACAATCAAGCAAGGCAAACCAATAGAAATCAAGTACTAGTTTCAAAGCATCTTTGTGCAAGAACTTGCATGTGTTTGTGTGGGTGTTTTTAGATGCATGTATTGCAAAAGCTGACACTTTTAGCATGTTCTTTGCAGATATATTTTTTACAGTGGAGGCATAATGTGTGTGTCTTTCTGTCCTCATTGCTGGGGCAGACCTGACACCTCTTTCTTTTAGAATCAGATGGCATCACTGGAGTTGTGGCTGTGGCTGTGCTGGTTGATGTTGAGGCAAGGCTAGATGATGATGAGGATGCTGGCACTGATTCTCTTTGTGTTGTTGATGGTGTGGATGGAGTGCTTGATGAACTCTGCATCTGTCACGGCTGCAGCAATTGGATCTCGAGACACCCGTTTCCTTTGCTCAATGTGTGCCTTGACAAGGGTACTTCCTAGCTCCTCGAGAAATATTCTCCGCTTGTTATTTTTTTTTGTGTTCCAACCTGGGTGGATGTGGGTCCATAACACAAATGCATTGTATGCAGACACATCTAGGATGTTAGAAAACACAGCCATCGGTCATCTTGACATATCTGCCTCTTGACTTGTCCCAGAGACTATCAGTGGCCTCATTATAGGATCTGTACACTCCAGCAAAAAGAAGAACACCAATATAAGCATCTAGGCATTCCTCATTTATTTCATTCCACATGTTGCCATGGACTTTTTTTCCTTCAAGGTTTGTCATTGCAATGATCACTTTTTTTTAGTGACAATGGCATGAACAGTTCAAAACATGTTTTGATGTCACTTACTCTCGTCACAGCAAACCTTGTGATCCCAGGGGTCATTTTGATTACATCTGCAGCAGCTGCCCTGCCATGTAAGTCAGGAGGTTCTGAACTCCAACAGATCTTACCACTTTTGGATTTGAATGTTTCAGCAGGAACAGCAGCAGGTTCAGCACTGGTGGCCTCCTCATCAGACTCATCAGATGTGTCTGTGTATTCTGGTTGATACTCTACTTCATCTTCTGCCTCAGAAACCTGCTCATCCATATCGCTATGCTGCTCTGTGTCCTCTGCCTCATTTTCATCCAAGATATAATCCAGTATTTGACTTCCTGCAAATCTTCTCACTCTTGCATGCTGCATATTGGAGATGATTACTCTGCAAGTCAGCAACTCTGAAATGTATTGGTTCTCTGTTTCTTTACTTTATTTAGAGAAGCAGACAAGCAGGCAAAGAGATCGGCCCCTCCCTAACTACAGCTCACAGGGCTGAGAGGTGATTGGCTGTCAGTGTTACTAAGCAGAGAGAGTGTTTAGGATTTCAGTTTTGGCACTTATTAGTGTCCTATAATCCTATATTATAACTGGGTCAGAATTGACCCTAACACCATAAACGTCTTAATTTTCACCACAGTATTTTATAATTTAGTGAAAAGGATTCTTTTTCTATTACATTGTTTAAATAGAGGTTCCTGACAAAGTAAAAAAATCTTGATGCAATAAACAAATTTATGTGATACTTATAGACATTCAAAACCTGAAAACGGGTCGGTTCTGACCCTAACATAAGAGGAGGGTTAAGATCCTCACCTGATTTATATCTTCAAAAACCACATTAAAAGAACTGCATGTGTGACCATACCCTTAACCTTACCCATGATTTACTATTGGGGCTTTTTCTGTACCATTTATCTTTAAGACTTCATGATTTATTTGGTGCCAAATTCAGCATCCACGGTCTTTTCAGTGAATGTGGTTTATTGTTTGTGTTGACTCACTATTCTGCCATTATGTGCACAGGTGTAGGAAAAGGTCATGATAAAGGACAACTGTTGACAACTTAAAGGGGTTGTCCCATGAAAAATATTCCACATTTTTCAAATCATCACCCGGAACTGAATACTTTTGTAATTGCGAGTAATTAAAAAATTAAAGCTACTGAGTTATTTAATGAAATCTAACTGTATAACGCCACCTGCTGTTTGCCCTTTTTCTAATTTCTCTGTCCTGCTCCCTGAGATGAAAGCAGATGCTCAGTCCCATCCTTTAACTGCTACCAGCTGCAGCAGAAAGGACATTTCCCTGCTAAATATAGCAGAACAATTGGAGCATTGAACGGGGAGATCTCTGGATCCAGGTGAGGTACAAGGTTTGTTCTAGCTTTGTTAGAAAGAGGTTGTCATGTCACTAGATTATGTATGATTTTTACATTATTTATGGAATAATCCCTTTAAAGATGTGTTCACACTTCAGTTATTTGATCAGGTATTAACATCAGTTATTGTGAGCCAAAACCAGTAGTGAAGCCTACTCATAAATAATGTATAATGGAAAGATCTGCACCTGTTCTGTGTTTTTGACCCACACCTGGTTTTGGCTCGAAATAACTGATAACTGAAGTGTGAACTTGGCCTAAGTCTTAATCCTTTGTGAATTGTGTTTTTTCACCCTTTATTTTGCGTCATTTCACACAAATATGGACAATCTTCTCCCATTTGCTCCATAAAGCAACCCTTGACACAAATAAGGACAAAAAGTAAACTGTAATTTCAACACTGTGGTAACCCACAGAACTCTACAGCCAATAAGAATGTATATCTAGTGAGTTAATAGAATACCGTCATGGCCATTCACTTCTTACCACATGGTGGACAGTGTCTCAAAGGCGTCATGGCTGTCCCATGTGGCCATGTACTACTTCTCCATTAAAGATGTAACCAGTCAACCAATATGTCAGGATCAGGGACTTAGATTCAGGAGAAGTGCCTGCAGGGTCACACTGGACCTCCCTCTGTCAGCACTCCTTCCTGAAACTGATAAATTTTAGCTGCCACCACCACTCGTCATAGGAGGCTGACGAGACACCTTTGCATTAAATAACACCTAAGTACTCTCTAGAGCTGCTAGCAATCACAGGGTTAATAAATCAATCTAGGTAACACTTCTTCTAAGGTCATGGAATCGTTAGAACACAAGAAAGCTCTTATTAAAGTGAAGTTTTAATATAAAAAAAAGAACAGTGCGTACAAACAATAGGGTTATCATAGAAAACATAACATAAAATATACAGACAAATATAACAGTTTGTAAAATAAAAGGGATAAAAACAGAATTTAATAACTTACGCATTGGTTAAGTCCGGTTGTCTGAGGAAGCAGAAATATTGGTCATTCCACCAAGCTATCGATCCCCAAAGAAATGATATTTTGCTTTTCTCCATGTATGTGTTAAAAAGGGTCAGTATTTCCCCCCCATCACCCCCCCCCCCCCCCCCCACCTGTGATGTCAGAGGAGGCCTGGGAGAATGGTAATGATCTTTTATGACACTTTTTACGACCACTTGCTGGAAATGAAGTCTGCCTCAAAATCTCTGTATTGAAATATCTTTTCGGGTATTCACCTTAGTAATTTCATATTACCTCCATCCATTCCGTCCGAATGTCCCGCATACGTGCGTACCAAACATGACGAAGGTAATGGCAGGATAGATGGAGTTATCTAATTGCTCCCTGTTTCTGAGATGGGATCTATTTGACTTTGATCGTAGAATCATATCCATGGCCTGAGTTTTCAGGACTAAGCATGTGGCTCAAATATGTATTTGTCCACTTATTTCTTTGATGTATTATTGCAAGATAGAGTTTCCATGTGTGACCTCGGCTGGAAAGAACACTAGCCTTTTCCTGACCCCTCTAACGGTTCTGGTCTGTATAACGCTGATATCTGACATCTTCACACTTTATGATAAGGCTCTAGTTTCTATAAATTTGTTCCATCTTACTGTTTTTTATTGCTACAATCTCCGGCCTGGAAGGACATTGAAGAAGTGATGACCCCCTACAGAAATGTAAAGGGAAGGGTTGCCTACTCCTAACAATTTTAATATCTGGATCCCTCTATCACCACACAATAAATGTTAGCTGCCTGAAATACTGTACAATTACATGGCCCAGTTATTGGGATGAGAGTCTAATACTGCCCGGTTTAATAAAGATCCTCAGGTAAATATTCACCTTAGTCCCCATTTACACTACTGTATATTTCTGTCCGCATCCATTCCGCAATTTTGAGAATTGGATATGGACCCATTAATTTCAAAGGGGCTGCAAAAGATGCGATCAGAACCACAGTGTGCTGTCTGCATCCGTATGTCCGTCCCATGTCCCCGTAAAAAATTTAGAATGCGGACAAGAATAGGCATTTCTACACAGGAGAAAGACAATCCGATCCACAAAATGCAGAACACACATGGACAGAATCCGTGTTTTGCGAATCCGCAATTTGCGGACCGGAAAAATGGATACGGTGAATGAGCCCTATGGTGTCACACTGCGACATGTGACATGCTGCAACTGCAGTTGTTATGAAAACCTGGAGTAAAACTGTGTGTATGTGGAGACTAAGGTCCTGCGAGCTTCTATTGGCTTATAAGGGACATGTGACCGTGTGTATGGCAGTTGGGATATGAAGAGAAAGACTTGCAGGCTTGTATTGGCTAATGCAGGTAATTTTTTGGGAATATCTCAGGAACGGTACGTCCTAGAGAGCTGTGACCCCCACAAGATTTCTTTCCAGGTAGCAAGGGATGTGTATACCAAGTTTTGTTGAAATCGATGGTTGCGTTTTTGAGTGATCACGGAACATACATAAATACACACATATACAGTACAGACCAAAAGTTTGGACACACCTTCTCATTCAAAGAGTTTTCTTTATTTTCATGACTATGAAGGAATCAAAACTATGAATTAACACATGTGGAATTATATACATAACAAACAAGTGTGAAACAACTGAAAATATGTCATATTCTAGGTTCTTCAAAGTAGCCACCTTTTGCTTTGATCACTGCTTTGCACACTCTTGGTATTCTCTTGATGAGCTTCAAGAGGTAGTCCCCTGAAATGGTCTTCCAACAGTCTTGAAGGAGTTCCCAGAGATGCTTAGCACTTGTTGGCCCTTTTGCCTTCACTCTGCGGTCCAGCTCACCCCAAACCATCTCGATTGGGTTCAGGTCCGGTGACTGTGGAGGACAGGTCATCTGGCGCAGCAACCCATCACTCTCCTTCATGGTCAAATAGCCCTTACTTTCAAAGTTTTCCCAATTTTTCGGCTGACTGACTGACCTTCATTTCTTAAAGTAATGATGGCCACTCGTTTTTATTTACTTAGCTGCTTTTTTTCTTGCCATAATACCAATTCTAACAGTTTATTCAGTAGGACTATCAGCTGTGTATCCACCTGACTTCTCCTCAACGCAACTGATGGTCCCAACCCCATTCATAAGGCAAGAAATCCCACTTATTAAACCTGACAGGGAACACCTGTGAAGTGAAAACTATTTCAGGGGACTACCTCTTGAAGCTCATCAAGAGAATGCCAAGAGTGTGCAAAGCAGTAATCAAAGCAAAAGGTGGCTACTTTGAAGAACCTAGAATATGACATATTTTCAGTTGTTTCACACTTGTTTGCTATGTATATAATTCCACATGTGTTAATTCATAGTTTTGATGCCTTCAGTGTGAATCTACAATTTTCATAGTCATGAAAATAAAGAAAACTCTTTGAATGAGAAGGTGTGTCCAAACTTTTGGTCTGTACTGTATACGTCCTTCTTTATACACTGCTCAAAAAAATAAAGGGAACACAAAAATAACACATCCTAGATCTGAATTAATTAAATATTCTTCTGAAATACTTTGTTCTTTACATAGTTGAATGTGCTGACAACAAAATCACACAAAAAAAAAAATGGAAATCAAATTTTTTAACCCGTGGAGGTCTGGATTTGGAGTCACCCTCAAAATTAAAGTGGAAAAACACACTACAGGCTTATCCAACTTTGATGTAATGTCCTTAAAACAAGTCAAAATGAGGCTCAGTAGTGTGTGTGGCCTCCACGTGCCTGTATGACCTACCTACAATGCCTGTGCATGCTCCTGATGAGGTGGCGGATGGTCTCCTGAGGGATCTCCTCCCAGACCTGGACTAAAGCATCTGCCAACTCCTGGACAGTCTGTGGTGCAACGTGACGTTGGTGGATAGAGCGAGACATGATGTCCCAGATGTGCTCAATTGGATTCAAGTCTGGGGAACGGGCGGGCCAGTCCAAAGCATCAATGCCTTCGTCTTGCAGGAACTGCTGACACACTCCAGCCACATGAGATCTAGCATTGTCTTGCATTAGGAGGAACCCAGGGCCAACCGCAGCAGCATATGGTCTGACAAGGGGTCTGAGGATCTCATCTCGGTACCTAATGGCAGTCAGGCTACCTCTGGCGAGCACATGGAAGGCTGTGCGGCCCTCCAAAGAAATGCCACCCCACACCATTACTGACCCAATGCCAAACCGGTCATGCTGGAGGATGTTGCAGGCAGCAGAACGTTCTCCGCGGCGTCTCCAGACTCTGTCACGTCTGTCACATGTGCTCAGTGTGAACCTGCTTTCATCTGTGAAGAGCACAGGGCGCCAGTGCGAATTTGCCAATCTTGGTGTTCTCTGGCAAATGCCAAACGTCCTGCACGGTGTTAGGTTGTAAGCACAACCCCCACCTGTAGACGTCGGGCCCTCATATCACCCTCATGGAGTCTGTTTCTGACCGTTTGAGCAGACACATGCACATTTGTGGCCTGCTGGAAGTCATTTTGCAGGGCTCTGGCAGTGCTCCTCCTGTTCCTCCTTGCACAAAGGCGGAGGTAGCGGTCCTGCTGCTGGGTTATTGCCCTCCTACGGCCTCCTCCACGTCTCCTGATGTACTGGCCTGTCTTTTGGTAGCGCCTCCATGCTCTGGACACTACGTTGACAGACACAGCAAACCTTCTTGCCACAGCTCGCATTGATGTGCCATCCTGAATAAGCTGTACTACCTGAGCCACTTGTGTGGGTTGTAGACTCCGTCTAATGCTACCACTACAGTGAAAGCACCGCCAGCAAAAGTAACCAAAACATCAGCCAGGAAGCATAGGAACTGAGAAGTGATCTGTGGTCACCACCTGCAGAACCACTCCTTTATTGGGGGTGTCTTGCTAATTGCCTATAATTTCCACCTGTTGTCTATCCCATTTGCACACAGCATGTGAAATTGATTGTCACTCAGTGTTGCTTCCTAAGTGGACAGTTTGATTTCACAGAAGTGTGATTGACTTGGAGTTACATTGTGTTGTTTAAGTGTTCCCTTTATTTTTTTGAGCAGTGTATATATAGATGCAGGTTTTAGTTTCCCAGTCTATATCTGGGTAGTTGAAGTCCCCCATAATAACAACCTCATTATGATCTGCCGCCTTGTCTGTCTCGTTTAATAGCAGATTTTCTGTGGGCTCTGGTATGATAGGTGGTTTATAATAAACTCCTATTAGTAATTTATTATTGTTTTTGACTCCATGTATTTCTACCCACAGTGACTCCACATGTTCATGTCCCTCACTTATATCTTCACGGACTGTGGGCTTTAGACAGGACTTTACATAAAGGCAGACCCCTCCCCCTCTCCGGTTTTTGCAATTCTTTTGCAATCAGTTTCTGTACATGTCCTCAGTCCATCTGTTACACTGTGTACCCATGTCTAGCACAGTAATATTTTCCAGATTCTTCAGGTTTCACTCCAGTGAGTTTAAGATAAACTTCTCCTTTATTTGTGTCTCTTGTTAGAGTTAGACGTCCCTGAAGAGACTGGGCATAAGCTTTGCCATCATTATAACATATTCTTCCTAACCAGTCCAGTCCTTTCCCTTCAGGTTGTCGGACCCATTCTACACAATGCATGTTAGTGCTGTCAGTGAGGGATGCCCCGGTCACTTTACAGATCATGTCCAGAGTCTCTGAAGGCTTCACCATCCCAGGACCAGACTCCACCATAGAGATTTGTGAAGTGACACCTGCAAATAAATAGGGACTTATATAATAATTGCAATTATTACTAGAATTTGTGTGATTTGGGCAGGAAATGAGACTCACATTGTAGAGTTAATATAACACAGAGTGACCAAAGGAGACTCTTCATGTTCGGGCTGAGGAGATAGAACTAGTCACTTCCAGGTCTGGTGCACAGTTCCTGCTCATGGATGCTTCTACTCCTCTATTTATACAGAACATATTTACATACATTTACATACACCCTGCTTGAGAGACCACAACCTTTATTACCTGGAGACCTTCATTCCCATATAACAGCTGGCGCTGAGCTACACTGAGCGCTGATTTACATATCACAGATTTTCAGTCTTTGAGTACAGCCACACATTCAGGTTTCTTGGTGTAGTTTTGAATCATACACCAGGAGTGGATTAAACAGAAAAGAGAAGTAGCATCTGTCCTTAATAATTTTGTCTCCTTTTAAGATCCTCACATGATTTTTATCTTCAAAAACCACATTAAAAGAACTGCATGTGTGACCATACCCTTAACCTTACCCATGATTTACTATTGGGGCTTTTTCTGTACCATTTATCTTTAAGACTTCATGATTTATTTGGTGCCAAATTCAGCATCCACGGTCTTATCAGTGAATAAGGTTTATTGTTTGTGTTGACTCATTATTCTGCCATTATGTGCACAGGTGTAGGAAAAGGTCATGATAAAGGACAATGGTTGATATCTTAACCACCTCAGCCCCCAGTGCTTAAACACCCTGAAAGACCAGGCCACTTTTTACACTTCTGACCTACACTACTTTCACCATTTATTGCTCGGTCATGCAACTTACCACCCAAATGAATTTTACCTCCTTTTCTTCTCACTAATAGAGCTTTCATTTGGTGGTATTTCATTGCTGCTGACATTTTTACTTTTTTTGTTATTAATCGAAATTTAACGATTTTTTTGCAAAAAAATGACATTTTTCACTTTCAGTTGTAAAATTTTGCAAAAAAAACGACATCCATATAGAAATTTTGCTCTAAATTTATAGTTCTACATGTCTTTGATAAAAAAAAAATGTTTGGGTAAAAAAAAATGGTTTGGGTAAAAGTTATAGCGTTTACAAACTATGGTACAAAAATGTGAATTTCCGCTTTTTGAAGCAGCTCTGACTTTCTGAGCACCTGTCATGTTTCCTGAGGTTCTATAATGCCCAGACAGTACAAACACCCCACAAATGACCCCATTTCTGAAAGTACACACCCTAAGGTATTCACTGATGGGCATAGTGAGTTCATAGAACTTTTTATTTTTTGTCACAAGTTAGCGGAAAATTATGATTTTTTTTTTTTTTTTTTTTTCTTACAAAGTCTCATATTCCACTAACTTGTGACAAAAAATAAAAAGTTCTATGAACTCACTATGCCCATCAGCGAATACCTTGGGGTCTCTTCTTTCCAAAATGGGGTCACTTGTGGGGAAGTTATACTGCCCTGGCATTCTAGGGGCCCAAATGTGTGGTAAGGAGTTTGAAATCAAATTCTGTAAAAAATGACCAGTGAAATCCGAAAGGTGCTCTTTGGAATATGGGCCCCTTTGCCCACCTAGGCTGCAAAAAAGTGTCACACATCTGGTATCTCCGTACTCAGGAGAAGGTGGGGAATGTGTTTTGGGGTGTCATTTTATATATACCCATGCTGGGTGAGAGAAATATCTTGGCAAAAGACAACTTTTCCCATTTTTTTATACAAAGTTGTCATTTGACCAAGATATTTATCTCACCCAGCATGGGTATATGTAAAAAGACACCCCAAAACACATTCCTCAACTTCTCCTGAGTACGGGGATACCAGATGTGTGACACTTTTTTGCAGCCTAGGTGGGCAAAGGGGCCCATATTCCAAAGAGCACCTTTCGGATTTCACTCCTCATTTTTTCCTGAATTTGATTTCAAACTCCTTACCACACATTTGGGCCCCTAGAATACCAGGGCAGTATAACTACCCCACAAGTGACCCCATTTTGGAAAGAAGACACCCCAAGGTATTCCGTGAGGGGCATGGCGAGTTCCTAGAATTTTTTATTTTTTGTCACAAGTTAGTGGAAAATGATGATTTTTTTTTTTATTTTTTTTTTTCATACAAAGTCTCATATTCCACAAACTTGTGACAAAAAATAAAAACTTCCATGAACTCACTATGCCCATCAGCGAATACCTTGGGGTCTCTTCTTTCCAAAATGGGGTCACTTGTGGGGTAGTTATACTGCCCTGGCATTCTAGGGGCCCAAATGTGTGGTAAGTAGGTAAATGACCTGTGAAATCCGAAAGGTGCTCTTTGGAATGTGGGCCCCTTTGCCCACCTAGGCTGCAAAAAAGTGTCACACATCTGGTATCTCTGTATTCAGGAGAAGTTGAGGAATGTGTTTTGGGGTGTCTTTTTACATATACCCATGCTGGGTGAGATAAATATCTTGGTCAAATGCCAACTTTGTATAAAAAAATGGGAAAAGTTGTCTTTTGCCAAGATATTTCTCTCACCCAGCATGGGTATATGTAAAATGACACCCCAAAACACATTCCCCAACTTCTCCCGATTACGGAGATACCAGATGTGTGACACTTTTTTGCAGCCTAGGTGGGCAAAGGGGCCCATATTCAAAAGAGCACCTTTCGGATTTCACAGGTCATTTTTTACAGAATTTGATTTCAAACTCCTTACCACACATTTGGGCCCCTAGAATGCCAGGGCAGTATAACTACCCCACAAGTGACCCCATTTTGGAAAGAAGAGACCCCAAGGTATTCGCTGATGGGCATAGTGAGTTCATGGAACTTTTTATTTTTTGTCACAAGTTAGTGGAATATGAGACTTTGTATGAAAAAAAAAAAATAAAAAAATCATCATTTTCCACTAACTTGTGACAAAAAATAAAAAATTCTAGGAACTCGCCATGCCCCTCACGGAATACCTTGGGGTGTCTTCTTTCAAAAATGGGGTCACTTGTGGGGTAGTTATACTGCCCTGGCATTTTCCAGGGGCCCTAATGTGTGGTAAGTAGGTAAATGACCTGTGAAATCCTAAAGGTGCTCTTTGGAATATGGGCCCCTTTGCCCACCTAGGCTGCAAAAAAGTGTCACACATGTGGTATCGCCGTATTCAGGAGAAGTTGGGGAATGTGTTTTGGGGTGTCATTTTACATATACCCATGCTGGGTGAGAGAAATATCTTGGCAAAAGACAACTTTTCCCATTTTTTTATACAAAGTTGGCATTTGACCAAGATATTTCTCTCACCCAGCATGGGTATATGTAAAATGACACCCCAAAACACATTCCCCAACTTCTCCTGAGTACGGCGATACCAGATGTGTGACACTTTTTTGCAGCCTAGATGCGCAAAGGTGCCCAAATTCCTTTTAGGAGGGCATTTTTAGACATTTGGATACCAGACTTCTTCTCACGCTTTGGGGCCCCTAGAATGCCAGAGCAGTATAAATACCCCACATGTGACCCCATTTTGGAAAGAAGACACCCCAAGGTATTCAATGAGGGGCATGGCGAGTTCATAGAAATTTTTTTTTTTTGGCACAAGTTAGCGGAAATTGATATTTTTAATTTTTTTCTCACAAAGTCTCCCGTTCCGCTAACTTGGGACAAAAATTTCAATCTTTCATGGACTCAATATGCCCCTCACGGAATACCTGGGGGTGTCTTCTTTCCGAAATGGGGTCACATGTGGGGTATTTATACTGCCCTGGCATTCTAGGGGCCCTAAAGCGTGAGAAGAAGTCTGGAATATAAATGTCTAAAAAATTTTACGCATTTGGATTCCGTGAGGGGTATGGTGAGTTCATGTGAGATTTTATTTTTTGACACAAGTTAGTGGAATATGAGACTTTGTAAGAAAAAAAAAAAAATTCTGCTAACTTGGGCCAAAAAAATATCTGAATGGAGCCTTACAGAGGGGTGATCAATGACAGGGGGGTGATCAATGACAGGGGGGTGATCAATGACAGGGGGGTTGATCAATGACAGGGGGGTTGATCAATGACAGGGGGGTGATCAGGGAGTCTATATGGGGTGATCACCACAGTCATTGATCACGCCCCTGTAAGGCTTCATTCAGACGTCCGGATGCGTTTTGCGGATCCGATCCATCTATCAGTGCATCCGTAAAAATCATGCGGACATCTGAATGGAGCTTTACAGGGGGGTAATCAATGACAGGGGGGTGATCAGGGAGTCTATATGGGGTGATCACCACAGTCATTGATCACTCCCCTGTAAGGCTTCATTCAGACGTCCGGATGCGTTTTGCGGATCCGATCCATCTATCAGTGGATCCGTAAAAATCATGCGGACATCTGAATGGAGCTTTACAGGGGGGTGATCAATGACAGGGGGGTGATCAGGGAGTCTATATGGGGTGATCACCACAGTCATTGATCATGCCCCTGTAAGGCTTCATTCAGACGTCCGGATGCGTTTTGCGGATCGGATCCATCTATCAGTGCATCCGTAAAAATCATGCGGACATCTGAATGGAGCTTTACAGGGGGGTGATCAATGACAGGGGGGTGATCAGGGAGTCTATATGGGGTGATCACCACAGTCATTGATCACGCCCCTGTAAGGCTTCATTCAGACGTCCGGATGCGTTTTGCGGATCGGATCCATCTATCAGTGCATCCGTAAAAATCATGCGGACATCTGAATGGAGCTTTACAGGGGGGTGATCAGGGAGTCTATATGGGGTGATCACCACAGTCATTGATCATGCCCCTGTAAGGCTTCATTCAGACGTCCGGATGCGTTTTGCGGATCGGATCCATCTATCAGTGCATCCGTAAAAATCATGCGGACATCTGAATGGAGCTTTACAGGGGGTTGATCAATGACAGGGGTGTAATCAATGACAGGGGGGGTGATCAGGGAGTCTATATGGGGTGATAACCACAGTCATTGATCACGCCCCTGTAAGGCTTCATTCAGACGTCCGGATGCGTTTTGCGGATCCGATCCATCTATCAGTGGATCCGTAAAAATCATGCGGACATCTGAATGGAGCTTTACAGGGGGGTAATCAATGACAGGGGGGTGATCAATGACAGGGGGGTGATCAGGGAGTCTATATGGGGTGATCAGGGGTGATCAGGGGCTAATAAGGGGTTAATAAGTGACGGGGGGGGGGGTGTAGTGTAGTGTAGTGGTGCTTGGTGGGACTTTACTGAGCTACCTGTGTCCTCTGGTGGTCGATCCAAACAAAGGGGACCACCAGAGGACCAGGTAGCAGGTATATTAGACGCTGTTATCAAAACAGCGTCTAATATACCTGTTAGGGGTTAAAAAAAACACATCTCCAGCCTGCCAGCGAACGATCGCCGCTGGCAGGCTGGAGATCAACTCTCTTACCTTCCGTTCCTGTGAGCGCGCGCGCCTGTGTGCGCGCGTTCACAGGAAATCTCGCCCATCGCGAGATGACGCATATATGCGTGACTCTGCGCAGGGCTGCCACCTCCGGAACGCGATCCTGCGTTAGGCGGTCCGGAGGTGGTTAAAGGGGTTGTCCCACAAAAAATATTCCACATTTTTAAAATCAGCACCTGGATCGAAATACTTTTGTAATTGCATTTAATTAAAAAAAATTAAAGCTACTGAGTTATTTAATGAAATCTAACTGTATAACGCCACCTGCTGTTTGCCCTTTTTCTAATTTCTCTGTCCTGCTCCCTGAGATGAAAGCAGATGCTCAGTCCCATCCTTTAACTGCTACCAGCTGCAGCAGAAAGGACATTTCCCTGCTAAATATAGCAGAACAATTGGAGCATTGAACGGGGAGATCTCTGGATCCAGGTGAGGTACAAGGTTTGTTCTAGCTTTGTTAGAAAGAGGTTGTCATGTCACTAGATTATGTATGATTTTTACATTATTTATGGGATAATCCCTTTAAGGATGTGTTCACACTTCAGTTATTTGATCAGTTATTTCCATCAGTTATTGTGAGCCAAAACCAGTAGTGAAGCCTACTCATAGATAAGGTATAATGGAAAGATCTGCACCTGGTCTGTGTTTTTGACCCACACCTGGTTTTGGTTCGAAATAACAGATCAAATAACTGAATTGTGAACTTGGCCTAAGTCTTAATCTTTGTGAATTTTTTCCCCTTTATTTTGCGTCATTTCACACAAATATGGACAATGTTCTCCCATGTGCTCCATAAAGCAACACTTGACACAAATTAGGACAAAAAGTCCACTGTAGTTTCAACACTGTGGTAACCCACAAAACTCTACAGCCAATAAGAATGTATGCGGAATAAAAAATCTATCCAGTGAGTTAATAGAAAACCGTCATGGCCATTCACTTCTTACCACATGGTGGACAGTGTCTCAAAGGCATCATGGCTGTCCGATGTGGCCATGTACTACTACTCAATTAAAGATGTAACTAGTCAACCAATTATTATTATTTATTATTAAAGCGCCATTCATTCCATAGCGCTGCACATATGAAAAGGGG
Organism: Bufo bufo; assembly: GCF_905171765.1. Classification (NCBI taxonomy): domain Eukaryota; kingdom Metazoa; phylum Chordata; class Amphibia; order Anura; family Bufonidae; genus Bufo; species Bufo bufo. The sequence continues at coordinate 304,290,803 of NC_053390.1, read as the reverse complement.
TGAAAAGGGGTATACATACATAATACAGACAATTGCATTAATCATAAACAAGACGAGTAACAAACTGGAACAGAAGGAGAGAGGGCCCTGCCTGTGAGGGCTTGCAATTTCCATGGTATGGGAGAAGGACACAGTAGGTGCTTGTGAAGTTGGTCATGGCGGTATAGAGGCAGCAGGGTTGCTGGTTGTAGGCTTGTCTGAAGAGGTAAGTTTTCAGGTTTCTTTTGAAGAATTCCACTATAGGTGAGAGTCTGATATGTTGGGGTAGCGAGCTCCAGAGTGTGGGGGATGCACAGGAGAAATCTTGGAGGCGAATGTGGGAAGAGGTGATAAGAGGAGAGGAGAGAAGGAGGTCTTGTGAGCATCAGAGATTGCGTGTGGGAATGTATCGGGAAAGTAGCTCAGAGATGTAGGGATGGGACAGATTGTGGACGGCCTTGTATGTATTTGTTAGTATTTTGAACTGAATTCGCTGGGCAATGGGGAGCCAGTGAAGGGTTTGGGAGAGGGGAGAGGCAGATGAATAATAGGGTGAGAGGTGGATTAGTCGGGCAGCAGAGTTGAGGATAGATTGGAGGGGTGCAAGAGTGCTAGATGGAAGGCCACAGACGAGAATGTTGCAGTAGTCTTAATATAAAAAAAGGACAGTGCATACAAACAATAGGGTTATCATACAAAACATAACAGACAAATATACAGACAAATATACAGACAGCGCAAAATAACAGTTTGTTAAAACAAAAGGGATAAAAACAGAATTTAATAACTTACGCAACGGTTAAGTCCGGTTGCCTGGGGAAACAGAGATATTGGTCAGTACACCAAGCTAGTGATCCCCAAAGAAAGGACATTTTGCTGTTCTCCATGCATGTGTTAAAAAGGGTCAGTATTTCCCCCCCATCACCCCCACCTGTGATGTCAGAGGAGGCCTGGGAGAATGGTAATGACCTTTTATGACAGTTTTTACAACCACTTGCTGAAAACAAAGTCTGCCTCAAAATCTTTGTATTGAAATATCTTTTCGGGTATTCACCTTAGTTATTTCATATTACCTCCATCCATTCCGTCCGAATGTCCCGCACACGTGCGTACCAAACATGGCGGAGGTAATGGCAGGATACATGGAGTTATCTAATTGCTCGCTGTTTCTGAGCTGGGATCTACAGTATTTGACTTTGATCGTAGAATCATATCCATGGCCTGAGTTTTCAGGACTAAGCATGTGGCTCAAATATGGATTTGTCCACTTATTTCTTTGATGTACAGTACAGACCAAAAGTTTGGACACACCTTCTCATTCAAAGAGTTTTCTTTATTTTCATATGACTATGAAAATTGTAGATTCACACTGAAGGCATCAAAACTATGAATTAACACATATGGAATTATATACATAACAAACAAGTGTGAAACAACTGAAAATATGTCATATTCTAGGTTCTTCAAAGTAGCCACCTTTTGCTTTGATTACTGCTTTGCACACTCTTGGCATTCTCTAGATGAGCTTCAAGAGGTAGTCCCCTGAAATGGTTTTCACTTCACAGGTGTGCCCTGTCAGGTTTAATAAGTGGGATTTCTTGCCTTATAAATGGGGTTGGGACCATCAGTTGCGTTGAGGAGAAGTCAGGTGGATACACAGCTGATAGTCCTACTGAATAGACTGTTAGAATTTGTATTATGGCAAGAAAAAAGCAGCTAAGTAAAGAAAAACGAGTGGCCATCATTACTTTAAGAAATGAAGGTCAGTCAGTCAGCCGAAAAATTGGGAAAACTTTGAAAGTAAGGGCTATTTGACCATGAAGGAGAGTGATGGGGTGCTGCGCCAGATGACCTGTCCTCCACAGTCACCGGACCTGAACCCAATCGAGATGGTTTGGGGTGAGCTGGACCGCAGAGTGAAGGCAAAAGGGCCAACAAGTGCTAAGCATCTCTGGGAACTCCTTCAAGACTGTTGGAAGACCATTTCAGGGGACTACCTCTTGAAGCTCATCAAGAGAATGCCAAGAGTGTGCAAAGCAGTAATCAAAGCAAAAGGTGGCTACTTTGAAGAACCTAGAATATGACATATTTTCAGTTGTTTCACACTTGTTTGTTATGTATATAATTCCACATGTGTTAATTCATAGTTTTGATGCCTTCATAGTCATGAAAATAAAGAAAACTCTTTGAATGAGAAGGTGTGTCCAAACTTTTGGTCTGTACTGTATATTGCAAGATAGAGTTTCCATGTGTGACCACGACTGGAAAAAACACTAGCCTTTTCCTAACCCCTCTAACGTTTCCGGTCTGTATAACGCTGATATCTGACATCTTCACACTTTATGATAGGGCTCTAGTTTCTGTGAATTTGTTCCATCTTACTGGTTTTTATTGCTACAATCTCCAGCCTGCAAGGACATAGAAGAGGTGATGACCCCCTACAGGAATGTAAAGGGAAGGGTTGCCTACTCCTAACAATTTTAATATCTGGATCCCTCTATCATCACACAATAAATATTAGCTGCCTGAAATACCGTACAATTACATGGCCCAGTTATTGGGATGAGAGTTTAAAGGATAACTGTCACATTTAGACCCTAATTTCAATTTTCATATATGTAGTTACTAATAACATGATATTCCAGAATCAGTTACTATTAGACTGACTTACCCCATATTTAATAAGATTCAGCCCTTAGCAACCAGTCTGCATAAAACTGCAATTTCACTATTCAGTTAAGATGGCCGCCTGCCCTCACTAGCCAGTAACAATAGCCCTCCAAAAGTGTCAGTAACCTGAGCCCTCCCCCTAAAGGGTTAATCTCCTGCAGCACAAAGGGGTCCGCTTACCACATGTTGCTTTCATTTATACACTGAGCAGATGGCAGATCTCCCTTCCCTGGTCTGCGCTGCACCAACTCTGCTTTCTCCAGCTCTGCTGAGTGAGGGAGCATCTGCCAAGCGCAGGGACAGGGAGAAGTGCACACAGCCCAGGCACTGTTATCAGCTGCTGGGGAGGACCTGGCTTTAATCATTTACTTACAGTCCCTGACTGTCAGTAATGTGATCATGCACGCTGCGTGCTCCGTCCTTCAACAGATAGACGGACCATGCCTAGCAACCCCATTTTAAGCACAGGTAACAGTAGGCAGTACAGGTGCAGTAAGCCGGATTGGACTAATGCACACTGGCGCAATAATATGCACTGACTGGGTCAGGTGTAGGTAATAGTTAAAAGTTTTTGTTCGTGACGCCAATTGCAGCGTGCACAGGGTACAGTCTCAGGGCTCTTTAAGGTGTTGCAACTCACGTACCAGGTGAGGAATGCCAGAGTGGTGTAATGTCTCTGTGTAGCAGTAGGTATAGTGTCAACGGTGTCTCCTACCTTTGTACCGCTGGACTCCTGGATCCTGGCTCACTTGCAATAAATTAGTGTGTTGCTAGTAGTAATAGTAATTGAGGGTTTTAGTAGCAGTAAATGAGATCCAGACTTGAAATATAATTCAACTTGTCTTTACTGGAGGCAGCATTAATCCACATGAGATACAGCAATAGTCTTGGGTCCCAGCAGGTATTGGCAATATATGGCAAGGATTACTATCTCTTCTGCTCCATCATATGCCTGGAGAATATGGCAGGAATCTGTCTACTGCTCTGTCTATCTTCTGCTGTGTATGGGACTGACTAGCTGAGGAGGCTTCTCCTGGTCTCTGGATGGTACTTACAGTTATGCTCACAGGGAATGGTTCGTCCTGGAGATCTGGAGGTGCTGCTTGCTTGTCAACCAGCTGAGGCTGTAAGGCTCAGACTGGGAATGGTGATCTTTGGTCTCAGCCGAGACTCGATCCTAGGTTGGGATCCCTAGAACTGGGAGCTCCTACCAGCACAGCCTTCCCCAAGCAGGGGCAGCTGGCACACTAGCTCTAACTTCCTTTCCTCCCCATGAGGCAGGATGTAGGAACATTCCACACCTCCTCAAAGAGGGGGTAGCTAAGCTGGAATAAACTATTCCAGTTTAGAAACACTCAACTGACACTAAGGTCCTGCTGACATTGCTGCCACCTGCTGATGTACATGAAACAGGCCTAGAAAATGCACATTATTGAGGATGTGATATTAAATTACACAAGATGACAGTACAAATACACTTAATAGACTGTAGCGAGGTAAAAGAGTTTAGTAACATAACTCTGGGATGTTACACAGGGAACAAAAAAGTGGAATTAAAGGGTAATTGAATACACAGTGAAAAGTTGGAATAGGGCCACCAAGGTGATATTAATCACCACGATCCAATACTCCAAAAAAAAAATACTACAGTTATACTTTAATACTGCCCAGTTTAAAAAAGATCCTCAGGTAAATATTCACCTTAGTGCCCATTAACACTACTGTATATTTCTGTCCGCATCCATTCCGCAATTTTGAGGATTGGATATGGACCCATTTATTTCAAAGGGGCTGCAAAAGATGCGGTCAGCACCACAGTGTATGTCCGTATGTCTGTTCCATGGCCCCGTAAAAAGATAGAATGCGGACAAGAATAGGCAGTTCTACACAGGAGAAAGACAATCCGATCCACAAAATGCAGAACACACATGGACAGAATCCATGTTTTGCGGATCCGCAATTTGCGGACCGGAAAAATGGATACGGTGAATGAGCCATATGGTGTCACACTGCGACATGTGACATGCTGCAACTGCAACACGACAGTTGCAAAAATCCATCCAAGATGGATTTTTCTGCGACTGTCGCGTCGCAGTCGCAGCATGTCACATGTCGCAGTGCAACACCATAGACTATCATTATAAAATTTGTCGCACGACACATGTAGCAGTGTAGTTGTGCCCTATTTGTTGTGCGACTTATTGTCGTCGTGTAGACCTAGCCTAAAGCTGACCTACAGCAGTGAAGAAAAATGGCTGGGTTGTTATGGAAACCTGGAGTAAAACTGTGTGTATGTGGAGACTAAGGGCCTGCGAGCTTCTATTGGCTGATAAGGGACATGTGACCGTGTGTATGACAGTTGGGATATGAAGAGAAAGGCTTGTATTAGCTAATGCAGGTCATTTTTTGGGAATATCTCAGGAACGGTACATCCTAGAGAGCTGTGACCCCCACAAGATTTCTTTCTAGGTAGCAAGGGATGTGTATACTAAGTTTCGTTGAAATCGATGGTTGCGTTTTTGAGTGATCACGGAACATACATAAATACACACATATATACGTCCTTCTTTATATATATAGATACAGGTTTCAGTTTCCCAGTCTATATCTGGGTAGTTGAAGTCCCCCATAATAACCACCTCATTATGATCTGCCGCCTTGTCTATCTCGTTTAGTAGAAGATTTTCTGTGGGCTCTGGTATATTAGGTGGTTTATAATAAACTCCTATTAGTAATTTATTATTGTTTTTGACTCCATGTATTTCTACCCACAGTGACTTCACATGTTCATGTCCCTCACTTATATCTTCTCGGACTGTGGGCTTTAGACAGGACTTTACATAAAGGCAGACACCTCCCCCTCTCCGGTTTTTGCAATCCTTTTTGTACAGGTATTTGTCCATTTATTTCTCTTTATATCCAGATCCTGGAATAAAAGTCCTAATATCTGTTCATTGTTCATAAAAATAATTATTCTCTCCACTTTGTGAAGTCGACACAGAATAAACCAGAGAGAGAGTTCAGTGCTCAATGCAGTGATATTTCCAGTGTATTTATCCAGTTCTATAAATCAGTTTCTGTACATGTCCTCAGTCCATCTGTTACACTGTGTGTCTCTAGCACAATAATATTTCCCAGATTCTTCAGGTTTCACTCCAGTGAGTTTAAGATAAACTTCTCCTTTATTTGTGTCTCTTGTTAGAGTTAGACGTCCCTGGACAGACTGGGCATAAGCTTTGCCATCATGATACCATATTACCCCTAACCAGTCCAGGCCTTTCCCTTCAGGTTGTCGGATCCAGTGTACACCATACATGTTAGTGCTGTCAGTGAGGGAGGCCCCGGTCACTTTACAGGTCATGTCCAGAGTCTCTGAAGGCTTCACCATCCCAGGACCAGACTCCACCATAGAGATTTGTGAAGTGACACCTGCAAATAAATAGGGACTTATATAATAAGTGCAAATATTACTAGAATTTGTGTGATTTTGGCAGGAAATGAGACTCACATTGTAGAGTTAATATAACACAGAGTGACCAAAGGAGACTTTTCATGTTCGGGCTGAGGAGATAGAACTAGTCACTTCCAGGTCTGGTGCACAGTTCCTGATCATGGATGCTTCTACTCCTCTATTTATACAGAATGTATTTACATACATTTACATACACCCTGCTGGAGAGACCGCAACCTTTATTACCTGGAGACCTTCATTCCCATATAACAGCTGGCGCTGAGCTACACTGAGCGCTGATTTACATATCACAGATTTTCAGTCTTTGAGTACAGCCACACATTCAGGTTTCTTGGTGTAGTTTTGAATCATACACCAGGAGTGGATTAAACAGAAAAGAGAAGTAGCATCTGTCCTTAATAATTTTGTCTCCTTTTAAGATCCTCACCTGATTTTTATCTTCAAAAACCACATTAAAAGAACTGCATGTGTGACCATACCCTTAACCTTACCCATGATTTACTATTGGGGCTTTTTCTGTACCATTTATCTTTAAGACTTCATGATTTATTTGGTGCCAAATTCAGCATCCACGGTCTTATCAGTGAATGTGGTTTATTGTTTGTGTTGACTCACTATTCTGCCATTTTGTGCACAGGTGTAGGAAAAGGTCATGATAAAGGACAACTGTTGACAACTTAAATGGGTTGTTCCACGAAAAATATTCCACATTTTTAAAATCAGCACCTGGATCTGAATACTTTTGTAATTGCATTTAATAAAAAAATTAAAGCTACTGAGTTATTTAATGAAATCTAACTGTATAACGCCACCTGCTGTTTGCCCTTTTTCTAATTTCTCTGTCCTGATCCCTGAGATGAAATCAGATGCTCAGTTAATATAGCAGAACAATTGGAGCATTGAACGGGGAGATCTCTGGATCCAGGTGAGGTACAAGGTTTTTTCTAGCTTTGTTAGAAAGAGGTTGTCATGTCATTAGATTATGTATGATTTTTACATTATTTATGGGATAATCCCTTTAAGGCCTCATGCACACGACCGTTGTGTGCATCCATGTCCGTTGTTCCGTTTTCCGTGATTTTCTGCGGACCCATTGACTTTCAATAGGTTTGTTGAAAACTCGGAAAATGCACCGTTGTTCATCCGCGTCCGTGATCCGTGTTTCCTTTCTGTCAAAAAAATATGACCTGTCCAATTTTTTTGACGGACAACGGTTCGCAGACCCATTTAAGTCAATAGGTACATGAAAAAACACGGATGCACACAAGATTGTCATCCGCGTCCGTGATCCGTGTCCGTAGGCTGCTTTCGCACAGACGGATCCGCAGATCCGTCTGCAGAGAGCTTTTTCAGATATGAGTTTTCACATCGTGAAAACTCAGATCCGACAGTATATTCTAACACAGAGGCGTTCCCATGGTGATGGGGACGCTTCAAGTTAGAATATACTAAGAACTGTGTACATGACTGCCCCCTCCTGCCTGGCAGCACCCGATCTCTTACAGGGGGCTGTGATCCGCACAATTAACCCCTCAGGTGCCGCACTATCACTATGGGAACGCCTCTGTGTTAGAATATACTGTCGGATCTGAGTTTTCACGATGTGAAAACTCATATCTGAAAAAGCTCTCTGCAGACGGATCTGCGGATCCGTCTGTGCGAAAGTAGCCTACGGAACAACAGAATCCCGTTTTGCGGACCGTGAAAAAATACTGTCGTGTGCATGACGCCTTAGGATGTGTTCACATTTCAGTTATTTGATCAGCTATTTCCATCAGTTATTGTGAGCCAAAACCAGTAGTGAAGCCTACTCATAGATAAGGTATAATGGAAAGATCTGCATCTGTTCTGTGTTTTTGACCCACACCTGGTTTTGGTTCGAAATAACTGATCAAATAACTGAAGTGTGATCTTGGCCTAAGGCCCCTTTCACAAGGCGAGTTTTCCGCACGGGTGCAATGCGTGAGGTGAACGTATTGCACCCGCACTGAATCCGGACCCATTAATTTCTATGGGGCTGTGCACATGAGCGGTGATTTTCACGCATCACTTGTGCGTTGCGTGAAAATCGCAGAATGCTCTATATTGTGCGTTTTGCACGAAACGCAGGCCCCATAGAAGTGAATAGGGCTGCATGAAAATCGCAAGCATCCGCAAGCATTTGCGGATGCAGTGCTATTTTCACACATGGTTGCTAGGATGAAAGTCAACATCATGTATTAAAGAATGCTATTATTTATCCTTATAACAATGTTATAAGGAAAAATAATAAAATTTACAGAATACTGAACCCAAACCCGAACTTGTGTGAAGTCCGGGTTTGGGTCTGGGTACCAAACATGCCGATTTTCTTCACACACGTGCAAAACGCATTAAAACGCTTTGCACTTGCGGGGAAAAATCGTGCATGTTCCTGCAACGCACCCGCATCTGTTCCCGTACGTCACCCGCAACGCCCATGTGAACCCAGCCTAAGTCTTAATCCTTTGTGAATTGTGTTTTTCCCCCCTTTATTTTGCGTCATTTCACACAAATATGAACAACGTTCTCCCATGTGCTCCATAAAGCAACCCTTGACACAAATTGAGACAAAAAATTAACACTGTGGTAACCCACAAAACTCTACAGCCAATAAGAATGTATATCTAGTGAGTTAATAGAATACCGTCATGGCCATTCACTTCTTACCACATGGTGGACAGTGTCTCAAAGGCATCATGGCTGTCCCATGTGGCCATGTACTACTTCTCCATTAAAGATGTAACCAGTCAACCAATATGTCAGGATCAGGGACTTAGATTCAGGAGCGGAGCCTGCAGGGTCACACTGGACCTCCCTCTGTCAGCACTCCTTCCTGAAACTAATACATTTTAGCTGCCACCACCACTCGTCATATGAGGCTGACGAGACACCTTTGCATTAAATAACACCTAAGTACTCTCTACAGCTGCTAGCAGTCACAGGGTTAATAAATCAATCTAGGTAACGCTTCTTCTAAGGTCATGGAATCGTTAGAACACAAGAAAGCTCTTATTAAAGTGAAGTGTTAATATAAAAAAGGACAGTGCGTACAAACAATAGGGTTATCATAGAAAACATAACATAAAATATACAGACAAATATACAAACAGCGCAAAATAACAGTTTGTAAAATAAAAGGGATAAAAACAGAACTTAATACGTTACGCAACGCGGCAACGGTTAAGTCCGTTTGCCTGGGGAAGCAGAAATATTGTTCAGTCCACCAAGCTAGTGATCCCCAAAGAAATGACATTTTGCTGTTTTCCATGCATGTGTTAAAAAGGGTCAGTATTATCCCCCCATCACCCCCCCCCCCCTGTGATGTCAGAGGAGGCCTGGGAGAATGGTAATGACCTTTTATGACAGTTTTAACAACCACTTGCTGAAAACAATTCTGCGTCAAAATCTTTGTATTGAAATATCTTTTCGGGTATTCACCTTAGTAATTTCATATTACCTCCATCCATTCCGTCCGAATGTCCCGCACACGTGCATACCAAACATGGCGGAGGTAATGGCAGGATACATGGAGTTATCTAATTGCTCCCTGTTTCTGAGATGGGATCTATTTGACTTTGATCGTAGAATCATATCCATGGCCTGAGTTTTCAGGACTAAGTATGTGGCTCAAATATGGATTTGTCCACTTATTTCTTTGATGTATATTGCAAGATAGAGTTTCCATGTGTGACCTCTGCTGGAAAGAACACTAGCCTTTTCCTGACCCCTCTAACGGTTCTGGTCTGTATAACGCTGATATCTGATATCTTCACACTTTATGATAGGGCTCTAGTTTCTATGAATTTGTTCCATCTTACTGGTTTTTATTGCTACAATCTCCGGCCTGGAAGGACATGGAAGAGGTGATGACTCCCTACAGGAATGTAAAGGGAAGGGTTGCCTACTCCTAACAACTTTAATTCCTCTATCATCACACAATAAATGTTAGCTGCCTGAAATACTGTACAATTACATGGCCCAGTTATTGTAATGAGAGTCTAATACTGCCCGGTTTAATAAAGATCCTCAGGAAAATATTCACCTTAGTGCCCATTTACACTACTGTGTATTTCTGTCCGCATCCATTCCGCAATTTTGAGGATTGGATATGGACCCATTTATTTCAAAGGGGCTGCAAAAGATGCGGTCAGAACCACAGTGTGCTGTCTGCATCCGTATGTCCGTTCCATGGCTCCGTAAAAAAGTTAGAATGCGGACAAGAATAGGCATTTCTACACAGGAGAAAGACAATCCAATCCACAAAATGCAGAACGCACATGGACAGAATCCGTGTTTTCGGATCCGCAATTTGCGGACCGGAAAAATGCATACGGTGAATGAGCCCTTAACTGTATTATTCACAAATGCCATCAAAAGATACAAGAACCGGCCATAAAAAAAATTTGGAAAACAAAAATGTAAAAAGATGGAGCCCAGATTACATATCGGTACCTATTACTATATTTTCAACTATGGCACTTAGTCTACTAAACATTTTTTTTAAAACAAAGCTCATTAATCATGTCAAAATTATTTCTTATGGTCACGTCGGGACACTAAGGCCCATAATTTCAAAATAAATCTGAGTATGTTTGGAAATTAAAGGATTTGTCCATCAAGGGAGGCTGCTGGAGGGTCATGTGACAAGGCAAATCATGTGCTTGTAATGTCTCTTCCATTCTGCACTTGCACTAGTGGGAATTTAGTGCAGGAGCAATGTGTGTGATTAGAGGTGATTTGTCTGGTCACATGACCTTCCATCATTGGCCATCTTATTGACAGGACCTCTATGCGGACAGCACAGATGATTTGCCTAACTACCATAACGGAAGACCATGGGACTGCTATGGGGCCCAGAACAAGAGCAGACCCAGTCTTAGTTGGGATTATCTCCCCTTCTACTAGAGGTGAAACCAAGATCAGGACTCTACCCTCTAAAGCAGCGGTTCTCAACCTAGGGGTCGCAACCCCTTTGGGGGTCGATCGGCCCTTTCCGGGGGGTCGCCTGAGGCTTCCTATTGTGGGTCGCCCGCACAACGGCAGCGGCCCCTTATCCTCGCGCACAGGAAGTGATGTCCTATCACTGCCTGTGCTTGAAGGAGCCTGACGTCTGGACGGTTAAGTCGGGCCGCCTGTCTGCTGAGGTCCGAGTTTTTTTGTTAATGACACCGCCGCTGAGCACCACTGCCACCAATGATTTAATTGAGCCTGGCTGAGCCTGGCTAATTTTATTTTAATTATTTGGCTGAGCAAGGCTTAATTTATTTGGGGGAACATGAAGCACCGCTGATTTATTTATTTGGGGGACCCTGAGCACTTCTGATTTATTTATTTGGGGGACCCTGAGCACCATTGATTTATTTATTTGGGGGGGGGGGGGGACCTGAAGCACCGCTGATTTATTTATTTGGGGGACCCTGAGCACTTCTGATTTATTTATTTGGGGACCCTGAGCACCACTGATTTATTTATTTGGGGGTACCCTGAGCATCGCTGATTTATTTATTTGGGGGAGACCTGAAGCCCCGCTGATTTATTTATTTGGGGGACCCTGAGCACTTCTGATTTATTTATTTGGGGGACCCTAAGCACCATTGATTTATTTATTTGGGGGAAACCTGATGCACCACTGATTTATTTATTTGGGGGTACCCTGAGCACCGCTGATTTATTTATTTGGGGGAGACCTGAAGCCCCGCTGATTTATTTATTTGGGGGACCCTGAGCACTTCTGATTTATTTATTTGGGGGGGACTTGAAGCACCACTGATTTATTTATTTGAGGGGTACCCTGAGCACCACTGATTTATTTATTTGAGGGGTACCCTGAGCACCACTGTTTTTTTTTTTTTTTGGGGGGGGGGGGGTACTGTGAGCACCACTGAGTTATTTATTTGAGGGGTACTGTGCGCACCACTGATTTATTTTTTTGTGGGTATTTGTTGTTTATTATTTATTTTAAAGTTATTTATTTGGTTTACAAATATTTTGTATTTATGCTATAGTTCTGTGGTTATGAATGAATACCTGTGTATTTGAATTAACATTTGGTGTATTGGTGTCTGTGCGTGTTTTTGGTGGGTCATCATAACAGTAGCAAAATTAGTTATGACGTAGCAAGGAAAAAAAATTAATGGTTGGGGGTCTCCACAACATGAGGAACTGTATTAAGGGGTCATGGCTTTAGAAAGTTTGAGAACCACTGCTCTAAAGTAACAACATTAAGCAAATAAGGCAGTGGAAAAATGGTCATTGAAAAGGGTTTAGGCAGAAACCCTTCTGTCCTGTGTGGGGGGCCTGGTTTGATCCTTGCTATGGTGCCCTTACTTCTCTATGTACGCCGCTGGTCAAACTCAACGTCTAAATCAGTCCCTGGAACAATATTTAACCCCTTAAGGACTCAGCCCTATTTCACCTTAAGGACCAGGCCATTTTTTGCAAATCTGATCAGTGTCACTTTAAGTGCTGATAACTTTAACTTTAAAACGCTTTGACTTATCCAGGCCATTCTGAGATAGTTTTTTTGGCACATATTTTACTTCATGACACTGGTAAAATGAAGTAAAAAAAAAACATTTTTATTTATAAAAAAATACCAAATTTACCAAAAATTTGTAAAAAATTGCAAATTTCCAAGTTTCAATTTCTCTACTTCTATAATACATAGTGATACCTCCAAAAATAGTTATTACTTTACATTCCCCATATGTCTACTTCATGTTTGGATCATTTTGGGAATGATATTTTATTTTTTGGGGATGTTACAAGGCTTAGAAGTTTAGAAGCAAATCTTGAAATTTTTCAGAAATTTTCAAAAACCCAATTTTTAGGGACCAGTTCAGGTCTGAAGTCACTTTGTGAGGCTTACATAATAGAAACCACCCAAAAATGACCCCATTCTATAAACTACTCCCCTCAAGGTATTCAAAACTGATTTTACAAACTTTGTTAACCCTTTAGGTGTTCCACAAGAATTAATGGAAAATAGAGATACAATTTCAAAATTTCACTTTTTCGGCAGATTTTCCATTTTAATAATTTTTTTCCAGTTACAAAGCAAGGGTTAACAGCCAAACCAAACTCAATATTTATGGCCCTGATTCTGTAGTTTACAGATTAACCCCATATGTTGTCGTAAACCGCTGTACGGGCACACGGCAGGGCGCAGAAGGAGAGGAATGCCATACAGTTTTTGGAAGGCAGGTTTTGCTGGATTGTTTTTTTTAACACCATGTCCCATTTGAAGCCCCCTGATGCACCCCTAGAGTAGAAACTCCATAAAAGTGACCCCATCTAAGAAACTACACCCCTCAAGGTATTCAAAACAGATTTTACAAATGTCGTTAACCCTTTAGGTGTTCCACAAGAGTTATTGGCAAATGGAGATGAAATTTCATAATTTCAATTTTTGGGCAAATTTTAGATTTTAATCCATTTTTCCCAGTAACAAAGCAAGGGTTAACAGCCAAACCAAACTCAATATTTATGACCCTGATTCTGTAGTTTACAGAAACACCCCATATGTGGTTATAAACCGCTGTACGGACACACTGCAGGGCGCAGAAGGAAAGGAATGCCATACGGTTTTTGGAAGGCAGGTTTTGCTGGACTGGTTTTTTTGAGACCATGTCCCATTTGAAGCCCCCCTGATGCACCCCTAGAGTAGAAACTCCAAAAAAGTGGCCCCATTTTAAAAACTATGGGATAGGGTGGCAGTATTGTTGGTACTAGTTTAGGGTACATATGATTTTTGTTGCTCTATATTACACTTTTTGTGAGGCAAGATAACAAGAAATAGCTGTTTTGGCACCGTTTTTATTTTTTGCTATTTACAACATTCATCAGACAGTTTAGATCATGTGATATTTTTATAGACCAGGTTGTCAAGGATGCGGCGATACCTAATATGTATACTTTTTTTAAATATTTTTAAGTTTTACACAATGATTTCATTTTTGAAGCAAAAAAAAATCATGTTTTAGTGTTTCCATAGTCTGAGAGCAATAATGTTTTCAGTTTTTGGGTGATTACCTTGGGTAGGGTATGATTTTTGCGGGACGAGATGATGGTTTTATTGGCACTATTTTGGGGTGCGTGTGATTTTTTGATCGCTTGCTATTACACTTTTTGTGATGTAAGGTGACAAAAAATGGTTTATTTAGCACAGTTTTTATTTTACATTTTTTACGGTGTTCATCTGAGGAGTTAGGTCATGTGATATTTTTATAGAGCCGGTCGATACGGACGCGGCGATACCTAATATGTATACTTTTTTTTTATTTATGTAAGTTTTACACAATAACAGCTTTTTTCAAACAAAAAAAATGATGTTTTAGTGTCTCCATATTCTAAACCATAGTTTTTTTATTTTTTGGGCGATTGTCTCAGGTAGGGGCTCATTTTTTGCGGGATGAGGTGACGGTTAGATTGGTACTATTTTGGTGGGCAAACGCCTTTTTGATCGCTTGCTGTTGTACTTTTTGTGATGTAAGGTGTTCATCTGAGGGCTTAGGTCATGTGATATGTTTATAGAGCAGGTTGATACAGACGCGGCGATACCTAATATGTATACTTTTTTCTTTTCTCCCTATTTTTTACAATTTTTTTTTTAACTTTATTTGGGGAAAATGACGTTTTTGTTTATTTTTACTTGAAACTTAATTTTTTGGGGGGAAAACTTTATTTTTTCAACTTTTTTTTTCACTTTATTTTTTGTCCCACTTTGGGAATTGAACTTTGGGGGGTATATTCCTTTACAATGCATTCCAATACTTCTGTATTGGAATGCATTGGCTGTATGAGTTATACTGTGTGTAATACTCATACAGCTTCCGGGGCCTGTGAGATCCAGGGGGCTGGATCTCACAGGCTCTTCACCGGAAGGCAGCGCGATGCCTTTCTTAGACATCGCGCTGCCTTCCATGCCATCGGGTCCCCCCCACAGCCGCATGGGGACCCGATGGCACCGCTGCACAGCCACCGCAACCGCAGGTAAAGCCGCAAACCGCAGGTCTGAATTGACCTGCGGTTTGCGGCGATCGCCGATCCGGGGGGGGGGGGGTCACATTACCCCCCCCCCCCCGCGTTATGACAGGATGCCTGCTGAATGATTTCAGTGGGCATCCTGTTCCGATTAACCCCCGCTGCGCCGCAATCGCGGTTTAAATCCATGACGTACCGGTACGTCATGGGTCCTTAAGGACTCGGGAAACATGCAGTACTGGTACGTCATGCGTCCACAAGTCTAAATGGCAACATTTCATTGGCCAGTAATTTGGAAAGTTGCGCATTTAGTGGCCTGTGGGTGGGTGGCTGGGTATTTGCGCTTGCGTTTAAATGACTGTTATGGACATTTGGACTCTGCGCTGGGACAGGGAAGTAGATGTTGTTGCTGATGGTTTATGCGAAGGTACAGGTGCAGGGCGAGGGGAATCCGGGCCTGCGCCTTCGACAGGGGATTGGTCAGCAGTGAATAACACAGGGGAAGAGGAGGCAGTGGTGTGACCCGCAGACCCAGATTGTGGACCCAGGCGTTCGGCTCACTTATTAAGGTACTTTGATGCCATGTGGCAGATCATGCTGGTGGTGGTGAGGTTGCTAGTGTTCACGCCCCGGGTCATTTTGGTATGGCACAGGTTGCAAACTACCACTCTTTTGTTGTCTGCACTTTCTTCAAAAAAGCGCCATACTGTGGAACACCTACCCCTTTGCAAGGTAGATTTACGCATAGGGCTGTTCTGTGTAACGGTGGTGGGCCTGTTTGGTGTGGGCTGACTTCTCCCTTTTGCAACCCCACTTATTCTTCCAGCCTGTTGCAGTACTGCTGTCCTCGTCCGGTTTTTCACCTTCCCATGTTGGGTCAGTGACCTCATCGTCAACCACCTCCTCTTCCACTTCCTCACTCTGCTCATCCTCCTGACTTGACCTAACCACAACCTCAGTGATTGACAACTGTGTCTCATCATCATCCACCTCGTGAATGAATGATTGACGTTCACCACCGTCATCTTCTTGAGACTGTGAAGGCTCAAGAGGTCGTGATTCAGGGCACAATATCTCAGGTCTCTTCAAGCGTGCTGGTCGTGAGGGCCAAATGTAATAGTGGCGCTGGAAAGAGCTCCTCGGAATATCCGAGTGTGGGATCACTCGTTTGGCAAGCCTCTCCATGGTGGGAGGAAGGATGATCAGGGTGAGGATTCAGTTGATCAGACTCTTGGCTACCGAGACTGGACTTGGTGGAAGAGAGGGTGGTGCTTAAATGACTGAAAGCATTATCTTCAGCAATCCAACCGACCAACTGTTCGCACTGGTCCCACTTGGACAGTGTTGTCCTGCGCTGGCCAGTTAAAGGGCTTCTGTCACCCCACTAAACATTTTTTTTTTTTTCTGGTGCACTGGCAGCATGCACAGTTTCAATGCGCCCAGGGCCCCGGCCTTTGCGTGCTCCATCAGCATCACGCCCACTTCCCCGTCCCTTAGTGCTTGCCTTCTTCATATTAATGGTTTTGTCACTGGATGTGGCGCAGATTGTTTTACAGTCCGCTAAAGACACCGTTTTCAGATGCAGGACAGTATATGTCACAGAAACCCACAGAATATGGACACTATATTAGGCCCAGATTATTGGAATTTGCAATACAGACACAGTTTTCAGATGCAGGACAGTATTTGTCACTGAACACCACAGATTATGGACACTATATTAGGCCCGGATTAGTTAAATTTGCCCTAAAGAAACAGTTTTCGGATGGCGTACTGTATATGTCACAGAAAACAACACACTATGGACACTAGATTAGGCCCAGATTATTTAAATTTACGCTAAATTAAACAGTTTTCGGATGGAGTACTGGATATGTCACGGATTTGTATTAAATGCACCCTATAGACAATAAATGTGGCGCTGATTATTTGAATTTACGCAAAAAGACACAGTCTGCGGATGATGTACAATATATGTCACTATTAGGTATTAAAGAAAAATATCTTGCTGCTGTCAAACACACACACAGTAGTCCTTAAAAGGACTTTGGGGTCTTTGAAAAGCTTTTGGTAGTAAAAACAGCACATTTCTCTCCCTGCACTATCTGTCCCTTCCTCAGCACGAATGTCCCTGAGACTGATCAATTTAGCACGGTTAAACATACAGTTGCAAGAAAAAGTATGTGAACCCTTTGGAATGATATGGATTTCTGCACAAATTGGTCATAAAATGTGATCTGATCTTCATCTAAGTCACAACAATAGACAATCACAGTCTGCTTAAACTAATAACACACAAAGAATTAAATGTTACCATGTTTTTATTGAACACACCATGTAAACATTCACAGTGCAGGTGGAAAAAGTATGTGAACCCCTAGACTAATGACATCTCCAAGAGCTAATTGGAGTGAGGTGTAGGCCAACTGGAGTCCAATCAATGAGATGAGATTGGAGGTGTTGGTTACAGCTGCCCTGCCCTATAAAAAACACACACCAGTTCTGGGTTTGCTTTTCATTGCCTGATGTGAATGATGCCTCGCACAAATGAGCTCTCAGAAGACCTACAATTAAGAATTGTTGACTTGCATAAAGCTGGAAAAGGTTATAAAAGTATCTCCAAAAGCCTTGCTGTTCATCAGTCCACGGTAAGACAAATTGTCTATAAATGGAGAAAGTTCAGCACTGCTGCTACTCTCCCTAGGAGTGGCCGTCCTGTAAAGATGACTGCAAGAGCACAGCGCAGACTGCTCAATGAGGTGAAGAAGAATCCTAGAGTGTCAGCTAAAGACTTACAAAAGTCTCTGGCATATGCTAACATCCCTGTTAGCGAATCTACGATACGTAAAACATTAAACAAGAATGGGTTTCATGGGAGGATACCACAGAGGAAGCCACTGCTGTTCAAAAGAAACATTGCTGCACGTTTACAGTTTGCACAAGAGCACCTGGATGTTCCACAGCAGTACTGGCAAAATATTCTGTGGACAGATGAAACCAAAGTTGAGTTATTTGGAAGAAACACACAACACTATGTGTGGAGAAAAAGAGGCACAGCAAACCAACATCAAAACCTCATCCCAATTGTGAAGTATGGTGGTGGGGGCATCATGGTTTGGGGCTGCTTTGCTGCGTCAGGGCCTGGACGGATTGCTATCATCGAAGGAAAAATGAATTCCCAAGTTTATCAAGACATTTTGCAGGAAAACTTAAGGCCATCTGTCCACCAGCTGAAGCTGGGTGTTGCAACAGGACAATGACGCAAAGCATAGAGGTAAATCAACCACAGAATGGCTTAAACAGAAGAAAATATGCCTTCTGGAGTGGCCCAGTCAGAGTCCTGACCTCAACCAGATTGAGATGCTGTGGCATGACCTCAAGAAAGCGATTCACACCAGACATCCTAAGAATATTGCTGAACTGAAACAGTTCTGTAAAGAGGAATGGTCAAGAATTACTCCTGACCGTTGTGCACGTCTGATCTGCAACTACAGGAAACGTTTGGTGGAAGTTATTGCTGCCAAAGGAGGTTCAACCAGTTATTAAATCTAAGGGTTCACATACTTTTTCCACCTGCACTTTAAATGTTTACATGGTGTGTTCAATAAAAACATGGTAACATTTAATTCTTTGTGTGTTATTAGTTTAAGCATACTGTGATTGTCTATTGTTGTGACTTAGATGAAGATCAGATCACATTTTATGACCAATTTGTGCAGAAATCCATATCATTCCAAAGAGTTCACATACTTTTTCTTGCAACTGTATATTGCTGCTCTAAAGCACACACACACACACACACACACAGTAGTCCTTAAAAGGACTTTTGGGTCTTTGAAAAGCTTTCTTAGAATAAGTGATGGCAATACTTACCTGCACGTTTATTGGCTGCTTAGCACCCGCGAAACGTGTGGGGAGGAGACTCGAGCATGGCCCTCGAGCACATGCGGTACTCGGCCGAGTACCGCCATGTGCCGAGCATAGCGATGCTCGAGCCGAACAGATATTCGGCCGAGCATGCTCGCTCATCACTAGTCCTATATATACCAGCGTATTTCCTGCATGTGTGTTTGTGGAACTTGACCTCGGCTTGAGTTTGACTACTGATCTTGTGTTTTCCCTTTGTACTGACGTTACCTCCTGGTACTTGACCCCGGCTTCCATTTTGACCTGTTTTTGTCTACGGTGTGTTATTGCTTGTTTGGTTTCTACCCAGCCTGGTAGTTTACGATTCTGTCTTTGTCTATTGTCTTCTCCACTTTGTTCCCTCCCTGTAAGTTCCTGCACTTACTTAAGCTAGGGTCTGCCGTCCAGTTGTGCACTGTCGGTTATAGGACGGATCATGCAAGTAGATTGGAGCGAACCAAATTGTGCATTCAATGTGGGGAGCCATGATGTCATGGCACCTAACATTGATGATTGACAGTTTTATAAATATATATTACTTACCTACTTTAGGAATGGGTTAACCCAGATGCTGTGGGTGCTCGTGTAGATTTGGAGGAATTTGATTGGAGATCTCATCAACAGTCTTTCAGAACCTATAAAAGATCAGAAAATAACGTTATTGGCGCATTCACATAAGTATCACCGCAAGATCCCTCCCTCCCTTCCCTATTTTTTTTATTTAGTCGCTTTGCTTATTGACGGGGGGTTAAGTCACTCTCCTGAGTGGACTTTGTGGTTTATGGATATTGGTAGAAAAGATTTCTATAATTATATTTGTTATTAAAAGTTTGATGAATTAATCAGTAGATAATTCAATTACTAGTTAAGTAATAAGCATTGCGGCCTTTAAATACCCAACCAATAAATAAAGATATTTGGTTAATTCTACAATGTGTAATGATTTTATTTATCTATTGGATTGATTGATGGGGCATATGACATTAAGTGATAGTGGAGTAGGCGGAGCTCAGGGCTGCACTTATCCCTACCATTTGTGATAGCAAAGGAAATCTGTCCTTATTTCATTTTTCACTACTCCTCTGGAAAATAAAAATATCAATCTGATTTGGTTTCTTTGCACAGGTTTTATTGTTGTTAAATCTCCCTCATTATGTCAGACTCTTAGACACTGTCCACATTTAAAGTAGTTTTCCCATTACATTAAATTGTGTCATGATGGTGAAAGAAAAAACAGATGTGTAATGTACTCCTGTTTTTAATATTTTTTTTTTTTGTTGGTGAGACACTTTCTGATCCTCTATATGTAGAGGGGCTTGTAGCCCCTTTAAAAAAGCTTGGCGAAACGTACGTCGGGGAATTCCAGTTCCCCTTTAGGTATCGTGGTTAATTGATTGCCTCTACCTTTGAACAGCACTTTGGTTGGGATTTTGAGCTGGCTTTCCGGACTATACATAGACATCGATTGTATTTATAAACAATCTGGGTATGGTGCAACTAAGTTGGGACTATTATATAATTTGGTAATTTGATACATTCTGTAGTACACCTTTCCTGATTTTTTTAATGTATCAACATTAAGGTGATAGGTGTGTAATAAATGTAATACATGCTACCCTTGTCCTTGGGGGACTATGGCTCATTGTTGTTTGGTATATTTTCTTAATTGATGGTAATAAAGTAGATTTTTTTTCATATGTAATTTATTTGGTTGGTTAGGTGACTATGGTTCCACACATGATCCATTTGTTTATGTTTGTGTTTGTGGTGTTTTGGTTTTCTTTTTAGAAACTTCACTTTTCAAATTATTCTGATTTTACAGACTTCGTTAACCCTTTAGATGTTCCACAGTGTGAGGTCTAGGGCTTCCTTAGTAGCCATTGGCAGACCACAATCACATAGTGTGGAGCTGATGGACAGACAAAGGGAATCTCCTCCCTCTGCAAACCCTTTAGATGCAGGAGTCAGCATTGAATGTGGCATCTAAGTGGTTAATCCACCAACACTGGAGTTTTCAGCCACTGATTGAGCGAGTGCAGCTTCTGTGCCTACTAATTCACTGCCCGCAGCACCGTACATGTCTGGTGCTAGGCATCTAGAGGTTAAGAGTATACTTTGAATCTATATTTCATTTGATTCTCAATGTTAGAAAAATAATCAATAAATCTCCACAATGTGCATTGCTTTTATGGACATGCAAAAATTACACCACAATCAAGATCTTGGTTATTTAAAATCCTTGTAATGGCCAAAACAGTCTGGACTTGTTAACTCGGCCTATGCTTCAGCATGACGCCACTACCCACTTGATAGACAAACATTCCTACTCAATAACTGTGTGATTTTTCTCTGCAGGAGTCATCTTTATTCGGTATCTCACCAGACGCTCCTTACCATTCACCACTTGTGATAACACTGCTCCTAGCTCCGCATCAGACCCATCTGTCTGCACCCAAAAAACTTTCCTAAAATTTGGGGTAATAAACACTGGCTGGTTATACAGTAAATAATGATACAGAGAAACGTCCTGAATTGTTTCTTTGTTAATAGTTTAAGCCAGTTCTGTATTGCCTCAGTCTTAACTAATCCTTTGCCAATGTTTTAGCCCAGTTATTTTGCTTCCTCTACGTCCACGTACACTTCTCTGGACCTACAGAAAGGCCTGCATCACTAATGGAATCTAACAGGGTCTGTACTTTGCAGAGGTGACTTTTCAGTCTGAACTATATCATTTTTAGAATGTATAGTGTAAGTGCTATATCTTTGTATATAGAAATACATGTTTCCTAAGTTTAAAACCCATTTAACCCCTTCACGACTGGGACATGACTTAAGCCCTAGCGCCGTACAGGTATGGCGCACTGATCGGGCGGGTGCAGGAGCTCCTGTTGGGGCCCAGCAGTCACTGTCAGCTGAGCCCCTGTTGTATAAACTGGCATCGGTGAAAACACAGATGCCGGCACTTAAACTCTCTGTATGCGCTGAAAACACTGATGACCGCAGAATCTAGTGGGTTTGTGGAAGGAGGGGGTGACGGGGACCCGTTGGCTGGAAAGGAAGCTTGACGCCTTCAATAGGTATCGGGGTTGCCTTCTATGGAGGCCTGTGGCACCCAGCCCCCTGGGTCTCACAGGAAAGAAGGCTGTCAGTGTATTACACTGGTAATACACTGACAGCCAGTGCATTACAATTAGAGATGAGTAAATTTCATATTTTGAAATTCGTTCACGCTTTGTTTGGTGGTAAAAGCAGAATTGCGTTATGGATTCCGTTACCACGGACCATGACGCAAGTCTATGGGCTGCAAAATGGAATCGTTTCCCGTTTCCGTTATGCAGGGGAGTCCTCTCCTGCATAACGAAAATGGGACAGATCCGTTATGCAGGCCTTAGACTTCTATTATGACGGAATGAATAACGGAATGCCTCTAAAGGCTTTCCTTTATGCATTCCATCATAGAATTGCGTTATGGTCCGTGGTAACGGAATCCATAATGCTATTCACCTTTTACCACGAAACAAAGCGTGAACAAATTTCATAACATGAAATCCACTTATCTCTAATTACAATACACATGGGTCAGACCCCCAATTCACATTGGGACAAAAAAAAGTAAAATAAGGGGGAAAAAGTACCACATGATCCAACCCATCAGGTAAATGCCGTAAAAAAGAGTAAATAAAAACAGTACCAAAACAGACATTTTTGGTCACTAAATTAGACCTTACATAAGACAATCGCTCAAAAAAATAAAAAAAATATGGCTCTCAGAAAATGGCAACACAAAACCAAGATATTTTTCTTTTAAAAAATGCTTTTACTATGTAAAAGTTAACAAAAATTTTAAAAAGTAGACATATTAGATATCGCCTCGTCCGTAACAACCTGCTCTATAAAAATAGCACATGATCTACCCCCCTCAGGTGAATGCTGCAAAAAATAAAAAGTGTTCCAAAACAGCCATTTGTTGTCACCTTGCCTCACAAAAAGTGTAATATCAAGTGATCAAAAAGCCATATGTACCGCAAAATGTAAACCAATCAAACTGTCATATCATTAAAAAAAGAAAAAAATTAGCCCCTACCTAAGACAATCGCCTGAAAAATAAAAAAAATATGGCTTTCAGAAAATGGCAACAAGATTTTATTCTTTAAAAAATGCTTTTACTGTGTAAAACGTAACAATAATAATAATAATAATAATAAAAAAATAAAATAAATAGACGTATTAGACATTGCCGCATCTGTAACAACCCGCTCTATTAAAAGATCACATGATCTTCCCTGTCAGGTGAATGCTGTAAAAATAGAAATAGAATCGAACAGGCATATTTTGTCACCTTGCCTTACAAACTGCATGATATTGAGTGATGAAAAAGTCATATGTACCCCAAAAGTGTACCAATGAAAACGTCACCTCATCCCTCATCCCCACATCAGACAATTACCCAAAAAATTAAAACCAATTTCACCCATAAAACAATCCATCAAAATCTGTGCTGCAAAAGCCATATGGTGCTCCCGAGTCCTGCTATGTGCCCCTACAGCAGTTTATCACCACAAATGGGGTGTTTCCATATTCAGGAGAAAATGGGTACCAAATTATGAGGTGCTTTTTCTCCTGTTACCCCTTGTGAAAATGAAAAAAATTGGGGCTAAAGCAACATTTTATTAAAAGAAATAAAACTTAATTATCACAGCCAAAATGTTTCTGAATTACGTAAAATGCATATGGGGTCAAAGTGCTCAGTATACCCCTTAATAAATTATTTAAGAGGTGTGGTTTCTAAAATGGGGTCACTTTTGTAGGGGTACGTCACTAATACAAAATGATTCCCAAAAAACATTCTAGCAAAATCTGCCCTCCAAAAACCATGGCGCTCCTTTCCTTCTGACCAAAGCCATGTGCCCCTACAGCAGTTTACCAGCACATGTGTGGTATTAATATAAGCTGCAGACTCAGAGTAATGCATAGTGATGTTTATTTTGCTGTTAACCCTTGCTGTGTTGCAAAAAAATTATTACCATAAAAAATGTGCAAAAAATAATAATTAACCACTTAAGGACCACAGGTTTATACCCCCCTAGTGACCAGGCCCTTTTTTACAAATCGGCACTCCACAACTTTAGCGGTCATGCAACTTACCACCCAAATTAATTTTACCTCCTTTTCTCCTCACTAATAGAGCTTTCATTTGGTGGTATTTCATTGCTGCTGACATTTTAACTTTTTTTTGTTATTAATCGAAATTTACTGATTTTTTAAAATTTTGCAAAAAAAACGACATCCATATATACATTTTTCTCTAAATTTATTGTTCTACATGTCGTTGATAAAAAAAAAATGTTTGGGTAAAAAAAAAATGGTTTGGGTAAAAGTTATAGCGTTTACAAACTATGGTACAAAAATGTGAATTTCCGCTTTTTGAAGCAGCTCTGACTTTCTGAGCACCTGTCATGTTTCCTGAGGTTCTACAATGTCCAGACAGTATGAACGCCCCACAAATGACCCCATTTCAGAAAGTAGACACCCTAAGGTATTCGCTGATGGGCATAGTGAGTTCATAGAACTTTTTATTTTTTGTCACAAGTTAGCGGAAAATGATGATTTTTTTTTTGATTTTTTTTTTCTTACAAAGTCTCATATTCCACTAACTTGTGACAAAAAATAAAAACATCCATGAACTCACTATGCCCATCACGAAATACCTTGGGGTGTCTTCTTTCCAAAATGGGGTCACTTGTGGGGTAGTTATACTGCCCTGGCATTCTAGGGGCCCTAATGTGTGGTAAGTAGTTTGAAATCAAAATCTGTAAAAAATGGCCGGTGAAATCCGAAAGGTGCTCTTTGGAATGTGGGCCCATTTGCCCACCTAGGCTGCAAAAAAGTGTCACACATGTGGTAATGCCATACTCAGGAGAAGTTGGGCAATGTTTTTTGGGGTGTCATTTTACATATACCCATGCTGGGTGAGAGAAATATCTTGGCAAAAGACAACTTTTCCCATTTTTTTTTATACAAACTTGGCATTTGACCAAGATATTTCTCTCACCCAGCATGGGTATATGTAAAATGACACCCCAAAACACATTGCCCAACTTCTCCTGAGTACGGCAATACCACATGTGTGACACTTTTTTGCAGCCTAGGTGGGCAAAGGGGCCCACATTCCAAAGAGCACCTTTAGGATTTCACAGGTCATTTTTTACACATTTTGATTTCAAACTACTTACCACACATTAGGGCCCCTAGAATGCCAGGGCAGTATAACTACCCCACAAGTGACCCCATTTTGGAAAGAAGACACCCCAAGGTATTCCGTGAGGGGCATGGCGAGTTCCTAGTATATTTTATTTTTTGTCACAAGCTAGCGGAAAATGATGATTTATTTTTTTTTTTTTTCTTACAAAGTCTCATATTCCACTAACTTGTGACAAAAAATAAAAACTTCCATGAACTCAGTATGCCCATCACGAAATACTTGGGGGTGTCTTCTTTCCAAAATGGGGTCACTTGTGGGGTAGTTATACTGCCCTGGCATTTTAGGGGCCCGAATGCGTGAGAAGTAGTTTGAAATCAAAATCTGTAAAAAATGGCCGGTGAAATCCGAAAGGTGCTCTTTGGAATGTGGGCCCCTTTGCCCACCTAGGCTGCAAAAAAGTGTCACACATGTGGTATTGCCGTACTCAGGAGAAGTTGGGCAATGTGTTTTGGGGTGTCATTTTACATATACCCATGCTGGGTGAGATAAATATCTCGGCAAAAGACAACTTTTCCCATTTTTTTATACAAAGTTGGCATTTGACCGAGATATTTCTCTCACCCAGCATGGGTATATGTAAAATGACACCCCAAAACACATTGCCCAACTTCTCCTGAGTTCGGCAATACCAGATGTGTGACACTTTTTTGCAGCCTAGATGCGCAAAGGGGCCCACATTCCTTTTAGGAGGGCATTTTTAGACATTTGGATCCCAGACTTCTTCTCACGCTTTAGGGCCCCTAAAATGCCAGGGCAGTATAAATACCCCACATGTGACCCCATTTTGGAAAGAAGACACCCCAAGGTATTCAATGAGGGGCATGGCGAGTTCATAGAAATGCCACAAGTTAAGTTAGCGGAAATTGATTTTAATTTTTTTTTTCTCACAAAGTCTCCCTTTCCGCTAACTTGGGACAAAAATTTCAATCTTTCATGGACTCAATATGCCCCTCAGCGAATACCTTGGGGTGTCTACTTTCCGAAATGGGGTCACATGTGGGGTATTTATACTGCCCTGGCATTTTAGGGGCCCTAAAGCGTGAGAAGAAGTCTGGAATATAAATGTCTAAAAATTTTTACGCATTTGGATTCCGTGAGGGGTATGGTGAGTTCATGTGAGATTTTATTTTTTGTCACAAGTTAGTGGAATATGAGACTTTGTAAGAAAAAAAATTTAAAAATACAAAATTTCCGCTAACTTGGGCCAAAAAAATGTCTGAATGGAGCCTTACAGGGGGTGAGCAATGACAGGGGGGTGATCAATGACAGGGGGGTGATCAGGGAGTCTATATGGGGTGATCACCCCCCTGTCATTGATCACCCCCCTGTAAGGCTCCATTCAGACGTCCGTATGTTTTTTACGGATCCACGGATACATGGATCGGATCCGCAAAACACATACGGACATCTGAATGGAGCCTTACAGGGGGGTGATCAATGACAGGGGGGTGTTCTATGACAGGGGGGTGATCAATGACAGGGGGGTGATCAGGGAGTCTATATGGGGTGATCACCCCCCTGTCATTGATCACCCCCCTGTAAGGCTCCATTCAGATGTCCATATGTGTTTTGCGGATCCAATCCATGTATCAGTAGATCCTTAAAAATCATACGGACGTCTGAATGGAGCCTTACAGGGGGGTGATCAATGTCAGGGGGGTGATAAATGATAGGGGGGTGATCAGGGAGTCTATATGGGGTGATCACCCCCGTCATTGATCACCCCCCGGTAAGGCTCCATTCAGACGTCCGTATGTGTTTTGCATACGGACGTCTGAATGGAGCCTTACAGGGGGGTGATCAATGACAGGGGGGTGATCAGGGAGTCTATATGGGGTGATCACCCCCCTGTAAGGCTCCATTCAGACGTCCGTATGTGTTTTGCGGATCCGATCCATGTATCAATGGATCCGTAAAAATCATACGGACGTCTTAATGGAGCCTTACAGGGGGGTGATCAATGACAGGGGGGGGATCAATAACAGGGGGTTGATCAGGGAGTCTATATGGGGTAATCAGGGAGTCTATATGGGGTGATCACGGGTGATCAGGGGTTAATAAGTGACGGGGGGGTGTAGTGTAGTGGTATTTGGTGCTACTTATTACTGAGCTACCTGTGTCCTCTGGTGGTCGATCCAAGCAAAAGGGACCACCAGAGGACCAGGTAGCAGGTATATTAGACGCTGTTATCAAAACAGCGTCTAATATACCTGTTAGGGGTTAAAAAAATCGCATCTCCAGCCTGCAAGCGAACGATCGCCGCTGGCAGGCTGGAGATCCACTCGCTTACCTTCCGATCCTGTAAACGCGCGCGCCTGTGTGCGCGCGTTCACAGGAAATCTCGGCTCACGCGAGATGAGGCGTTAGTGTGACCTGGGAGAGCCGCCGCAATGACGCCTTTCGGCGTTAGCGTGGCGGGAAGTGGTTAAGGGGTAATTTATCAAAATAGGGGAATGTTGACTGATATTTATGTTAAATTTTTGATATTTTTTTTATAACTGTCAAATATATTGACTCAAATTTAAGTGCAATGTGTAAAGAGAAAGCAATCTCAGAATGGCTTGGAAAGTGACACAGAGTCAGATTTGCAAAACATTGCCTGGGCAGGAAGATGAAAACAGGCATGGGGAAGAGGCGTTTAAAACTATAGGGGTCATTTATCAAACTGGTGTAAAGTAGAACTGGCTTATAAACCAATCAGATTCCTCTTTTCATTTTCCAAAGGAGCTGTCTAAAATGAAAGGTGGAATCTGATTGGTTGCTATGGGCAACTAAGCCAGTTCTACTTTACACCAGTTTAATAAATGACCCCCTATGTGTTAACCAAAACATACAGTACCTTGCAAAAGTATTCACCCCCCTGACTTTTTTTGTATTTTGGTGCCTCACAACCTGGAATTAACATGGATTGTTTGAGGATTTGCATCATTTAACATTTACAGAACATGACTACAACTTTGAAGATTTTTACATTTTTTTTATTGTGAAGCAAACAACAAATATGACAAAATAACAAAAAACGTCAATGTGCATAACTATTCACCCCCCTAAAGTCAATACTTTGTAGAGCTACCTTTTGCGGCAATCACAGCTTCAAGTCACTTTGGATAAGTCTCTATGAGCTTGCCACATCTTACCACTGGGATTTTTGCCCATTCTTCCTTGCAGAACTGCTCCAGCTCCTTCAAGTTGGATGGTTTGCGCTTGTGAACAGCAATCTTTAAGTCTGAATACAGATTTTCTATTTTGAGATCTGGGCTTTGACTAGGCCATTCCAACACATTTACATGTTTCCCCTTAAACCACTCAATTGTTGCTTTAGCAGTGTGTTTGGGGTCATTGTCCTGCTGGAAGGTGAACCTTCGTCCTAGCCTCAGATCACGCACAGAGTGGTACAGGTTTTGCTCAAGAATATCCCTGTATTTAGCACCATCCATCTTTCCCTCAACTCTGACCAGTTTCCCAGTCCCAGCTGCTGAAAAACATCCCCACAGCATGATGCTGCCACCACCATGTTTCACTGTGGGGATGGTGTTCTTTGGGTGATGTAATGTGTTGGGTTTTCGCCAGACATAGTGTTTTCTTAATGGTCAAAAAGTTCAATTTTAGTCTCATCAGACCAGAGCACCTTCCTCCATACATTTTAGGAGTCTCCCACATGTCTTTTCGCAAACTCACAACTTGCCTTTTTGTTCTTTGCTAAAAGTAATGGCTTTCTTCTGGCCACTCTGCCATAAAGCCCAACTCTATGGAGCGTACGGCTTTTTGTCGTCCTATGTACAGATACTCCAGTTTCTGCTGTGGAACTCTGCAGCTCCTCCAGGGTTACCTTAGGTCTCTGTGCTGCCTTTATGTTTAATGCCCTCCTTGCCCGGTCCATGAGTTTTGGTGGGTGGCTGTCTCTTGGCAGGTTTGCTGTTGTGCCATGTTCTTTCCATTTGGTTATGATAGATTTGATGGTGCTTCTGGGGATCACCAAAGATTTGGATATTTTTTTATAACCTAACCCTGACTTGTACTTCTGAACAACATTGTCCCTTACTTGTTTGGAGAGTTCCTTGGTCTTCATGGCAGTGTTTTGTTAGTGATGCCTCTTGCTTAGGTGTTGCAGCCTCTGGGGCCTTTCAAAAAAGGTGTGTATATGTAATAACAGATCATATGACACTTAAATTGCACACAGGTGACATAATTTCACTAATTATTTGACTTTAGAAGGTAATTGGTTGCACCAGAGCTTTTTATGGGCTTCCTAACAAAGGGGGTAAATACATACGCACATGCCAATTTTCTGTTTTCTATTTCTAAACAATAGTTTTATTTATGTATTTTTCTCATTTCACTTCACCAACTTAGACTATGGTGTTCTGATCCATCACATAAAATTCAGATTAACAAAACTTAAGGCTGTAACAAATACTTTTGCAAGGTGAATACTTTTGCAAGGCACTGTATCTAAAATATATATATTGTTCACAGTTCAACTGGTGATTCTTGGCCAAAGAAGAAACCTTTTGCTGATCACTAGTGATACAATCCACCAACTTTGTTCTGAAAATCAGTTTCTGTACATGTCCTCAGTCCATCTGTTACACTGTGACTCTCTAGCACAATAATATTTCCCAGATTCTTCAGGTTTCAGTCCAGTGAGTTTAAGATAAACTTCTCCTTTACTTGTATCTCTTGAAATAATTAAACGTCCCTGAAGAGACTGGGCATAGTGGGTAACAGCATTATGCCATATTCCTCCCAGCCACTTTAGACCTTTTCCTTCAGACTGTTGTACCCACTGTACTGACCAAATCTTAGCGGTGTCAGTGAGGGAGGCCCCAGTCACTTTACAGGTCATGTCCAGAGTCTCTGCTGGTTTCACAGTCTCAGGACCAGACTCCACCATAGAGATTTGTGAAGTGACACCTGTACATAAACCAAAGAAATGACATAACTTCTCTATTGGACCTCATGTCATTAGTGGCATTTCTATGGTATTATTAGTAAATCACACTTACCCTGCATTGTGTGTAGAACATAGAGCAAACACAGGAGGGTCTGCACGTGTGACATTATAAGCTATAATGAAACTCAGGTGCTATGTGAGTGCTACTTTTGCTCAGTAGATATTTTTGGTAGTTCTCCCCAATTTGTATAAAAAGTAAAATGAATAAATTTTCATATATTTTCATAGTGTGTCATTTGAATCTACACATTTGTTTATTCATTTCTAAAAACTAAAAATGTATCCATTTGGCTTGGCAAATCAATATTTTTTTTGGGCTATATTTGCCTGTCTGCTAATAACTTAATTACACTTACATAAGCATCGCTCTAAATTTGAAAGGCAGAAAATTAAGCTCATAGATGTTAAATAGCAAAGCTTGGTGAATGCCACATATTTAGAACACATTTTGCTTTGTTAGCTGGGATAATTTACAAGTTTTTGACATGTAGGAGTAAAACTTGAATTATAAAAAAGCATACTTTAATTCCATACATGGGCAGCAGATAACTTGATCCCTGATAGTCCATCCTATCTCTCAACACCCTCATTGAAGTGAAGAACCCTTAATGAAGTGTTGTTATTACGTTCTTTAAGGTGTAGAGGTTGTTTACTCCTACATTGAGGTGTAAGCCAACAGCCTCATTCAAGTGAAAAATGTAACCCTTAGGCCTATTGCACACGACCGTATGGCTTTTTCAGTGCTTTGCGGTCCGTTTTTCACGGATCCGTTGTTCTGTTTTTTGTTTCTGTTCCGTTTTTCCGTATGGCATATACAGTATACAGTATTTACATAGATAAAATTGGGCTGGGCATAACATTTTCAATAGATGGTTCAGCAAAAAACGGAACGCAAACGGAAGACATACGGATGCATTTCCGTATGTGTTCCCTTTTTTTGCGGACCCATTGACTTGAATGGAGCCACGGAACGTGATTTGCGGGCAATAATAGGACATGTTCTATCTTTAACCACCTCCGGACCGCCGTACGCAGCGACGCGTCCTGGAGGTGGTTGATTGATTCCGCCTGGACGCGCCGGCGCGTCCTCTCGCGAGACGCGAGATTTCCTGTGAAAGCGCGCACACAGGCGCGCTCACAGGAACGGAAGGTAAGAGAGTGGATCTCCAGCCTGCCAGTGGCGATCGTTCGCTGGCAGGCTGGAGATGTGATTTTTTTTAACCCCTAACAGGTATATTAGACGCTGTTTTGATAACAGCGTCTAATATACCTGCTACCTGGTCCTCTGGTGGTCCGTTTTGTTTGGATCGACCACCAGAGGACACAGGTAGCTCATCAATATGTAGCACCAAGCACCACACTACACTACATCCCCCCTGTCACTTATTATCCCCTTATTAGCCCCTGATCACCCCTGATCACCCCATATAGACTCCCTGATCACCCCCCTGTCATTGATTACCCCCCTGTCATTGATCACCCCCTTGTAAAGCTCCATTCAGACGTCCGCATGATTTTTACGGATAGATGGATCGGATCCGCAAAACGCATACGGACGTCTGAATGGAGCCTTACAGGGGCGTGATCAATGACGGTGGTGATCACCCCATATAGACTCCCTGATCACCCCCCTGTCATTGATTACCCCCTGTCATTGATCACCCCCCTGTAAAGCTCCATTCAGACGTCCGCATGATTTTTACGGATCCACTGATAGATGGATCGGATCCGCAAAACGCATACGGACGTCTGAATGGAGCCTTACAGGGGCGTGATCAATGACTGTGGTGATCACCCCATATAGACTCCCTGATCACCCCCCTGTCATTGATTACCCCCCTGTCATTGATCACACCCCTGTAAAGCTCCATTCAGACGTCCGCATGATTTTTACGGATCCACTGATAGATGGATCGGATCCGCAAAACGCATACGGACGTCTGAATGGAGCCTTACAGGGGCGTGATCAATGACTGTGGTGATCACCCCATATAGACTCCCTGATCACCCCCCTGTCATTGATTACCCCCCTGTCATTGATCACCCCCCTGTAAAGCTCCATTTAGACGTCCGCATGATTTTTACGGATCCACTGATAGATGGATCGGATCCGCAAAACGCATAGGGACGTCTGAATGGAGCCTTACAGGGGCGTGATCAATTACTGTGGTGATCACCCCATATAGACTCCCTGATCACCCCCCTGTCATTGATTACCCCCCTGTCATTGATCACACCCCTGTAAAGCTCCATTCAGACGTCCGCATGATTTTTACGGATCCACTGATAGATGGATCGGATCCGCAAAACGCATACGGACGTCTGAATGGAGCCTTATAGGGGGGTGATCAATGACAGGGGGGTGATCACCCCATATAGACTCTCTGATCACCCCCCTGTCATTGATCACCCCCCTGTCATTGATCACCCCCCTGAAAGGCTCCATTGTCATGGTCTTACCTTCTTGCTGTTCTCCTTCGTTTGACATGTGCTGGCGGCCATCTTGGTTTCTGGGTTTCTTGTAGCCTTCCACCCTGCGGCTCCTCCTTCCCACTGGGAGGAGCTGGATGCCTAGCTCATATATATAGGAGGTCTGTGGCTTCAGTTCCTTGCTTGGTCCTCTTGTGTTCACATGCTTCTAAGACTGCTGCTGCTTCTGGTTCCTGATCCTGGCTTCGTCTGACTACCCTGCTGGTTCCTGATCCTGGCTTCGTCTGACTACCCTGCTGGTTCCTGATCCTGGCTTCGTCTGACTACCCTTCTGGTTCCTGACCTCTGGCTTCGCAAAGACTCTGCTCGGTTTCACCATCCGTTTGGACTTTTGCTTTACAGCTTTATATTCAATAAAGCCTTCTTATTTTCTCTTATCTCTTGTTGTACGTCTGGTTCATGGTTCCGTGACATTAGGACCAAGCCATGAATTCTGACGGTACAGGGCCATCCTCGCTACCCACGCTGGTTGCCAGACTTGATCAGCAGGATCACCTGTTGGGTCGGTTCGCTGTGGCGTTGCAAACCCTGCTTGAACGCACGGCTCATTTCGCTCCCGTTGCCGATGGGTCGGTTGTCGCTCCTGGGCTCGCTCCTACTGCCGCTCCGGTTGTTGCGCCAGAGTTTTCCCCCGACACCTGTTGTTGCGCCTGCGGTGTTTCGGGGTATGACCGGTTCTGCCCCTCTTCCACAGCGCTTTGGGGGAGAGCCAACTCAGTGCCGAGGTTTCCTTAACCAGGTGGGCATTTATTTCGAGTTGCTGCCACATGCCTTTCCTACTGAGAGATCAAAGGTGGGCTTCTTGATCTCGCTGCTCTCGGACAAGGCCTTGGCCTGGGCCAGCCCTTTATGGGAGAACAACAATCCGGTGGTTGCCGAGTTTTCCGGTTTTGTTGCTTCTCTTCGGAAGGTATTCGATGTGCCGGCTCGTGCTGCCTCTGCTGCGAAGCTCCTTATGTCCATCAGACAGGGTTCACGATCCGTAGCTGAATACGCCATTGAGTTTCGTACCCTGGCAGCAGAGGTGGGCTGGAATAATGAGGCTCTGGTCGCTGCTTTCTCTCATGGTCTCTCGGATGCCTTGAAGGATGAGGTTGCAGCTAAGGACCTACCAGTTGAGCTCGAGTCTCTTATTTCTTTCCTGATTTTGATTGACACCAGACTCAGGGAGAGACCTTCCTTTAAGGAGAACCTGCGGAGGTCTTCTAACAGATTGGTGCCTACGTTTGCTGTCCCACCCGTGCCTCCCTCTCCTCCCACGCCTCCTGGGGATGACTTGTCTGGGGGTGAACCCATGCAGCTGGGGTTTGCTCGCCTGTCCGAGGGGGAGAGGGCACTCCGGAGACGCGAGGGCCGATGCATGTACTGTGGTCTCGGTGGGCATTTTCGGTTGGCATGTCCGAACCGTCCAGGGAAACGCTCGTACCTGAGATCCTGTCGGGGGCAGATCTTGGGTGGAGTCTCCTCGTCCCCGGTTTCCCGTGTTGACAAACCACTGATCACTGTTGTCCTCTCCTGGGTCGGGGGCTCGGTGATGACCCAGGCGTTGGTGGACTCTGGTGCTGGTGGTTTGTTCATTGATAGTGTGTTCGCTGCCGCCAATTCCATTCCTCTGCAGGCTCGAGGTTCCCCACTGGCTCTTGAGGCGATAGACGGCAGACCCCTTCTGCCGCCACACGTGACTCATGAGACCCTTCCAGTGGGGATAGCCATTGGTGCCGTTCACAGAGAGTCGGTCTGCCTCCAGGTTATTTCGTCTCCACACTACTCGGTGGTCTTGGGGTACCCCTGGCTCCAGAAGCATAATCCGACTTTCGATTGGAGATCGGTCGAGATCCTCTCGTGGTCACCGCAGTGTGGGGCTAGTTGCATCCATGGGTCTGTCAAGTTGCTGTGTACTTCCTCGGACTCTCTGTTGCCTCCTGAATACGAGGAGTACCGGGATGTATTCGATAAGGTGCGCGCGGTTGCCCTACCTCCGCACCGCCCATACGATTGTGCCATAGAGTTACAATCTGGTGCCGTTCCTCCTCGTGGCAAAGTCTATCCACTGTCGGTAGCGGAGAATGAGGCCATGGAGGAGTACGTGAGGGAGGCGCTTTCACGCGGACACATTCGCAAATCTTCGTCCCCGGCAGGGGCTGGATTTTTCTTTGTGAAAAAGAAGGGCGGTGAGTTGAGGCCTTGCATCGATTACAGGGGTCTCAATCGCATCACGATCAAGAACGCTTACCCGATACCATTGATTTCCGAGCTGTTCGATCGCCTTAAAGGGGCCACGGTCTTTACCAAACTCGACCTGAGGGCGGCATATAACCTGGTAAGGATCAAGGCGGGCGATGAGTGGAAGACCGCGTTTAACACCAGGACCGGTCATTATGAATCCTTGGTTATGCCCTTTGGGTTGTGCAATGCGCCCGCAGTCTTTCAGGAATTCATCAACGATGTTTTCCGTGACCTGTTGCAGCAGTGTGTGGTGGTCTATTTGGATGACATCTTGGTATATTCTGAATCCATGGAGGCCCACATTCTGGATGTCAGACGAGTGTTGCAACGGTTACGAGAGAACAAGCTGTTCGGTAAGCTTGAGAAATGCGAATTTCACCGATCCCAGGTAACCTTCTTAGGTTACATCATTTCCGCTGAGGGGTTCTCCATGGATCCTGAGAAGGTTTCGGCTGTCTTACAGTGGCCCCAGCCCAGTGGTCTTCGTTCCCTGCAGCGCTTTTTGGGCTTCGCCAATTATTATCGGAAGTTCATCAGGGACTTTTCCATGTTGGCCAAGCCTCTCACGGATCTGACCAGGAAGGGCAGTAATTCCCAGGTCTGGCCGCTCGAGGCCATCCGAGCTTTTGAGGCCCTAAAGTCCGCCTTTGTGTCGGCTCCGATTCTGTCGCATCCCAACCCTGGGTTGCCCTTTGTCCTCGAGGTGGACGCGTCTGAGACGGGAGTAGGTGCCCTTCTGTCTCAGCGTAGAACACCAGAGGGTCCTCTGCTTCCTTGTGGGTTTTACTCCCGGAAACTGTCTTCCGCGGAGTGCAACTATCAGATTGGTGACAGGGAGTTATTGGCCATCGTGCAGGCCCTTAAAGAATGGAGGCACTTGCTCGAGGGTTCGGTGGTTCCGGTTCTCATCCTGACGGACCACAAGAATCTGACCTACCTTTCTGAGGCCAAGAGATTGACACCACGTCAGGCCAGATGGGCTCTGTTCTTGTCACGTTTTAATTACGTGGTCTCCTACCTACCCGGTTCCAAGAACATCAGGGCGGATGCCTTATCACGGCAGTACTCCGAGCTGTCCAGGGAGGAGTCGATTCCGACTTCGGTCATACCTCCGAATCAGATCTTGGCCTCCATTCGCACCAGCCTGACCTCTCCCCTGGGTGAGCAGATTTTGGCGGCTCAATCTGGTGCTCCCTCTGGGAGACCCAACGGCAGATGTTTTGTGCCTGAGGAGTTGCGCACTCGGTTGTTGCGAACCTACCATAACTCCAAGACCGCGGGGCATCCTGGAAAGAATCAGCTGTCCTGGGCTGTTTCACGTCTGTTCTGGTGGCCTTCCCTACGTTCCGACATCGCCGCATATGTAGCGGCATGCTCCGTTTGTGCCCAGAGTAAGTCCCCTCGGCACCTTCCGTTGGGCCTTCTGCAACCCATAGCCACCGGGGAGCGCCCATGGTCACACCTGGGGATGGATTTCATTGTGGACCTCCCTGCATCCCGAGGCCATACGGTCATTCTCATGATTGTGGATCGGTTTTCCAAAATGTGCCACTGTGTTCCTCTCAAGAAGTTACCCTCTGCACAAGAGTTGGCCACGATTTTTGCCAGGGAGGTCTTCCGGTTGCACGGTTTGCCCAAGGAGATTGTGTCGGATCGGGGGAGTCAGTTTGTGTCCAGGTTCTGGCGCGCCTTTTGCTCCCAGTTGGGGATTCATCTCTCCTTCTCCTCGGCCTACCACCCTCAGTCCAATGGGGCCGCTGAACGATCCAATCAGGCCTTGGAGCAATTCCTTCTTTGCTATGTCTCCGATCACCAAGACAATTGGGTTGACCTCCTGCCTTGGGCTGAGTTTGCCAGGAACACGGCGGTGAACTCTTCCTCTGGAAGTCTCCCTTCATGGCCAATTATGGGTTCCAACCTGCCGTGTTACCGGAGGTATTCTCTCCCCAGGATATTCCGGCTGTGGAGGATCACCTTTCCGTCCTACGTGCTTCTTGGGTACAGATCCAGAAGTCCCTTGAGGTCTCTGCGCAGCGCCAGAGACGCCAGGCTGATCGCAGACGAGCGCCTGCTCCTTCCTACCAGGTCGGAGACCGTGTATGGTTGTCCACCCGCAACCTCAACCTTCGAGTGCCCACTCCCAAGCTGGCGCCTCGCTTTGTTGGTCCCTTCCGAGTGCTTCGCAGGGTAAACCCGGTAGCCTATGCCCTTGCGCTTCCTCCTGGCATGCGGATCTCCAACGTGTTTCATGTCTCCCTGTTGAAGCCACTGGTGTGTAATCGTTTCACTTCCTCGGTTCCTCGGCCTCGTCCGGTCCAAGTGGGCAATCGTGAGGAATATGAGGTGAGCAATATCCTGGACTCACGCCTGGTCCGCGGTCGGTTGCAGTTTTTGGTCCATTGGCGTGGTTATGGTCCAGAGGAGCGTTCCTGGGTTCCCTCCGCAGATGTCCATGCTCCTGCCTTGCTCCGAGCCTTCCACGCACGCTTCCCTCAGAAACCGTTTTGTGCTCCGCGGAGGAGGGGCCCTTGAGGGGGAGGTACTGTCATGGTCTTACCTTCTTGCTGTTCTCCTTCGTTTGACATGTGCTGGCGGCCATCTTGGTTTCTGGGTTTCTTGTAGCCTTCCACCCTGCGGCTCCTCCTTCCCACTGGGAGGAGCTGGATGCCTAGCTCATATATATATAGGAGGTCTGTGGCTTCAGTTCCTTGCTTGGTCCTCTTGTGTTCACATGCTTCTAAGACTGCTGCTGCTTCTGGTTCCTGATCCTGGCTTCGTCTGACTACCCTGCTGGTTCCTGATCCTGGCTTCGTCTGACTACCCTGCTGGTTCCTGATCCTGGCTTCGTCTGACTACCCTTCTGGTTCCTGACCTCTGGCTTCGCAAAGACTCTGCTCGGTTTCACCATCCGTTTGGACTTTTGCTTTACAGCTTTATATTCAATAAAGCCTTCTTATTTTCTCTTATCTCTTGTTATACGTCTGGTTCATGGTTCCGTGACATCCATTCAGAAAAATTTTTGGCCCAAGTTAGCGGAAATTATATATTTTTTTTATTACAAAGTCTCATATTCCACTAACTTGTGTCAAAAAATAAAATCTCACATGAACTCACCATACCCCTCACGGAATCCAAATGCGTAAAATTTTTTAGACATTTATATTCCAGACTTCTTCTCACGCTTTAGGGCCCCTAGAATGCCAGGGCAGTATAAATACCCCACATGTGACCCCATTTCGGAAAGAAGACACCCCAAGGTATTCCGTGAGGGGCATATTGAGTCCATGAAAGATTGAAATTTTTGTCCCAAGTTAGCGAAAAGGGAGACTTTGTGAGAAAAAATAAATAAATATCAATTTCTGCTAACTTGTGCCAAAAAAAATAAATTTCTATGAACTCGCCATGCCCCTCATTGAATACCTTGGGGTGTCTTCTTTCCAAAATGGGGTCACATGTGGGGTATTTATACTGCCCTGGCATTCTAGGGGCCCTAAAGCGTGAGACGAAGTCTGGGATCCAAATGTCTAAAAATGCCCTCATAAAATGAATGTGGGCCCCTTTGCGCATCTAGGCTGCAAAAAAGTGTCACACATGTGGTATCGCCGTACTCAGGAGAAGTTGGGCAATGTGTTTTGGGGTGTCATTTTACATATACCCATGCTTGGTGAGATAAATATCTTGGTCAAATGCCAACTTTGTATAAAAAAATGGGAAAAGTTGTCTTTTGCCGAGATATTTCTCTCATCCAGCATGAGTATATGTAAAAAGACACCCCAAAACACATTCCCCAACTTCTCCTGAATACGGCAATACCACATGTGTGACACTTTTTTGCAGCCTAGGTGGGCAAAGGGGCCCACATTCCAAAGAGCACCTTTAGGATTTCACAGGTCATTTACCTACTTACCACACATTAGGGCCCCTGGAAAATGCCAGGGCAGTATAACTACCCCACAAGTGACCCCATTTTGGAAAGAAGACACCCCAAGGTATTCCGTGAGGGGCATGGCGAGTTCCTAGAATTTTATATTTTTTGTCAAAAGTTAGCGGAAAATGATGATTTTTTTTTTTTTCCCTTACAAAGTCTCATATTCCACTAACTTGTGACAAAAAATAAAAACTTCCATGAACTCACTATGCCCATCACGAAATACCTTGGGGTGTCTTCTTTCCAAAATGGGATCACATGTGGGGTAGTTATACTGCCCTGGCATTCTAGGGGCCCAAATGTGTGGTAAGAAGTTTGAAATCAAAATGTGTAAAAAATGACCGGTGAAATCCGAAAGGTGCTCTTTGGAATATGGGCCCCTTTGCCCACCTAGGCTGCAAAAAAGTGTCACACATCTGGTATCTCCGTATTCAGGAGAAGTTGGGAAATGTGTTTTGGGGTGTCATTTTACATATACCCATGCTGGGTGAGAGAAATATCTTGGCAAAAGACAACATTTCCCATTTTTTTATACAAAGTTGTCTTTTGCCAAGATATTTCTCTCACCCAGCATGGGTATATGTAAAATGACACCCCAAAACACATTCCCGAACTTCTCCTGAATAGGGAGATACCACATGTGTGACACTTTTTTGCAGCCTAGGTGGGCAAAGGGGCCCACATTCCAAAGAGCACCTTTCGGATTTCACCGGCCATTTTTTACAGAATTTGATTTCAAACTCCTTACCACACATTTGGGCCCCTAAAATGCCAGGGCAGTATAACTACCCCACAAGTGACCACATTTTGGAAAGAAGACACCCCAAGGTATTCGCTGATGAGCATAGTGAGTTCATGGAAGTTTTTATTTTTTGTCACAAGTTAGTGGAATATGAGACTTTGTAAGAAAAAAAAATAAAAAAAAATAAATCATCATTTTCCGCTAACTTGTGACAAAAAATAAAAAGTTCTATGAACTCACTATGCCCATCAGCAAATACCTTAGGGTGTCTACTTTCCGAAATGGGATCATTTGTGGGGGCTTTCTACTGTCTGCGCATTGTAGAACCTCAGGAAACATGACAGGTGCTCAGAAAGTCAGAGCTGCTTCAAAAAGCGGAAATTCACATTTTTGTACCATAGTTCGTAAACGCTATAACTTTTACCCAAACCATTTTTTTTTTTACCCAAACATTTTTTTTTTATCAAAGACATGTAGAACAATAAATTTAGAGCAAAATTTATATATGGATGTCGTTTTTTTTGCAAAATTTTACAACTGAAAGTGAAAAATGTCATTTTTTTGCAAAAAAAATCGTTAAATTTCGATTAATAACAAAAAAAGTAAAAATGTCAGTAGCAATGAAATACCACCAAATGAAAGCTCTATTAGTGAGAAGAAAAGGAGGTAAAATTCATTTGGGTGGTAAGTTGCATGACCGAGCAATAAACGGTGAAAGTAGTGTAGGTCAGAAGTGTAAAAAGTGGCCTGGTCTTTCAGGGTGTTTAAGCTATAGGGGCTGAGGTGGTTAAACGGAACGGAAAAACGGAAATACGGAAACGGAATGCATACGGAGTACATTCCGTTTTTTTGGCGGAACCATTGAAATGAATAGTTCCGTATACGGACCGTATACGGAACGCAAAAAACGGCCAGTAAACGGGGAAAAAAAACGGTCGTGTGCAGGAGGCCTTAGGCCTCTTTCACATGGGCGTCGCGTGTGAGGGCTGGATAGGATGCGGGTGCGTCGCGGGAAAATCATGCGAGTAGGTACGCAATTGCAGTCAGTTTTGACTGCGTTTGCGTTCCGATGTTCAGTTTTTATTGTGCGGGTGCAATGCGTTTTGCACGCGCGTGATAAAAAACTGACTGTGGTACCCAGACCCGAACCCGGACTTCTTCACTGAAGTTCGGGTTTGGGATCGGTGTTCTGTATATTTTATTATTTTCCATTATTCCATGGTTATAATAGAAAATAATAGCATTCTTTAATTCAGAATGCTAAGTAAGAGGTCCATTGTGGGGTTAAAAAAAAAAAAAAAAAAAATGTAACTCACCTTATCCACTTGATCGCGCAGCCGGGCTCGTCTTCTTTCTTCTTCTCCTTGCAGGACCTGGATGGAAAAGGACCTTCAGTGACGTCATTAAGCTCACCATGTGGTGAGCGCGATGACGTCACCAAAGGTCCTTTCGCAGGTCCTGAAAGAAGAAGCAAGAAGAGGATGCCGGCTGCGCGTTCAATTGGAACAGGTAAGTTAATTATTTTAATTTTTTAACACCTCAATCTACAATTTACTAAGCATTCTGTATTAAGAATGCTATTATTTTCCCTTATAACCATGTTATAACGGAAAATAATACAGGGAATACACTTTAATGGGATCCGGGGTTGCTTTCATTCCTTTCATCTCCTAGCAATTATGTGTGAAAATCGCACCGCATCCGCACTTGCTTGCGGATGCTTGTGATTTTGACGCATACTCATTCATTTCTAAGGGACCTGCGTTGCGTGAAAAACGCAGAATATAGAACCTGCTGCGATTTTCAAGCAATGCACAAATGATGCGTGAAACTCACCGCTCATGTGCACAGCCCCATTGAAGTGAATGGGTCTGGATTCAGTGCGGGTGCAATGCATTCATCTCACGCATTAATTCATCTCACGCATTAAGGTCTGTGCGGCGCATTGCTTATAGCACAGACCTTTCACTTACCAGTAGGAGGAGCGCCCGGCCGGTCACAGACATCGCAGGTAAGTATAATGCTTCTAAAATTGCTAAGTGCTAAGTAACCATGGCAACCAGGACTGCAGGTTACCGATCGGAGTCCCAGCGATTAAACTGGGACTCCGATCGGAACTCTCCGCTGCCACCAATGATGGGGGGTCAGTAATTTTAGTTAGGGGGGGGAGGGGGGGCCGGCCGCACTGGCCACCAATGAATTAAAAACAGGGGGGAAAGGAAGGGGGGGCCGGCCGCACTGGCCAACAATGAATTAAAAACAGGGGGGAGGGGGGGGGGCGGGCCGCACTGGCCACCATTGAGTTAAATATAGGGGAGGGAGGGAGGGGGGGCCGGCCGCACTGGCCACCAATGAGTTAAAAACAGGGGGGGGGTCTGCCCCTTGCTGCCTGGCAGCGCCTGCCAGGCAGCAGGGGGCAGTCATGTACACAGTTCTTTTAGTATATTCTAACTTGAAGCGTCCCCATCACCATGGGAACGCCTCTATGTTAGAATATACTGTCGGATCTGAGTTTTCACGAAGTGAAAAACCAGATCTGAAAAAAACTGTTATGCAAACGGATCAGTTCTGAACGGATGCAAGCGTTTGCATTATAGGAGCGGATCCGTCTGTACAGACACCAGACGGATCCGCTCCGAACGCTAGTGTGAAAGTAGCCTAAATGCTGTTAACAAAACAGCTCAGACAGGATGGATGTTCCCAGAATGATATCTAGGAAATCAAATAAAAAAAATGTACAGTCATAAAATAAAAAAGGATTAGAAATAAAAGGATGTGCATCACTATCTGGTTTCAACAGGCAGAAAAAATATAGGTGATACATTCCCTTCGACATCACCATCTAGCCATCGGTTTCTGTACCTTTCTTCAGTCCTTCTGTTACACTGTGTATCTAGCACAATAATATTTCCCAGATTCTTCAGGTTTCACTCCAGTGAGTTGAAGATAAACTTCTCCTTTATTTGTGTCTCTTGTTAGAGTTAGACGTCCCTGAAGAGACTGGGCATAGTATTTGCTATTCTCATAACATATTACACCCAGCCACTCCAGGCCTTTCCCTTCAGGTTGTCTGACCCATTCAACACAATCCATGTTAGTGCTGTCAGTGAGGGAGGCTCCGGTCACTTTACAGGTCATGTCCAGAGTCTCTGAAGGCTTCACAATTCCAGGACCAGACTCCACTAGTGAAATCTGTGCAGAGACACCTATAAATACATATGTTGTCAAGCATATATATCGAAGATGCACATAATATTTATAAATCCAGTTTATTGCTAGTATTAAGACAAGTTCATTAAATATAACTCACATTGTAGAGACAATACAACACTGAACAACCACAGAAGAATCTTCATGTCTGGTCTGAAGAACTAGAGATGCTCAATTCTGGACTTAAGTGACCTGATTCTTCTCTATGTTCAGTTTCAGGTCTCTCTTCTCTTTTTAAATAGGCAGTAATCTAAATATATTTACATACCCATATGAAGCACTTATAAAGTGAAGGAACCCAATGGGGATGGTTTCAACATTTTATCAATATGTTTAAGGGACTGTGCAGGTTTTGGAAAAAAAAAAAAACGAAAAACTCATTTTCATATACCATAGCATCCTGAGGAGGATCCTCTATTCTAGATCCTTATCTCTTGACCAGAGTGAAGAGCAGTTATAAAGACTCTTACACAGATGCATTACCCAGACAATCCATTGATTGGAATGGACACTGTGTAATGCTTAATTCCGCTGTGGTGGCACTGTAGGGATTGAACATTTATTACCAGGTTTCCTCACAGAATACAGTCGATTACTGTGGGTCACATCAGATGGACACTTTGGAGGAAATATATTAAAGATCAGCGGTTTACGCCGCCTTTGATATACACTGCACTGCCAGAGTATGTGCCTAATTTGGAGGCACATCTGGCAGCCCTTTGGGGGCTCCATGGGGACATTCTACTGTGTGGGGCACTAAAGGGGCATAACTATTTTGAAGGGAACACTAAGGGGGCATAACTACTGTTTGCGGGCAAAAAGGAGACTGGGCAGGATTTGGCGTGTATAGGTAGGCATTGGGTATACTTAGAGATGTGGGTAAGTGTAAAATTTACAACGACGTGCAAAGCTGTTTTCCCTGCTTGGGTTTTTTGGAAAGTTGGAAGGTATGCCATATGGACAAATGTATTGGGATGTTGACCCTCATCTATAACAAAGATACATGAACAGGGGTAGAGATAAGAAAAGCAGCCATGGTTTTTACTGTGGAACACAGTGCTCGATCACGCAGCTCTGGCAGGCGGTACTCCCGGATATGAAGAACAATGTACAAAGTGCTCTGTGTTCCATACTGGAACACTGTGCTCTTCCGGTGCTCAGTCGCACACTTCCGGTGAGTGGTACTCCCATGTATTATAGGTAATTGGATGACGCTCTCCACGTTCCATCCTGGAACGCAGTGCATGAGATCACACTTCTGGTGGGTGGGACTGAATCGAACGGCCAATATAGAGACCAAGATGCACTTTTCCATAATGCGTTCCACTCTGGAACACATAATTTCCTATTGGCTATGGAGGCTCAATATCAAACTGCTGT
This sequence comes from Bufo bufo, assembly GCF_905171765.1. Classification (NCBI taxonomy): domain Eukaryota; kingdom Metazoa; phylum Chordata; class Amphibia; order Anura; family Bufonidae; genus Bufo; species Bufo bufo. The sequence goes on along the minus strand of NC_053390.1, from coordinate 304,246,581 downwards.
GTTGTGTGGGAAAGTCCCGCCTCCACTGAATCGATCCTGCCCTAATTTACTGGGCCCCTGATATAGAGTGAGTGAAAAGATGAAATGGACTTTATTGCAGGAGGGAGAAGGGTTGGGGGAAATGCAGGGAGATTATTATTGTCAGTGCCATTATAACAGGGGTATCGAGGACTGTATCCTAAAAGAAGGTAATAAAGATATAGCCCTTCAAAGAGATACCATTCCTTTTGTGAAACAAATTATTTTATAGAATTTTAAAGTTCATACAAACAGAAAAGTAATACACTAATACAAAGTGTAAACACAATCATGGATAGTAGCTACAATACCAGTAGTCAGATAAATAGAAAATTCAGCAAATCCCTTAGTATCCGTGAGGATGACCAATTCAGGACAGGAAAGGGATGACCTTTATTCATTTTGGGTCAATGACATATAGGCTGGTATTGAGGAGCCATATGAATGGTCTTGATTTCTTTCTGGTGATTCGTCGTACCCCCAACAAACAATGTATCTGGCTTAACATAGAGTGGGACTGTGTGGGCTGTAAAAGGACAGGGAGGATAGTAGCTATACTAAAGGGATAGGGAAACATCAGGAAGGGGAAGGGTAAACCAGAGGTAAGGAAGTATCAACAAGAGGTTGTGTATGACAAACATAGAAAATTCTCTAAGTGGTATTTATTGTTGTGCAAGTATCTAGCCAACAGGTATCATTCAAGAAAATACTTGCTTTTCGTCCAAATATCCCAGGATCTCTGGTATGCAATCTGTTTGTTCTGGAGGATTTCTGAAGGATTTTTTCATAGTAGCAACTTCATTAATATGCGGAAGAGTGATGGGCTTCCATTAGCGAGTAATTACCAACTTGGTTGCCATGTGAAGGTGGGCTACCACTGTTCTATGGTGAACAGGGTAAGTCTCCAGACCTATCAATAACAAGGCTATTTCAGTGGTACGTGTAGTTGTATATTGTGTGAGAATATGAATGATCCTTTGTGCAGTCTACCAAAGGGGAGCAAAGGTGGTGCAATCCCAGGAGGATATGTTTCAGAGTACCTATTTGGCTACAATTCCTCCAGCAATATTGTGAGCAGGATGGGAACATGAGGTGTAGGCGATCAAGGGTGAGATATCATCTGTGATGAGTTTTCAGTAAGGCTTCTCTGTGTGCTACACCTCCAAAGAGTTTGTGGATGAAAGTGTAGGACTTTTGCCACTATGTTAGTGAAGAAGAGGTACCCAGGTCTTGTTGCCATTTTAGCATAGGAGTGGTAAGGATCATAGTGGATTTATTCCCAATGTGGTCATAAAACCTGGAGAGGCCTTTGGGTCCCAAGAAAAGTCGAGATGGTATCTGAAGTGGGAGCATGTTGGTGAAATGTGTTTTTTTTTAATGAATTCTCTTAACTGAAGAAATTTGTAAAACTCTTGGTTTTGGATATGGTATAGGGTTTTGATATGTTCGAAATGGAGATGTCCCTGTTTATCAGAGTGCATCAAGAGTTAATATGTTGTGTTGTTTCCATAGACTCAAGTCCAAACCAGGAATATGCTTCTCAAGAAAGCCTAGTGAAATGTCTCGGGACTGACATATGAGGAGGTCTTTTTTAGTTTTGAAGAATAATATCAAAATAAAGTCAGAGAGATTGATGGTAGTGTAATTTGAGGAGGTGGGGTCCAGAGCGGAGCTATCAATCTATTTGTAAGGAAACATGTGCCTACTAGATGGTATTCCATTTGTACCCAGGATCTGGAATAGTCCTGTGACCACCAGTAATATAGTTGGTGTAGTATAGTTGCCCACTAGTAATATTTTATCCTCCTACCTCTGTTCTCCTTGTCTGTATAAAAAAGGCAGTCCTAGACAGGGCCGGCTCCAGGTTCATGTGGGCCCTTGGGCGATAAATCTCAGTGGGCCTTCTCACAGTATAATGACCCCACAGTGGCCCTCCATTCAGAATAATGACCCCCCAGTCGCCCCCCATTCAGAATTATACTGTATGTAGGGGGCACTGGGGGTCATTATACTGTGTAAGGGGCCCTTTCTAGCTAGAACTGACTGGTCACCACAGCAAATTTTTGTACGAACCCCCCTCCACCCCCCAGCGGGTTCACATCATGTTTTTCTATCCGTTTGATATATATACAAAAGGTACTGTATAAAAATGTGCAGCACACCAGGTTTTTGTATACTGCAGAGTCCAGTAAACAAATACATATGTTAACATATACAGTACAGACCAAAAGTTTGGACACACCTTCTCATTCAAAGAGTTTTCTTTATTTTCATGACTATGAAGGCATCAAAACTATGAATTAACACATGTGGAATTATATACATAACAAACAATTGTGAAACAACTGAAAATATGTCATATTCTAGGTTCTTCAAAGTAGCCACCTTTTGCTTTGATTACTGCTTTGCACACTCTTGGCATTCTCTTGATGAGCTTCAAGAGGTAGTGCCCTGAAATGGTTTTCACTTCACAGGTGTGCCCTGTCAGGTTTAATAAGTGGGATTTCTTGCCTTATAAATGTGGTTGGGACCATCAGTGGCGTTGAAGAGAAGTCAGGTGGATACACAGCTGATAGTCCTACTGAATAGACTGTTAGAATTTGTATTATGGCAAGAAAAAAGCAGCTAAGTAAAGAAAAACGAGTGGCCATCATTACTTTAAGAAATGAAGGTCAGTCAGTCAGCCGAAAAATTGGGAAAACTTTGAAAGTAAGGGCTATTTGACCATGAAGGAGAGTGATGGGGTGCTGCGCCAGATGACCTAGCCTCCACAGTCACCGGACCTGAACCCAATCGAGATGGTTTGGGGTGAGCTGGACCGCAGAGTGAAGGCAAAAGGGCCAACAAGTGCTAAGCATCTCTGGGAACTCCTTCAAGACTGTTGGAAGACCATTTCAGGTGACTACCTCTTGAAGCTCATCAAGAGAATGCCAAGAGTGACATATTTTCAGTTGTTTCACACTTGTTTGTTATGTATATAATTCCACATGTGTTAATTCATAGTTTTGATGCCTTCATAGTCATGAAAATAAAGAAAACTCTTTGAATGAGATGGTGTGTCCAAACTTTTGGTCTGTACTGTATGTTTTGTTGCAATGGAACTGCATGGTGAATGGCCGCCACTGTATAGCATCAGTCTGAGGCATCTGTTAATGTATATGTTTTTGGTATACATTAAATGGATGGCAAAAATGTGATGTGAACCCAGCCTTAGTGCCAGAATAAGCAATAGTACAAAGCGGAGCAGAGAGGGGAGGCCGCCATGTACTTACAGAGCACAGCCTTGTCCTTGTGGTCAGCAATCTGCAACTTTTCCTCGCTCATGCCTGGTCTAAAAAAGGTGGCGTGGGCAGGGAAGGGGATACAGTTATGGCCATACTGTTATTGGATAACACGTCCATACAGTGACCAGATAAAACTGCCATACAGTAACTGGATAAGACCGCCATACAGTGACTGCATAGCACCACCATACAGTGACCAGATAAAAGGGTATAAGAGGGCACAGTACAAGGAATGACTAGGGGCACTGTACAGGGTATGGTAAGGGGGCACAATGCAAGGTATAATGGGGCATAGTACAAAGTGGGGGGCACAGTCACATGACCCTGTGACGTTAGAAGGTCCTTATGGTGCATGCGGTTTAAACACTACCATAATGAGAGGCAGAGGACTGAGACAGGTGACCAGGGCCCTGGATGGACAGGAGGGGTGGACACAGCAAGTAGGTGGAAGGGGCTCTGAGGGGGATTCATACAAGAAGTAGGGGGCAGGAGGTCTGTGCAGGGATGCAATAGGAGATAGGAGGGTGGAATAGGAGCTCTGGATATATGAGGGAGGAAAGGAAGCAGAAGGGGCTCCATGAGGATAAGAGAAGGACAGGATATGGGGGCAGGTGTCATGAAGGCAAACTGCTTAATGAGGCAGTAAAACAACTAAATAGCATGAAGCTGCTGGTCTACTACAGCATCCAGCAGCAGTTGAAGAGTTCCCTGACCTCCCCCTTCCTGTCCCACAGAGAAGAGATAGTCACAGTGCAGACTCACTCAGACTGTCTGCAACTCTTCACACTTCTGCTCCACTGGGGTCTCTCTCCTCCTCAGGCAGCACGTCCTGTGTAGAGGGGGCATGTCTGCTCTGCTGGAGTGAAGAGGGGGCATGTCTGCTCTGCTGGAGTGAAGAGGGGGCGTGTCTGAAGCTCCACAGCACAGAAGCTTGTAAGGGGGACAGTGGCAGCTGAATTCTGCATGCTGCTGAAAAAGACTTTCATGTGACTATGCTCCCTGCACTCCAGCAATGAGCGCTTCCATCTGTATTTATAGAAGCGCTCATAGCAGCACAGTGGGCCCCCCCAGGAGCAGTGGGCACCGGCACTTGCCTAGGTATGCCAGGTGCTGACGCTGGCCCTGGTCCTAGATCTCCTCTCCCTCTATACATAGTTTTGTAGTTTTTGTGAGCTTCTGTAAAGAGGGACATTGGAAGGCTAATTGGGATGCATCTAAGTAAGTAAAGCAGTGTAGGCAAGATCAGCATTTTGTAAGCTGTGATTCTGCCTAGCCAGGATACCATTACTTTTGTAAGTCGTGAACGGGGAGGGCTCCCAAGTATACAGCAAGGCCACGCGGGTTGATAAGAAAACTTTGTACTTTTATTCCTAACAAATCAAACCTAGGAAACAGCACAGAAACAACAGTATGGAAATATATGTATTTACAGTTCTGGGAGCACTCACCCTGGTGCTGCGCCACTCACTGGAATATGTAGTGAAAGGTGTTTCCCAATTTAACTATAGGCAAGACCATGTGTACGACTGCCAGAACTATATTATCTATATTATAGATCCGCTATAGTGTCTGCAGAACCATCCGCCGATGGCACAGCATAGGGTTCTCAAACTTATCACCCGGTAGAGTATCAGACCCAGACCTGCCGGAACCTCTATAGACCAAAACACCACACAGTAATACAGAGATACACAGAGTACCTTATACTCCAGACACGAAGCACTGTTCATGTCCGACCGGACGAACCTAACGCGGTGGTGTGCATAGCAGAGCCTACAAGTCGATACTGTGCCACTAAGAAAGAACAAACCTAACTGGTGGCGTGCACAGCAGAGCCTACAAGTCGATACTGTGCCGCTGAGTCACCGGTGTAGAGCTACACAGAGACAAGTTGATCTTCTACTTTTAGCATGCACGCTGTTCACGACTCAAAAGATCGATATCTGCTATGGCTAACGGTGCCGGCTGAACCCTTCCTTCCTGAAGTCATCACAGGGAAGCTACTGCTACTGGTATCAGTTGCTGTATGAATCCAGAACTCCAGCACAGCTCCTCAGAAAAACAATCCTTTTCACTGAATAATCTCTCTCAGACTCCTGCAGCACAGACAGAGTCTCTCACTTCCTGCAGACTTTAAACCCAGTTCCAGCCAGCTCACAAGGGACACAGCGGCATCTGGTGGTTGGAGTTAGTATTACTGGCAATAACAGTCTATAATTTCCTAGCACTGAACTGATGCAGCCTGTGTTTCATAGGAGCACCCTGCAAATAATCCCAGTTCACATGAAGGTCCAACTAAGGGTATATCTTCACCCTATCACACTTTAGCCATATTTTATAATTGTTTTGCAAGTTTAGTAAGGAGAGGGAGAAAGTTATGTTGATAAAGAAGATGTGAGGGAGAGGTGACCTGGATGCCCAGATATGTAATGGCAATAGTTTGCCAGTCTAGAGTAAACTTACTCTTAAATTAGAATCACTCCCCCTGACCCCCTGACCCTAAACAGGCGGTTCCTTTGTGTATAAATGTTTGTAGCCTATGTCTTTTGCATGTGTGCAGCCTTGTGTACCTGATGAAGGGGAGTGATTCCCCAAAACGCGTTGTATTGCTGCAATAAAATACTTTGATTTCTGATCCTGGTGACCTGTGGTTGGTCCTTGCGCCGTGGGACGCTTATCTCTGCTAATATGCACCTTCTTGGGGATTCCAGGCATCTCTGATAAGAAGACTGTTCACCTGTGGCTGCAGACTACCACCCTCCGGGCTCTCAGGACCCATTTTGATGAGAGTTCAATAGAGTTGTGCCTATCTTTAGCACAACCTAACAAGGTGAGCCTTGAATTTTATTCTACACTACTCTGTATATGCAGAATTACCCTATGGTGCGCACATCTGTTTAATTACAGAACGAATCAAGCCTGTCCACTGAATTGTGCACTATGAGACATTCAAAACCAGCTCTCATCTTACTAAGAGCTAGGGAGCCGGATCAGGGTGCTGAGGGGAAGGCAACATCAGAGGAGGAGGGTGATGGCGGCAGCAATTAAGAGCAGAGGCCACATACCTCCCAAAGAACAGCCAGTGCCACGTCTGCTTCGGGATCTGGTGATGCTGCTGACACTGTGGGTGGGTTAGGCCCAAAACATGCCAGAGCTAAGCCAAGCTCAGCTGCCTCTACCTCTGCTGCGCAAGTATCTTCCATCTGGAATTTTTTCTCCACGCTGCCGGAAGACAAAAGCATTGCCTTGTGCACAAAAGTTGGCGCCGCAGCTCTATGGAACCACATGAAGTCCCATCCTGTGGGCAAAGAAAAGTGGCAGCCAGCCTCCACAACAGGAGTTTCCTCCTTCTCCCAGTCCTCCTTTTGCAGCATCCACGAGCAGTACAGTGTCTTTCACATCATTATTATCCCTTTCTGCTTCTCCCGCTCAGACTCCTCCTCCGCTCCATTGTCATCAATTGATAAAGGAATGTTTGGCCAGGAAACAACTCTACACGCCAGCAATCTGATGCAAAAGCTTAATTCCCACCTGACCAAGTTGCTGGTGGTGCAGTTGTTGCCGTACCATTAAGTCAAGTCTGCTGCCTTTAGGGAGCTAATGGTGTGCACTCAGCCTCATTGGAAGATTCCTAACCAGCATTATTTCTCCCAAAAAGAAGCCATCCCTGCCTTGTACTCTCATGTGGCGGACAACATGGGTCACTCCTTGTGATTCTCCCTGTGTAGCAAAGTTCACGCCATGGTGGACAACTGTCCCAGCTCTTACAGGCAGGGACAGTACATGTCTTTCATGGCCCATTGGGTCAATGTTTTCTCCAGCAACGGTGAGGCAGCACCCCATCATTAAGGCCAGATCCTTTTGCCCCTCCTAAGATTGTGTCGGCCTGACTTCCACACCAGGCAGTTATCTGCCTCCTCCTCCTCAATGGACATATTCCCGTCTCCAACAGAAGCTAAGCACAGGGTCGCTCGCACTACCCTTCCTTCCTATCACATGTGTCAGGTCAAGCGTTGCCATGCTGTGTTGGAGCTGATTGGCCTGGGAGAAAGTTGCCACACCTACAAGCAGTTGCTCAAGTACATCAAGATGCAAACATCCAGCTGGCTGTCGCCCCACCGACTCCAACTGGGCAAGGTGGTCAGCGACAATGGGCGCAACATCATGGCAACCCTGAACCTAGGCGAAATAACACATGCTCCCTAAATGGCGCACGTCATCAACCTAGTGCTGCAGCGCTTTCTAAATAAGTACACTGGCTTGAACAAGGTGATGGCAAAGTCCAGGAGACTGTCCAAGCACTTCAGCCACTCTTATGTGGCAAGGACCACTCTCCTGGACCTGCAGTGACAGAACGGAATTCGACATAGCACATGCTCAAGCATCTGTACGAGCAGCGGAAAGCCAGGAACAATTTTGTCATGCACAAGATGGCCTTAGCGGCAGGCAGCATGTGTTGCTTCGAGGTCAGGCAGTGGCTGAAGCCCTTTGAAGAGGCCACAAAGTTTGTCAGCAGCAACAACTGCGACATGAAGGACATCATCCCTTTCATGTTCCTCTAAGAACAGATGCTGACACTTATATAGCAGGGGACCATGACAGAAGAAGAGCAACTAACGCATCTTGCTGTCCGCCCTATAGCTGTTTAGGACACGCAAAGGGAATCTGTCATCAAGGAGGAGGATAGCGAGGATGAGGATCTGCCGCTGTAAGAGGTGGAGTCAGAGGTGAAGGATCAAGAGGGCACCCATTCGACCTGTATGCTTGCTTGCTTACACAGTGACAGGCGTATTGTTGGCATTAAGCAGTCTGATGATTACTGGATAGCCATGCTTTCAGATCCTTGCTACCAAGGCAAAATTGGGCAATGTTTTTAAATTACCAGGAAACACTGTGTACGCAGCTTGCCACAGCTTATGGTGAGCAGACACCTGCCGCTAGCGTGTCTAAAGGGAGCCCCCTCTCCACCCCCGGAAGATTCACCCCCTCCTGCCAGCAAGAGCAACAGAAGCCGCAGCAGCAACAACAGCCATTTCAGTCTCCTCAACATGATGGAGCAATTTTTCCATGTGCCACGCCAGGCTGAGGATAGATCATCAGTAAGAAAGAACTGCAGAACCCTTTTAAGCATTCATTGGTTTTCTATTCTTCAAGGCAGTATTTTCTGTGTTTATTGGAGACCAAGTAAAACTGTGCGTATGTAAGCATGTGGGGTAAGGGACCTTAAATGTATTACTCTGCTATGTTGTCAATTGTATAATTACTGCAACATCTCACTTTGGTCAGTAGATGGCATCAAAGGATAAGATGAAAAAGTCTACATTGAAGCTGCCAGAGAAATACTAATAACCTATTAAGTTTGCAAAGTTGAAAAATAGCTAATTTATGGGCTGTTTTGGACTCTTAAAAGTGTGATAGCAAACTGAATATGCAGGTTTGACACTGCACTTAGGAAATGACTTATTGCATCACACTCTCTCTGTGTAAAGGGAAGGAGATTCCACTAGAAGCAGGAAGTGAGCAGACGGATGCTGTGCTTGGTGCTGCTAGAAACCAGAAGAGATCATCTCTGCTGAATCTGGAAGGGAATGGACCAGCTCACGGTGGAGACTGGCGACAGCCCGATGGGGAGGTTTTCAGCGACGACCCCAGGAATGTCGTGTCTGTAGGATCCAGTTCTGGAGTGGACCAGGAAATAAGAAAAAGCACCAAGAACCTGCTTAAGGAACTGTAAGTGCAGCTTTGCCGCGTCACATTGCACCACACTGTTGAAGTGGCATTTGGACATACAATAACGCTCCAAGTACAGTTACATTGCGGTGTACGGGCTGAAAGCTAATGCATAGCCCTAAGGGACTCATACGCCGACACCTTCCTATCTCTCTGTCTGCTCATAGGGTGTTATAAGCTGGGAGCTGGAGTAAGGATTACAAGTAACTTTAATCCTTACTCCAGCTCCCAGCTTATAACACCCTATGAGCAGACAGAGAGATAGGAAGGTGTTGGCGTATGAGTCCCTTAGGGCTATGCATTAGCTTTCAGCCCGTACACCGTAATGTAACTGTGTCAAAAGTAAAATAGAATATCTTAAGTCATGTTGCCTGTCAGTGGCGCCGCAGGTCCCAAAGTGAGGTGGGTCTTCTTCACACAATGCGTTTATGAGTTTAAATACAGGACTGCGCTGCTCCCAAATAAACAGAGGATATCCTTCACTGGGTTAATTCAGTAACTTCGCCAAAGTATAGGCAAACATTGATGGTCCACAGCGAACTTCCTGTTGTCAAATCTGTTTTTCTGTGGATGCCAAGAATTGCGCAAAATAGTGAAGTACCACCAATATAGTAAAATCAATTGGCATTTATTATACTCACACAAATAGCAGAAAGTAAGGCATATCAAATGGTGTATCACCCTCGTAGTATAAGGATTAAAGTTACAAGAGACAGACATCATTTCCCTGTGGATTACAAATAGTATTGTGCAATACTTAGGGTGCACCATAACGAGGAACTCGCCCAGGAACATACAAGTGCAGCTAGGCTGCTTAATGGACTTTGGGGAAAACATCACATTTACTGGTTCATTGTTAGACAGTGTTGCATTTAATTTTGGTTTATTCTCTGTTACCAATCTGTTCTATATATTCTCAGCTTCTTGTTCGCTACATTGTTCAGTAAACTCAACTGCTGGGAAATAACCGTTGTCTGTGTCTGTGTGGCATCATGTACCCTCTGTACCTGTGGGCCCAGCCCTCGGTCTTCTTTTATTTGGCGCTGCGAGCAGGGTACATTGATCGCCATGCAGAACCCTACAGGTTCCGAGGCGGTTCCGGTTGTGGCCCCCATTACCCCTTCTGCCGTGAGAGTAGCTTCGATCATGTGTTTGTCCGCAGGGGCAATATTGAATCAACTAGTGCTTTTTGATGACCAAAATATGCTGCTAGAAGACTGGGCCGCACACCTTAAGAGCACCCTCAGGTTGTACAACTTGGCTCCAGTTTTACAATCAGATGTGGCGCTGAACGCCTTGGAAAGAGATGCTAGACGCACTGTCATGCTACGTCCAGAAGAGGAAAGGAATACACTGAATGCTATATTCTTTATTCTCGAGTCTATCTACGGAGAAACGACCAGTACCGGCAGCCTTAGGTCCCGTTTTTTCACTTGCCTCCAGTGTGAAGATGAAACTTTTCTCCAGTTTTCCATCGTCCTCCAGGAGATCTGGTCACATGTATGGAAGAGAGAGGCCAACGGTGCTAACATTTTTGGAAATGGAGATCAAATCCTCTGGGACCAGTTCGTCCTTGGATTGAGTAGCCCTCCTCTTCGCCAGGCTCTCAGGGAACGTATCCTGGTGGATGCTACGTTGCAGTTTCAGAAGATACAAGCTGAGGCTGTGGTCCTAGACAAGGAAGAGGCGTATGGGGCTTACATCGTGAGGAAGCAGGATGCAGGAAGTTGAAAAATTCCCTCTGATGAGATGGATCTGCGTGAGACAGTGAAGGCACTTAGTGCATACCTGGGAGAGATTCAGAGGCAATTGGCACAGTTACAGGCTCCATAAATGGCCCCAGTTCAGGCCGATTACTGGAAAAGGGGTGATGCCCCCATGCGCTCCCACTATATCGAGCAACTCCAGAGGCTAGATTAAGAGACTCTCCCATGCACTGGGCTGGTCTGTCACCAGCTACAGATGTCGTGTGGTCCTCCAAATGAGTGGAAAGCAAGGCGGCCGCAGTGTTGGATTTGCCAAGAGGACATATCTCACGTAAGTGCCCACAAAAGGCCCTGAATCCAGAACAGCCACCGTTAAATGGGAATCCCTCGCGGTTGTGGGGCACACCTACCCCTTACGACCCCTTAGGTTACCCCTAACAACCTCTGGGACCTGGTGACCAAAAGCTCCTACTTACAGGTGCAGATTGAAGAACAGATGGTGGAATGTCTTGTAGACACAGGGTCGGGAGTAACCACGTTGCCAGTGAAGTTCTTTGAGAGATACTTCGGCCACCTGATGAAGCCTGAGAAGGGCACCGTGATCAAGCTGACGGCAGTAAATCAGTCTGCTATACCTGTGTTCGGAGTGGCTTAGATGAGAGTAAAGCTATTCAGACAAGATGTCAGCAAGAAGGGAGTGGTGCTTGTAGAGAAACCGGCTCGGTATGGAGCTCCCGTCGTATTGGGAATAAATGTTCTGTGGGATTTGGATCAGCTCATGTTTACAAAGGAGGGCCTGAGTTATTGGAGGAAAACAACTTTCCACAAGCCTACCCAGAGAGCATTCCAGAGGTTGATCCGGACATGCGGTATCTGCAAAAGCACTCCTGAGGGTAAGCCGGTTGGAGCAGTGTATGCCCCATATGGACAAGACCGGACACCGTACTTCCGCAACAGGAGAAGATGATACAAATCGGAAGCTGGCGGAAACTGAATGAGATACATATGCTGATAGAACCCCTGGGCATGTCGGAAGACAGCCGGAGCCCAGTGGTCATCTGGAACATTGTGACAGTCACAGAGGGGCATGTGTTAGTCCGGTGTATCAACATACACAATACCTTCCATGCTGGAGAGAAAGTGGCTGAGTTGTACGTGCTGCAAGGAGAACCACTCACAGGTAGCCAGGTCGTCCTACAGGCTGTTGAAAATGATGCCTGGACTTTGGCAGTGGACCAGAACTCTGTGGAGGAACCCACGTCTGAGTGGAATGGCCGGCGGATCTTGGAACAAATGGAGAATGATGTGAACCAGTTCACCGCCAATCAGATGGAGAAGATTGACGCAGTGCTATGGGAGTTTTAATCTGGTAAAAAAGAAAGATATCTAATCACCAGTCCGCAAAAATGTTGCGCTGCAGGTCCGAGGAGTGTTGTGGTGTCAATCACACTTTCATGGAGTATATATATAGGGTTCGGACCGCCCGTGTCATAAACAGACGGTATACAAACAGTTTTTTTTATTTTCTCCTTCTCCTTTTAGAAAAAAACCGAGGGCTGCAAATATCCTAGTTGCAGGATATCCACAAATAGGATATTTGCAGCCCTCGGGTTTTTTCTAAAAAGAGAAGGAGAAAAGAGAAAAACTGTTTGTATACCGTCTGTTTATGACACGCGCGGTCCGAACCCTATATATATGCTCCAGGAGGGAGTTTTAATCTGCCTTTTCCCGATGTGAGTAGGACATCAGGTGCACAACAGCTATTGAACACGAAATACTGACTGAGGATACTCCTCCGATTCGAGAAAGGTACCGGCAGATTCCACCCACCCTCTACCAAGAAGTAAAAATTATGCTGTCACAGATGTTAGATAGTGGAGTGGCAAAAGAGAGCCAAAGCCCGTGGGCTGAACCAGTGGTCTTGGTGCGGAAGAAGGATGGGTCTTTGAGGTTCTTTGTGGACTACCGGAAGTTAAACGCTGCAACAGTAAAGGATGGTTTTCCGCTGCCTAGGATTGAAGAGTCATTGAAGGCACTACAGCATGCCAAGTATTTCTCAACTCTGGACTTGGCGACCGGCTACTGGTAAGTACCTGTGGCAGAGAAGAATAGACAGAAGACAGCCTTTATCCTATCCATTATGCTGTATGAGTTCAACAGAATGCCCTTCGGGCTGACGAATGCTCCGGGTACATTCCAGTGCCTAATGGAACACTGCCTGGGTGAACTGAACTTTGAGTCGATTCTGATCTACATGGATGACGTGATAGTCCATGCACCTATGTTTGAAGAACATTTGAGGAGACTGTGGCAAGAGTTAGGTAGGCCCCGCGCTCATGGCCTTAAGATCAAACCGAGGAAGTGTCATCTCTTCCAAACAAGCTTAGAATATCTGGGACACATCGTATCAGCTGAGGAAGTTTGCCCTGCGGAGAGTAAGGTAGAGGCAGTGAATAAGTGGTCGCAACCTAAGACCCTTCGAGAAGTGAAAGCATTCCTAGGATTGCCTGGTTACTATCGAAGATTTATAAAGCACTTTGCGAAGATCGCCGGTCCATTACACGAACTCTTGAGAGGGACTGCCCAGGGTCCGAAGACATGGCCCATATCATGGGGGCTGCCACAGCAGCAAGCGTTTGATGAGTTAAAGAAAGCCATGATTAGTGCCCCTATCCTAGCATATGTTCAGTATGACAGACCATTCACACTCTAAACTGATGGAGGTTTGCATGGACTGGGAGCAGTACTAGCCCCAGAACAAGACGGACAGGAGTCATTGCGTATGCTAGTCGGTCCCTACTGGACTCTGAGCGCAATCCGGAAAATTATAGCTCCTTCAAACTTGAGTTGTTGGCGTTAGTCTGGACAATGACTGAAAAATTCTCAGGGTATCTTACTGGGAAATTAAAAAGTGGGTCTGTCAGCACATCCCAATGCGCAGGTGCACGCTGCCATGGCTAGAAACACAAAGAAAAAAATACAATGCAACAGCACTCTGCAAACCAAATAAAGTACAATAATGCCTTAGTAATAGAAAATATTCTGGTGCTAATGCTACGCTTATTTTGTAAATTTGAGATTCTTGTCAAATACATTTTGTACAAAATTATTTGGGCCCGTCTGCCAAACGTCAAGGCGATCTTTGTAAGACGGGAACCTAACACTTAAAGCGAACCTTTCACCTGCATTTCACTTAATAAACTATCAAAAGTACCTTATAGATCATCCTCATTGTGTTATCATACAGTCTTGTCCTGCTTTTCTGCCATGTATATGCATGAAAAAATCGCCTTATAAAGTACTCTTCTCCAGCTCCACAAGTCACGATAGAAGTCAAGGGGTAGCCCTTCCCTCACTCCAGGCTGTAACTCCCCTGCCCTAACCCCGCCTCTATGCAGTCTAATTGACACCCGGCTCAGTCGCTGGGACCGCGCTTGTACAGGCGGCGCATGCGTCGTCGGACTCAAGCGCGATCCTGTAACTGAATCGCGCATGCGCCGTCCCCGATGCCTGCCTGTCTTCTCTTCCTCACGCGCGCGCCCCGATCTTCACTCTCCATGTGTCCACGTGATCACTGTTGACTTGCCGCAGATCGCAAGCCAGTGATCATCTGAAGCATTGTTATCATATTCAGCAGGTATTATATGTCAAAAACTCCGCATATTTCATGGGGCTATCTATCTATACATAGATATACACATGTGAAAAACCCAGATTTAATTAGATGGCTATCTTGAAGACAGGCAGGCATCGGGGACGGCGCATGCGCGATTCAGTTACAGGATCGCGCTTGAGTCCGACGGCGCATGCGCCGCCTGTACAAACGCGGTCCCGGCGACTGAGCCGGGTGTCAATTAGACTGCATAGAGGCGGGGTTAGGGTAGGGGAGTTACAGCCTGGAGTAAGGGAAGGGCTACCCCCTTGACTTCTATCGTGACTTGTGGAGCTGGAGAAGAGTACTTTATAAGGCGATTTTTTTCATGCATACACATGGCAGAAAAGCGGGACAAGACTGTATGATAACACAATGAGGATGATCTATAAGGTACTTTTGATAGTTTATTAAGTGAAATGCAGGTGAAAGGTTCGCTTTAATACTACCTGTTATGTCTCACCGGGGCACAGATCCTAGTAAGAACAGACAATAACTCATTGGCCCACCTGCAGAATGTGAAGCTGGGCGCCTTGGAGCAGAGATGGATGGCTAGACTGGCAAAGTTTGACTATACCATCAAATACCGTGCCAGTAACTGCTTCTTGCTTGTGGGGGCCAATGAGTCATTGGCCCACAAGCAACTTAAGCAGGAAGGAATCATGTTTTCATATGGAAAAAAAATTGACAAATATTCTAAAAAAACGAATATATAGCAATATAGCGAATATTCGAGAAAATGCAAACAGAGCAATTTAGCTAAGCTAATATAGTGCTATAATATTTTTTTTTATAGTGTACATTTTTTTTCCAAATCTGAAGTTCAGAAGAGAAAAAAAAATAAGACTATAAAAAAAAGATTATAGCACTATATTAGCTAAATTGCTCTATATTTGTATTTAGCGAATATTCGCAATATTGCTATTGTGGCGAAACCAACCTCGCCACTGGGTTTTGGAGAGGCCTGTTTACCAGCCTCTTGTCTCAGGATTATGGCACATACTAACTTTAAAGGAGAAGACAGACCGGCCGCACAGCTTAAATCTGTCTTTGGAATTGTATTTTGTTATGTGAGGGTACCCAGATAGCTAATTTTATTGTATTCGTGTATTCTGAGTGCCATTCACCTAATGATATGCACTCAGACTTCAGCTATCTGGGGATATGTTAAATGTCTGTGTTTGCTGTGGGGGTGTGACATTGTGTGTTTGGGTGGTGATTTCTGTCCTGTTGTCTCCACATGTGTATTGGCCATTTCCCTTTGTCCTGAGAGATAATTGAATTGCTCCTCTCCAGGGCAGAAAGGAGGAAACCATGATGCATTGTGGGGATGTATTGTGTCTGTGTATCCTGAGTTGCTACGTATCTGTCCTGTGTCACAGTCTTCCTTCTGGTCCCTTAGGGGCGTGTCCACCAGATGGGGACCTGCATAAATACGGGCGGGTAGCCCTCAATAAAGTGTGCCTGTTTTATCCTTCATCATGTTGAGGCTGGTGTTTGGGTAACTGATCGACACTAGGGGATTGCTATACGCTGGGAGATTTGCTATACTCCCCTGGCTATAACTACTAGCTCTTTTAAGAGCTGTTCCTGCTCTCTGGTTTTAGGAGAGGTTCACCCACTGGAGTCTGGAGCCTTGTCGTAGGTCCAGGGTGGGTAGGAGACGGCGAGACCTCAACCAAGCTTCGGCGGTTCGTGGGGTCTGCAGTGCGTACGGTGTCAAGTGGAGTGCTTGGAGTCCTCGGAAAACACTAGGAGCATCTATCAACAGAGGTACCCGGTCGGGGTGCCAGGAGATCCATTACAGCTATATATTCTTGTTTTAGAATATGCCGAATATTTAAAAAAATGAATATATAGCAATATAGCGAATATATTCGTCATTTAGAATATTTTTTAATTTTTTTTCAATCTGCACAGTTGTTCGGCATACTCCTCACCGACAAGCGTCCCCGTCACCATGGGAACGCCTGTGGATTAGAATATACCATCGGATCTGAGTTTTCACGATCGCAGGGAAAACTCAGATGCAATAGTATATTCTAACCCACACGCTATATATATTTTTTTTATCAACTTCGCATTATGCGATTTTTACATTTTAGATTAATCGCAATCGCGAAAATAATCTCAAATACGAGTATACGCGAATATGAAACTAATATTCTAGCGAATATCCGCGAAATATCACAAATTCGAAAATGGGACCTGCCGCTCATCACTAGTGAAGACTGGGATATGGCCCAAGATTGAAGGGCGAAGTCGCTTGTCCTCAGACGGATGGAAGCTGTTGCAGCAGTGGAATCAGCTGCGAATCCGAAATGGAATGATGTACCGGAAGGTGTTTCTGCCTACCGCTCTTGAAAAAAGGTGGCAAATAGTGATACCTAGTAGCCTGGCCCAAAGAGTGGCCCTCAAGGGACATGAGAAGGGTGCCCACTTTGGAGCGGAAAAGACATAAGTGGGTACAGAGATTCGTATACTGCCCGCAGTTGGAGCAGATTGTCCGTGAAGTGTGCCAGAAGTGTAGAGCATGCGAGCTGGTGAAGCCTCCTGAGCAGAGAGCCCCAATTCAAGTTATCCAAATGTCCGCGTCGCTGGAGATCCTAATTATAGATTACATCTTGATTAGTGTTGACCGAGCATGCTGTTCAGCTCGAGCATCGCTATGTTCGGCACATGGCGGTACTCGGCCGAGTACCGCATGTGCTGGAGCGCCATGCTCGAGTCTCCTCCCCGCACGTTTCTTAGCCTTGTTGGTTAATGGCATTACAGTAATTGGCTGGCCAGAACACGTGATCGTCTCATTATTAGTCAGGGAGAGCTGCGCTTAGGAAGGGACAGATAGTGTAAGGAGTGTGATCGCAATCTATTTAGTTGAAAAAAACGTTTCAAAGACTAAAAAGTCATTTTAAGGACTAATGTGTGTGGTGGCAGCAATATAACATAGCCATCAATTTTCTTTCCATACTTTTCCATACTTTTTCTATAGAGGGTGTCTGCAGTGACTTGTGACATCTGTGCAATACCTTCTGTGTGTCAGGGCCAGAGATAGAAAAAATAGAAGTGAAAACTAGTATATTTTTTCCATACTTTTCCATACTTTTTCTATAGAGTGTGTCTGCAGTGACTTGTGACATCTGTGCAATACCTTCTGTGTGTCAGGGCCAAAGATAGAAATATATGTGAAAACTAGTATATTTTTTCCATACTTTTCCATACTTTTTCTATAGAGGGTGTCTGCAGTGACTTGTGACATCTTTGCAATACCTTTCGTGTGTCAGGGCCATAGATAGAAAAAATATAAGTGAAAACTAGTATATTTTTTCCATACTTTTTCCATAGAGGGTGTCTGCAGCGACTTGTGACATCTGTGCAATACCTTCTGTGTGTTAGGGCCAGAGATAGAAGAAATAGAAGTGAAAACTAGTATATTTTTTCCATACTTTTTCTATAGAGGGTGTCTGCAGTAACTTGTGACATCTGTGCAATACCTTCTGTGTGTAAGGGCCATAGATAGAAAAAATATAAGTGAAAACTAGTATATTTTTTCCATACTTTTCCATACTTTTTCTATAGAGTGTGTCTGCAGTGACTTGTGACATCTGTGCAATACCTTCTGTGTGTCAGGGCCAGAGATAGAAAAAATATAAGTGAAAACTAGTATATTTTTCCCCTATTCTTTTTCCTATCATTTGCATGGCAAACTTGACTTAGACTTTTTTTTACTTTCCTTCATGTCTAGTGATCCTCCAAAAATAAAGGAAGACACACGTGTCACGGATCTGAGTGGGGGTAACTCTAATCCGTGGGATGTCAATATGAAAAATAGCTGCTAGGCCAGGACAGGAATCAGGGAGCAGGTCACCTCCTATCACATCCCTAATTCTGACCCTGTCTCCTAGCCGTATGAGCTGACCCTGATGGTAGGAGGGCTCATACTCAGGAACCTAAGATCCCTACTAGCCCTCAGGATGGCCTTCGACTAGGAGCAGAGTAAGACGACCGGTTCCTCCACATCACGGACAAACAGGAGTCTCAGTGGCCAGGCTGCAAGGAAAGGGGCACATGTACAGCATATGGCAATGGCAGGTAAGTAAACTAGTATTACACGTACCTGCCACAGACACACAGCCTGGAACCCATGCACGAGAGCTGCTGTCCACAAGAACACAAACGGACACAGCCAACACCACATATCACACAGGAAGCCAGGACCATAAGCTGCAATAAAGATAAAGACACCACTAGACATATAAACAATACCAGAACAATAATGTCTAACATAACTTATGACCACAAGGGTGGCCCCCACTGGCAGATGGTATATAACCAGGAGGATGACTCCAGCTAACCATGGCTGAAGTACCCCTCAGATACAGGCATCCAGCAGAAGCTAAATGGCCCAAGTAGCCACACCCACACACAGACACACCCAGTGTTCACACACTAAGTTAACCCTTCTTACACCAGGCAAGTGGCGAAAAAAGGGGGAAAGGCGCTCATAGGATAGTATGAAATAAAAGGGTGAAACAAACACGGAGGATGCCAAAGAATGTGCTCACCTTTGTGTTGTGCATCAAAGGCACCACACTCCTGAGATCAGTGGGTCGGTGCTGCCGGTATCTCTCAGTCCTCGTAGGTGGAGAGGCCAAATTCTCCAGAGGAGTGATGTGAGGTTCAATGGGGGGATATGTACCAAGACAGTACACAACTGTGATACCTCTTGGCGCAAACACGACTCCAGTAGATATTATTACAACATTTTTGATTTTGATTTTCAAAAAAATCTAAATAAAAAAATGTTGTAATAATATCTACTGGAGTCGTGTTTGCGCCAAGAGGTATCACAGTTGTGTACTGTCTTGGTACATATCCCCCCATTACACCAGGCAAGGGAAGAAAGCCACTTAAAGGGGAAGTGTACAATCAACTATCACACTGCAGCTGTTACCGCAGGCAACGACATGCGTGGCAACCATGTCCTGGGAAATAGCCAGAAGGCCGAGACACTGCCACCACATGTACACAACACCACACGTTGCCACGGGCAGCCACAAGTGGAGGGAAGTGTCACAGTGCACACATACATAAACCTCGTGCACACCAGACAGAGAAAGTGCATACATACACACACACATAGCCAGAGGCAACTGCACCCATTAATAGTGAGACGCCTAGCAACCAGCTCAGGCTGCTACACTGCCAATAAACTCCTGTTGTCCGCGGCAACCGCACTTGAGGCAAACTACTAACAGCCACCAGCTGCAGTTGACAAAACACCCAGACCGCGGGCAACTGCATGCGGCTCCCAAGGAGTCACGACCATGCACATGGGCGTGACAACACAGAAACAAAAACGGAAACGGATCACGGAACAACGGAACCCCATTTTGCGGAACGGAACACAACAATGGTCGTGTGCATGAGGCCTTAGAATCACTTCACACTTCACTCATTTGGTCAATTACGGGGCCAAAACTGACCAACTAACTTAAGTGTGAACTCAGCCTTACAGGTCAATGTTAGTGCCAGGTATAAAGAACTGTGCAGAGGCCCAAGATCCTACTATATCGTGAAAGAGTGCACTCCTTTTACACCGTTGTCAGCTGATTCCACAACACTTGAGCTACAGTGGGCCAATGGGGGTACTAGTAGTTTTACTTACGGTTAGCAGAACTCCCTGTGCCAGCATGCAGTGATTGAAAGGACAGCACCAGTTCCTTGGTGGCACACTCTGTTGTTCAGGGACTCCCGCCAGATGGTGGTTGAAGTGCCCTTGGTGGAATGGTTTAAGGTCTCTGGTGTTCGTGACGCCAGCACCGTAGGGTGCAAATAGGTGATAAGTTCGCACAATAAGGAGACCAGTTCTCTTTACAAATTCCCAGTACTTTACTGAAGCTGATCCAAAGGTCATCAATGTGCACAAAAGTCATTTACAGCAAGGCAGCTTCTACAATGGCTCAAGTTAGTTCCCAGAAGCTGCATAAGGGTTAGTTTTACTCTATAGCAATCAATCTTTCTCCCTTGTTTCTCCAGGCTGGATGGATGTAATATATCTGCTGTACTGTATAGTCATATACTTCTGTATCTATAAATACTATCTCCTAAAAGGTGGCCTTTTTGGCTTTGGTTATGGTGGGCAGCTGGTAGCTTAGAATCTCTCCACCAAATTCAAAGGAGAGCAGAGTCTGATAAACAACAATTACCTTCCTTTGTCAATATTCTCACTCCTTCTCTGGGTTGCCTGGATCTTTTATAATCTTTCCCATCTATGGGCTGGTACATGGAACTAACTCTGGAGTTTAGATAACTCTCCAAAATGACTGCTGAGGTGCAGATTTTCCTTAGACATCACACTCTCCTCCTTCTTCTCCTCTCAGAGAGCAGGGCGGAGTCAGCACTGGGAGGTTTGTTAGAACCTCCCCCTCCCTATGCAACCTTATGGGAACTCAGGCACAAGCACATTTTCATGAAACACAATACAATATTAACCACCTCCGGACCGCTGTACGCAGATTCGCGTTCCGGAGGTGGCAGCGCTGCGCACAATCACGCATATACGCGTCATCTCGCGAGACGCGAGATTTCGCTCCAAGCCGGCCCGCGCATGCGCATCGCGGGCCGGCAAAATTCAAAGAACAAGTTCGTCACCAGCCTGCCAGCAACGATCATTGGCTGGCAGGCTGGCGATTTTCCAAAAATCCAATCAAAAGTCATATAACAGATCATATTAGTAAATATGATCTGTTATATGGCTTGTCTGCTCCTGTGCTGGTCCTTTTCGTCGGTTGGATCCAGCACAGGAGCAGACTGAACTGTGAGTACACCAAACACTACACCTTAGCCCCAGATCACCCCCCTGCACCCCAATTAACCCTTTGATCACCCCTTTGATCGCCCCTGTCAATCACTAGTGAAAGGAAAAAAAGTGATCAGTGTAAACTGTCACTTTTTTTTTTTCACTGGTATTGGATGTTAGGTTTTAGGGATAGTTTAGGCCCCTTGGTTAGGTAGTTAGCGTCAGTTAGCGCCCACCCCACCGCACCGCAGTCACTTTTATTCGCTGAATAGCGTATCGCTAATCAGCATTTGTACTTTTATAGTATCTGTAAGTGATCAAAACTGATCACGGTCAGATCTATAATAGTATTAGTGTCACTTTAGTTCGCCCTCCACCCAAAACGCAGTGTTTGCCCGATCAGGCCTGATCGGTCGCCCACACGTGCGTTCACCCACGCCCGCCCCACCGCAGTGACAAAAAATATATATTTTTTGATCACTGCACATTCATTTTACACGCACTGCGGCGATAAAAAAAAATCAGTTTTGATATTTTTTATCAACCGCAGCGGCCTCCGGTACTTCGCTAGCCTCCCCTTTGTAAGACAGGCTTGCTTTTTTTCTTGGGTAGTCTCAGGGAATACCCCTAAATTTAGTAGTCCAAATGTCAAACAGGGGGTATTCTTCTGAAGAGGCCTACAGGATTCTGACCCAGTCGGATGAGGAGTGGGAACCCTCATCTGACGAATCTAGCGGGTCAGAATATGAACCTGTAGAAAGCAGTGGCTCTCTGACCCAAAGTTCGGACGAGGAGGTTGAGGTCCCTGGCAGCACCAGGCGTACCCGGCCCCGTGTCGCTAGACCACAGGTTATGCAGGATCTGCTTCAAGAGCAGCAGAGTGGGGCTGTCGCTGCCGGATCACGTGGTGAGGCATACACCAGCGGCGCAGCCCTCCCTGGACCTAGTACCAGCACTGCCGTACAACATGGTGACGTGGCGAGCACCAGAAGGGCAGTTGAAGCTGGTACGGTGGCACGTGCACTAGTTACCCCGTCGCAGCCACCGCACAGACAGGCCCGTAGAGCCCCTAGAATCCCTGAGGTGCTGGCAAACCCTGATTGGCAGTCACCAACTTCAGCCGCACCTGTAGTTCCCCCTTTCACCGCCCAGTCTGGAGTTCGGGTTGAGACAGCTCAAATCGGTTCGGCCCTGGGATTTTTTGAGCTGTTCTTGACTGCGGAGCTCTTGGACTTAGTCGTGGCAGAGACAAACCGGTATGCCACACAATTTATATCCGCCAACCCGGGAAGCTTTTATGCCCAGCCTTTCCGGTGGAAACCAGTCCAAGTTTCCGAACTTAAAGTTTTTTTGGGCCTTCTCCTCAACATGGGCCTGACAAAAAAGCATGAATTGCGGTCATATTGGTCCACGCACCCGATTCATCACATGCCCATGTTCTCTGCTGCTATGTCCAGGGCACGATTTGAGGCCATCCTCCGTTTCCTGCATTTTAGCGACAACACCACCTCCCGTCCCAGAGGCCACCCAGCTTTTGACCGGCTCCACAAAATTCGGCCCCTCATAGACCATTTCAACCAGAAATTTGCAGATTTGTATACCCCCGAGCAAAACATCTGTGTAGACGAGTCCCTAATACATTTTACCGGGCGCCTTGGCTTCAAACAGTACATCCCAAGCAAGCGTGCCCGGTATGGGGTCAAATTGTATAAGCTCTGTGAAAGGGCCACAGGCTATACCCACAAATTTCGGATCTATGAGGGAAAAGATCAGACCCTGGAGCCGGTCGGTTGCCCTGACTACCTGGGGAGCAGTGGGAAGACAGTCTGGGACTTGGTGTCACCCTTATTCTGCAAGGGGTACCATCTTTATGTGGACAATTTTTACACAAGTGTGGCCCTCTTTAGGCATTTGTTTCTAGAACGGATTTGCGCCTGTGGCACCGCGCGAACTAGTCGCGTGGGCTTCCCCCAACGGCTTGTAACCACCCGTCTTGCAAGGGGGGAGAGGGCTGCCTTGTGTAACGAAGAACTGCTCGCGGTGAAATGGAGAGACAAGCGTGACGTTTACATGCTCTCCTCCATTCACGCAGACACGACAATCCAAATTGAGCGAGCAACCCGTGTCATTGAAAAGCCCCTCTGTGTCCACGACTATAATGCGCTCATGGGAGGGGTGGACTTCAATGACCAGATGTTGTCTCCGTATTTAGTTTCCAGCAGAACCAGACGCTGGTATAAGAAGGTGTCTGTATATTTAATTCAATTGGCGCTGTACAATAGTTTTGTTCTCTACAGTAAGGCTGGGAGAACACGATCTTTCCTCAAATTCCAGGAAGAGATCATCGAGAATAAGGAGTGGAATATGGCGTGACACCCGCTATTTCTGTCCTGACTGTCCTGACCACCCTGCCCTATGCTTTGGTGAGTGTTTCCGGAAGTACCACACACAGGTACACCTAGCATAGGGATTGCATCTCACAGGACAGGCACACAGGGCTATTAGGGCCCTTTTACTCTCAGCTGCTGCAAACCTCTCCTTTCACCTGGGATAAAGTGCATAACGTACTTCGCCACATCTTTGGGCGATTTGCGCTTTGCACATTGTCCCATGGGGAAGGAGAGGTTTGTTCTATAAAGGTAAAAAAAATAAACAAAAAAAAAATTACCGGTAAGTAAAAAAGTTACAAAAGTTTAAAAAAAGTTAATATGTTCTGTTCTAAAGTTAATAAAGTTATTGCTTTGCGGCCTGGTTTTTTCTTTTTTGTTTTGTTTTTTTTACCTTCCAGGTGGACCAACCGATCGACCAGCTGCAGCACTGATGTGCATTCGGACAGAAGCATTGCGCTGCTGTCAGATTACACGCAAGTCGGTGTATGCGGCGCTGCAAGACGAGATTTCTCCTCTGCGGTAAAAGATATGTTTGCCGAGGCATATGAGCTGAGGAGGTGGCGGTGTTCATATACTTTGGCAAACACTTTGTATATATAAAAAAAAAAAAACCCGGCAATGATTTATTCATCCACATCGATTGATGTGAATGGAGAAATCTGGTTTGCCAGGGCATACGAGCTGAAGTGGGTATGGATGTTGGGCGGAGCTCCTATGTCCTGGCAGACGCCTTTCCCCTCCTTTTTCTTTTTTTGGCAGAGATTTTTTCATCCACATTGATCGATGCGAATGAAGAAATCTGTGCCGTTCATTTTTTTCTTTCAGCCCAGAGGCTGAACGGAAAAAAAAAATCTCATTACCTGTATGCTCAATATAAGGAGAATAGCAGAAACTCCTAATGCTGGGCATACATGTAATGATTGCGGAGACCCTCAAATGCCAGGGCAGTACAAACACCCCACAAATAACACCATTTTGGAAAGAAGACACCCCAAGGTATTCGCTGAGGGGCATATTGAGTCCATGAAAGATTGAAATTTTTGTCCTAAGTTAGCGGAAAGGGAGACTTTGTGAGAACAAAATCCAAAAAATCAATTTCCGCTAACTTGTGCCAAAAATTTTTTTTTTCAATGAACTCGCCATGCCCCTCATTGAATACCTTGGGGTGTCTTCTTTCCAAAATGGGGTCACATGTGGGGTATTTATACTGCCCTGGCATTTTAGGGGCCCCAAAGCGTGAGAAGAAGTCTGGTATCCAAATGTCTAAAAATGCCCTCCTAAAAGGAATTTGGGCCCCTTTGCCCACCTAGGCTGCAAAAAAGTGTCACACATCTGGTATCTCTGTATTCAGGAGAAGTTGAGGAATGTGTTTTGGGGTGTCTTTTTACATATACCCATGCTGGGTGAGAGAAATATCTTGGCAAAAGACAACTTTTCCCATTTTTTTATACAAAGTTGGCATTTGACCAAGATATTTATCTGACCCAGCATGGGTATATGTAAAAAAACACCCCAAAACACATTCCTCAACTTCTCCTGAATACAGAGATACCAGATGTGTGACACTTTTTTGCAGCCTAGGTGGGCAAAGGGGCCCACATTCCAAAGAGCACCTTTCGGATTTCACAGGTCATTTTTTACTGAATTTGATTTCAAACTCCTTACCACACATTTGGGCCCCTAGAATGCCAGGGCAGTATAACTACCCCACAAGTGACCCCATTTTGGAAAGAAGAGACCCCAAGGTATTCGCTGATGGGCATAGTGCATTCATGGAAGTTTTTATTTTTTGTCACAAGTTAGTGGAATATGAGACTTTGTATGAAAAAAAAAAAAAAAAAAATCATCATTTTCCACTAACTTGTGACAAAAAATAAAAAATTCTAGGAACTCGCCATGCCCCTCACGGAATACCTTGGGGTGTCTTCTTTCCAAAATGGGGTCACTTGTGGGGTAGTTATACTGCCCTGGCATTCTAGCTGCCCAAATGTGTGGTAAGGAGTTTGAAATCAAATTCTGTAAAAAATGACCTGTGAAATCCGAAAGGTGCTCTTTGGAATATGGGCCCCTTTGCCCACCTAGGCTGCAAAAAAGTGTCACACATCTGGTATCTCTGTATTCAGGAGAAGTTGAGGAATGTGTTTTGGGGTGTCTTTTTACATATACCCATGCTGGGTGAGATAAATATCTTGGTCAAATGCCAACTTTGTATAAAAAAATGGGAAAAGTTGTCTTTTGCCAAGATATTTCTCTCACCCAGCATGGGTATATATAAAATGACACCACAAAACACATTCCCCACCTTCTCCTGAGTAGTGGAATATGAGACTTTGTAAGAAAAAAAAGAAAAAAAACATCATTTTCCGCTAACTTGTGACAAAAAATAAAAAGTTCTATGAACTCACTATGCCCATCAGCGAATACCTTAGGGTGTGTACTTTCTGAAATGGGGTCATTTGTGGGGTGTTTGTACTGTCTGGCCATTGTAGAACCTCAGGAAACATGACAGGTGATCAGAAAGTCAGAGCTGCTTCAAAAAGCGGAAATTCACATTTTTGTACCATAGTTTGTAAACGCTATAACTTTTACCCAAACCATTTTTTTTTTACCCAAACATTTTTTTTTTATCAAAGACATGTAGAACAATAAATTTAGAGCAAAATTTATATATGGATGTCGTTTTTTTTGCAAAATTTTACAACTGAAAGTGAAAAATGTCATTTTTTTGCAAAAAAATCGTTAAATTTCGATTAATAACAAAAAAAGTAAAAATGTCAGCAGCAATGAAATACCACCAAATGAAAGCTCTATTAGTGAGAAGAAAAGGAGGTAAAATTCATTTGGGTGGTAAGTTGCATGACCGAGCAATAAACAGTGAAAGTAGTGTAGGTCAGAAGTGTAAAAAGTGGCCTGGTCTTTCAGGGTGTTTAAGCACTGGGGGCTGAGGTGGTTAAACAGTGTGTTTCAAGACACTGCACTAATTTTAACATTAAAAGCTCTGGTGCCGTCCTCTCAGTCACTCTCCTCAGCTGCTCTCTCATACTGAAAACGAAACTAACTCCTCAGTCACATGTAGCCCCTCCCTCAATCTCAATCACCAATCAGGTGTTAGACCCAGCACCTGTGTCTTCTTTTCTCCTCTGCTGGCTTCTGTACAGTGCCACAGCCAGATATAAGGACTCTCAAGAATGGATAGATCTCAGAGAAAGATCCTCCATCTTCATCTATAAGACACCCACCAGTGCCAGGTACATAACAGAGTCTACTCTGGACAGTAGTCTCTCCCTATTCTTTAGCCTGCTATGCCTAAGACTGACATCTCTCCCTTTCCTCGGGCACTGGCTATAAAGAAATTATCAGCATGTCATTATTGTAACATTTACTCTCCTATAGGACTACTACTACAACTACTACATAACACTCCACCCTTCCTCCAAATAAAAGACCATAATGTTCAACAGTATTCTACATAAATCAACAAATACCTCAATATTCAGTAAGTACAATAATTGCAGAGTGTTCTTTTGGTAGATAAACCTTTTACACGTATATCTCACCCAGATTCCTCAGCTGCGTGAGATGGATCAAATCCAGGAATCTGCACTTGCTTCAGCAAACATAGTTGCTGGATCTGTTTTAGTTTAAATTCCATGGGCTGGATTTTATTTGGACTGAGAGGTAGGATTGTCAGTGGGACCTCTCAGTCCACACCCTTCCACTGTAGATATTCGCTATAGCCTGAGGTATCCCAGGTGTAGTGTGCTGGGATCATTACTGGGGAATAAAGTAGATCCCAGACTGTCAGTCTAGGGGAGATATACCTGGAGAAGCTAACCTCCATAGTTAACACTTGGTAACTGGCAGACTGTGAGGCTGTGTGAAGCCTGAACTATCCTGGTGTGAATAGGACTTATAGATGAGAGAGGACTTGCCTCTGTATTAATAAGAGCCCAGATGGACAGGTGTTTATTTTGTTTTATGTTTGGTTGTACTGGTGATGGAACCTCACCTCACCCAGTGACGCTATAACTGTGAAGATCACCTGTATTTCTGAAGTGACCTAACAGAGCACTGTTTGCACTTTGAAACCCGCTGTTTAATGAGAAGTTTGTAATTAGAGATAAGTGAATTTCATGTTATGAAATTCGTTCACGCTTTGTTTGGTGGTAAAAGCAGAATTGCGTTATGGATTCCATTACCACGGACCATAACACAATTCTATGACGGAATGCATAACGAGAGAGGACTTCCCTGAATAATGAAAATGGAAGAGATCCGTTTTGCACCTCATAGACTTCTATTATGACGGATGAATAACGGAATGCCTCTAAAGGCATTCCGGTATGCATTCTGTCATAGAATTGAGTTATGGTCCGTGGTAACGGAATCTATAACGCAATTCTGCTTTAACCACCAAACGAAACGTGAATGAATTACAAAATATGAAATTCGCTCATCTCTATTTGTGTTCGAGGCCACGGTCCGTAGGATAGACGAAGGGGACCCTAACAGTGGCTGATGTGTGCCTGGAGCCACGTTACGCGGGTAGGCCTAAAAGAGGGCCCACCCTAGGTAGAGTGAGAAAGGGGACAGAAAAGAAAAAAGAAAGGGGGGGACAAGGGTGGGACGTACGAATGCGGCATGCGTGGCGGAGAGGACCCAGGAGTGGGGGGTTTAAGAGGAGTGACCTGGCCCCGCCCACAAATACAGGCTGCATGCAGCCTTAACTACTTGTGTTCGAGGCCACGGTCCGTAGGATAGACGAAGGGGACCCTAACAGTGGCTGATGTGTGCCTGGAGCCACGTTACGCGGGTAGGCCTAAAAGAGGGCAAAAAACACAGAGTAGGGAAAAGTAATGACATTTAATATACATTACAAAACCAATGCACGGAAGACTTCCCGGGTCTCTGATTGCGGATCTGGAATATACCGGGAAAAGCAGGCAGATCTCCACCTACCCATGTGACGTATGACGTGCGGAGGTGTCCTGTGTTTGGAGGCTGCAGATGCCGCTCCGATGCGGAATGAATGCCCGGTTATCGTTTTGGGGTCCACCCCCAACCTTGCGACCAGGGATCTGATGTGGGATACAAATTGCCGTGTGGAAAGAGGCTTCCCTTGGAATGGAAGTAACGGTGATTCAGGGTCCGGAGGCACTATGGTATTTAGGAAGTGTCGTAGCACGAGAACCGGACACCATTCGTTCTTTGATTCAAAGAAGCGAATCTGTATAGGAGGACCGGTCTGAGACGTCTTCGTGGAAGGAAGGCTTAAGACAAAGTGATCCCGGTTCCAGGATAGTTGTTCCCTCTTTAGGAAGGTCGCCCTTGGGGAAGTGACAGAGAACTCTCCAGGGCGTAGGAAGCCGTAAAAGCTCAAATACATTGCCGCCTTGATAACCAGACTAATGGAAGGGCCAAAAGGATTACCATCTAGGATTGCAGACAGCTGCCTAAAAAGTTCACCGTCGGGAAGGGGCCGTATCCCTACTACTCTTTTCCATGCCCCTGAGCGTGGCTTTGACGGCCTGAGACACGAACACAGAGCGATACTCTGGATCTTGTAACACCAAGAAATGCTGCACCCCGGCAAGGTATAAACGGATGGTGCTGGGTGCCAATTTAAGGACGACATGACAATAGGCCATAAAGGCCATGATGTAGGGAGTGAAAGCTGTATCCCGTTGGGGATGATCCGTGGTGAACTTTGAAAACAGCTTCCAACCGGTGTGGTAATTGCGGGCCGTGTTGATAGAAAGGGAACGGTGCATGAAGTCCTTGGCCGTAGCCAGCAGGGACCTTAATCCAACATTAGGCTGCTGAAACTGGGAATCCGTGCCCCGGTCTGGTCGGCTTCTGGACATTCCTGAAAAAACGTGAGAAAATTGAACCGAGATAAAGCATCGGCCGCAGTGTTGCTAGCACCTGAGATATGGGAGCATGAAAAATGGAAGTTGTTAATCATAGATAGCCAGACCAGTTTACGCAGGAGGGACATGATTTTTGCCGACTTAGCCCGACCCTTGGTGATGATGTCCACTAAGTCTTGACTGTCAGAAATAAACATAACACTGGAATTGGCCCAAAGGTGACCCCAGACTGTGGCAGCTGCCACAACGGGATAAAATTCCAGAAATGGAGAAGAACTAAGTGCCTGAGGATCAGTACTGATCTGAGGAGGCCAAGGACCCGCCAACCAGTGGGACCCGAATATTGCTGCGAACCCCCGGGAAGCTGCGGCATCAGAGAACACCCTAGCTGAAGATTGAGTCCAGGAAGGGACGAACAGACTGACCCCGTTCCATACTGAAAGGAAATCGTTCCACATACGCAAGTCTGCCATGGCTGCCCTGTCTAAGCGGACAATGCTGTCAGGCTCGGGGGCTGCTGGGAGGAGTGAGAGCAGACGTGAAATGAAGGCCCTACCCTGGGGCATCACCCTTAAGGCGAAATTTAATCTACCCAGAATGGACTGTAATTCTACCTTGGACAACTGGGAAGATGCTAGAGCCCCGGAAACAGCTTCACGGATTTGTGCCAACTTGTCCTCTGGTAACCTGGCTTCCATCCTATCAGAATCCAGGATAATGCCCAGGAAGGTGATGGAGGTGTGAGGACCAGAGGTCTTGCCCTGTGAAATGGGAATGTTTAAGGAGGAGAAAAGCTCCAGGAGGGAGCGAAGACCTGATGGTTGACACTGTGGCTGTTCAATGAGGAGAAAGTCGTCCAAGTAGTGGATGACCGCTGGAGTACTGCCGTGTTGGGTCAGAATCCAGTGTAAAGCCTGAGCCAACTGGTCGAACAACCAGGGGCTGCTCTTAGAGCCGAAGGTCAACCGATTAGCAAAATAAAACCTGTTCTCCCATTGAATGCCATAGAACTGCCATAAATGTGGAGCGATTGGAAGTAATTTGAATGCGTCTGCGATGTCAGTTTTAGACAACCAGGCGCCCTTCCCAGCCCCGAGGATGAGAGCAATGGCCTCGTCAATGGACGCATATCTCATGGCAAACTCTTCAGATGGAATTAATGAATTAATGCTGGGAATGACGGAATCATGAGGGGCTGAGAGGTCGTAAATTAAGCGTTTTTTATTAGAATCCTTCTTTGACACAACTCCTATAGGGCTGATCCGCCACCGAGAAAAAGGAATCAGGTTGAATGGGCCCAAGAGGAACCCCTTCTCAACCTCCGAGTTCAGGAGCTCCTGAACAGCGGCAGGATCCGACCTGGCCGACTGAAGATTGTCGCACACCCAGTTAGCATGGGGGAGCGCCACCATCCCCGTGTCAAAGCCGAAACAGAGGCCGGAAATCAAGGAGTCCACAAATCCCGGGGCCGGATGATCCCGCAACAGAACAGCCAAAAGGTCGATATTGCAGTCGGCTAGTCATAGCTGTTTGGAGAACCGCTTTGGACAAGTGCATCTGGGGTGAGCCCTGAAGCAAATGGTGCAGATGTGCAGGGCCCTGCAGCCACTGAAAAGACAAGTGCCAAAGTTAAAATTATTGCAAACTTGGCTGTTGCCAAGATAGACGATGGGCCTTCCTAACTTGTCCATGGAGGAGGGGCTGCGAGAAACACCGGAGGGGCCGGGGATGGCCCTATCTGGTTGAGCCGTGGCTGCTTGCGGACACCACTCCGATGAATGAAAGATCGACTGGCAAGTCGAACATGAAGGGGCACGGAGACCGGCAAAATGCCGGCAAAATAACTCCATGTCGAGAGTGGCCCAGTTGACAGAAAACTGAAATTGAGTTAGTGCGGCGGCGGCTTTAGCTGAGAAGGAGCGGTGGTAGTCATAAAAAGCCGTGCCGCCGTACTTGTGCCCAAGATCAGTGACTCTGTACAAATACGTATCCAACTCCTCCCTCCGGGATGGGAAGGCGGAGCAGACCACGTCTCTGTACAGGCTAAAGGCCAAAACAAACTCTGACACGGAGAGCTTACGGTTGAGCCAGGCATCCTTGGCCTTAAGGACAACCGAGATTTCCCCACAATCAAAGGTCTTATTGTCCGTGGTATCATGGGATGCTATCAGAATTGAAGCCAGGTTCACATCCTTTCCTGCCAAGATGTCTTTCCTGATGTTATCCGGCACAAAGTGGGCAGGTGCTACCACTGGAACTGCTGGGGCCGTACCTGGAGCCGGAAGCTGAAAAGAAGGGTCGGAGAGAGGGACCACCGCCTGGGGTGACGGCAAGGTTCTGGATTCCAAGTCCACCACCCTGGTCCTGATGTCAGCCACGGAAGACGCGAGGGAATCCATGGTAGCCTGTAGCTGCACCAGAGATTGTCGAATGGATGGGGACGAATCTTCCCCTTCTAACGGACCAGTCTCTGACATCAACAGCCTGTATAGTTCGGCTTTTCGTGCCGAAGCTGGATGCCTGATGCCCCTTCTGTGCAATTCAGCGACAAGCTTTGGCACGGTCCATCTCCTGAGGGACTCTGGGCCGCCTTGACCAGAGACCGAGGTACCCGGAAGGGACAAAGTGTCGTCCACGTCTGACACCTGAGACATGGTTCGGAAGACCTTGAAGACCTAACGTAGGACCTGAAATTTAAAAACAAAACATGGCAGCTGGAGAGGACACGAGAACTGTGTTCCGTATTAACTAAGCTCACGAGAAAAACGAAACTGGGAACGTACCTGTCTGTAGACTCGATACCCTTGCCTTACCGCCTGCGACTTGACGGACGAGACCCGACTTGCCCTGTGGACTGGAAAAGTCAGGAGCCGGCGTGAGAGAGTTATGCGGGACCGAAAATAACACCCAGATGTGGCAACGATGGACGAAAGGACGGACGCACCGACATGCAAGTTAGACACGAAAAACAGAGTGACGATGGATGGGTGAGGCAGGAACCCAGCAGAGGCTCCCGAAGCCAGCGAGCACACCGCTAAGGAGGAACGTAAAACGCCGAAGGGTGTCCAAGGTACCAGGAGGGGGAGAGACGATTACTGCAGCGAGACATAGAGGCCTGGATTCTTCCAGGCTGAGCGGAAAGGTTACACCTGAATACTACCAGTTGGAGAGGTGAGTCGCGCACCAGAAAGCTTCAGGCTGCGAAGACAGGGACGAGACCTGAATGCCACAGGCAAGATGGACAGGGAAGACACCTGAACGCTTCAGGCACAGATGGACAGGGAAGATACCTGAACGCTTCAGGCACAGATGGACAGGGAAGACACCTGAACGCTTTCAGGCACAGATGGACAGGGAAGATCCTGAACGCTTTCAGGCACAGATGGACGGGGAAGATACCTGAACGCTTCAGGCACAGATGGACAGGGAAGATACCTGAACGCTTCAGGCACAGATGGACAGGGAAGATACCTGAACGCTTCAGGCACAGATGGACAGGGAAGATCCCTGAACGCTTCAGGCACAGATGGACAGGGAAAAACCTGAACGCTTTAGGTACAGATGGACAGGGAAGATACCTGAACGCTTCAGGCACGGATGGACAGAGAAGATACCTGAACGCTTCAGGCACAGATGGACAGAGAAGATACCTGAACGCTTCAGGCACAGATGGACAGGGAAGATACCTGAACGCTTCAGGCACAGATGGATAAGGAAGATACCTGAACGCTTCAGGCACAGATGGACAGGGAAAATACCTGAACGCTTCAGGCAGGATGGACAGCAAACAGAAAATGACACCTGAACGCCTCAGGTGAGGAAAACCACAGTACCAGCGAGTGAACTGCATAACAAGCGACGTGCCGCACCATACCTACCTGAAAGACCCTCAGGCCCAAGAATTTCCACTTGACTGACTGGCAGGGACCCTCAGAGTGCCTGGAGGAAAAAGATTTTTTTTTTTTTAAATAATTAGAAATATGTATAAGAACCCGACCTAATACCTAATCCTGAGACGTCAGATGGACAAAAACACGAAGCGGAGAAACCACGACTCTAAAGGAACCAAAAAAAGGACACAGATGTAGCGCATAACCTCACAAGCCACCAGGGTTTTCCGGACACGGCAAAACCAAGGAGTTTTTTATTTAGTATTATTTTTTATTATATTTTTTTTTTTTTTTTTATACTATTAAATAAAAACCACAGACCTGACAAACATTGCAGATGACCTATATACAGTAAGGTGAGCTGGTGCCTACCCTATGCCCAGACTGCCAGGAATGTTTAGCCTAGTCTGAGCATAGTTTGCGCTTGTTTACGCAATGTCACAAATGACATTCAGGAGCAGGACAGCCCTTCCTCCCCCACCAGAGCGGAACAAGAAGAAGTCGCGCTGGGGAGGAAAAAACATTGTGGCCCGAGCATACTGAGCGGTGTAATGTGTGACGTAAGGCCCCCCTCCCCCCGAGTGGAGGAGGGCGCGTGATGTCAGCCGCCGGGCTCCAGAGCGGGACCTACAGGCAAGCGCATGTCCTCTCGCGAGATGAGGGGCGCACTGTGGAGCAGCAGCGGACTGACCAGGAGAGGAGGGTTCACAGCACAAACAGGCACCGGAGCGGTTCGGGTGAGACGTACGAGGGGGAAACTTGGGTAGGAGCAATGGTACACATGGAGTGGCGTCCGCCACCACTTACCTGACCAGCGAGCGAACCGGAAGTGACGAGAAGTGCCGGGAACGTACGAATGCGGCATGCGTGGCGGAGAGGACCCAGGAGTGGGGGGTTTAAGAGGAGTGACCTGGCCCCGCCCACAAATACAGGCTGCATGCAGCCTTAACTACTTGTCATCACTGCCCTGTAGGGGCTCCGTACAGTATTAGAATGCAGTTTGATGCGAACCGACTTCGGATTAAACATCCAAAGTCGATTCGCTTATCCCTACCTCCCTGCTTACGAGAGCGATCCCTTACAATATATATAGTAAATTCCACATACATCAAAGAATATAAAGATTCAGTAATCGATTCAGTAATCGATACCCTGATGTCTCCAATCTACTTCTCTTCTATCATCTAATTTATAAAGCTGAGTGTGTGTATGTATGTATGTATGTATGTATGTGTGTCCGCTAAAGGAATCCGCACCGTTGCATTTACAATCACGAAATTTGGCAAACAGGTACATCAGGTGTCCGGGAAGGTTTTAGACCGGGTCTCAGCTCTCTAGCACGTACCGTTCATGAGATATTCCCCAAAAAATGCATTAGCCAATAGAAGCCTGGTCACATAATCCTTTTCAGCCAATAGAAGCTCGCAGGCCCTTAATCTTCGCATACACACAGTTTTACACCAGGTTTTCATAACCCAGCCATTTTTCTTCACTGCTGTAGGTGAGCTTTAAAGGAGCAGGGCGCTGTGGATGACACTGTTAAGGGAGCGGAGTGCTGTGGAGGTCACAGTTTAGGGGACAGGTGGGGTGTCCTTTTAGGCCACCCTCAAAAGACAGACCTAAAAACCCCACTCCAGGTCCTACTAAGCCATGCCCACGACTCAGTTAGGCCATGCCCCCTCCCACTCCAGCAGCCGACAGGGATTTAAAAAAATTAAGGTAAAAATCAACTTCTGTCAGCTGCAGGGGTGGAAGGGAGGGTGACTCTCTTCCTGCAGCTCACGCTCAGACAGCACAGTGCTGCTGTCTGAGAGTGAGCTATGCAAAAGGACATCCCTGTGTCCGTCCATGCCCTGCACCCGACAGAGGACAGGGAGTCTGAAGCTGGACTGTCTGTCCTAAAACCAAAACTCTGGCCATCCTAGGGGCAGGCTGCTGTGGAGGTAAAAGCTAAGAGGAAAATGTTGTGGAAATCACTGTTAAGGAGATGGGGTACTGTGGTGGTCACTAATAAAAGTGCGCCCGCTGTGGAGGTCACCGTTAAAGGGGTGAGATACTGTACAGGCCACTGTTAAAGGGATGGGGTGTTGTGGAAATAACTGTTAAGGAGATGGGGTACGGTGGAGGTCACTAATAGAGAAGCGGCCGCTATGGAGGTGACTGTTAAAGGGACGAGCCGCTGTGGAGGCTGCTATTCTGCTCAATGGAGATCCTTACATCCTGAGGAAGTTGGCGCACGTGAGTGGTCCACATGGACCTCACTTTATTGTATCGCCTTGTTATTGGTTTTCCACGGTGCTTACTGTAAATAGCCTACATTGGTAATTTTTTGAGCCCACATGTATCTTTTTGCCTCAGGCCGTTGATCCATATTTTTTATGCTCAGGTATTGCTCTGTAAGGTCTCCAATAACAGATGATCATCTTATTAATTGTTTATGTTGTATTGCCCTCTTTGTCCCCTGATGAACCTTTATCAATCTACTTGGGGAAACACGTTGAAATTTAGGGTATTAGCTATTTTACAATTTTGTTAGGGCTTTTAGGGGAATAATAGGCTTAGGTACGAAGACAGAGGTCATCAACCATCAGGGTGTGCCTCTGGGCTGAGCCATTATCTAGGGTTCTGACAGGATCAGATTTCCCGCTATGTAGCCCTTATTTGCCCCTGATGTCAAGTTTATCACTGATTATCGGTATAGCAGCGCTACAATGGGATATACATTGACAGCTCGAATTGGGCTCTTTTTATATGTATTAAAAGTTATGTTCTAATTGGTTTTATGCTCTCTGTGATAACATTTTGATTTTTGCATGACCGACATATGTGATTATCTACACTTACGTTTTTTGCGCTGTGGAGGTCACTGGTAAGGGGGCATGGAACGGTGGAGGCCACAGTTAGGGTCCATTCACACGTCCGCAAGTGTTTTGCAGTCCACAAATTGCGAATCCACAAAACACGGACACCGGCCATGTGCGTTCCGCATTTTGCAGACCGCACATGGCCCGCATTTTAAATAGAAATGCCTTTTCTTGCCCGTGTCTGCGGACAAGAATAGGACATGTTAAATTTTTTTGTGGAACGGAAGTGCGGATGCGGAACGGAAGTGCGGATGCGGACAGCACACTGTGTGCCCCATTGAAAATGAATGGATCCGGATCCGTCCTGCAATGTTGTGGAACGGATCCGGACCCATTTTGCGGACATGTGAATGGACCCTTAAGGGGACGGTCCACTATGGAGGTCAGTGTTAAGGGGCAGGGTGCTTTAGAGGTCACTATTAGGGGGTGAGGTGTTGTGGAGGTCACATTTTAAGGGAACGGAGCTCTGTGGAGTACACTGTTAAAGGGGCGGCTTATTGTGGAAATCACTGTTAATGAGACGGGGGACTGTGGAGGTCACTAAAAAATGTGTGGTTGCTGTGGAGGTCACTGTTAAAGAGGAGGGCTCTGTGGATGTTA
Organism: Bufo bufo; assembly: GCF_905171765.1. Taxonomy (NCBI): domain Eukaryota; kingdom Metazoa; phylum Chordata; class Amphibia; order Anura; family Bufonidae; genus Bufo; species Bufo bufo. The sequence continues at coordinate 304,209,775 of NC_053390.1, read as the reverse complement.
CTGTTAAGGGGACAGGCTACTTTGGAGGTCACTGTTAAAGGGGCAGGCACTGTTAAGGGAGGAACGGATTGTGGAGTCCACTATTAAAGGGGCAGCGGGGTACTGTGAGGTCACTGTTAAGGGAGAGAAGTACAGTGGAGGTCACTGTTAAGGGAGAGAGGTACTGTGGCAGTTACTGTTAAAGGGGCAGTCGCTGTGGAGGTCTCTGTTAAGGGGGCCGGGAATGGTGGAGGTCAGTTAAGAGGACTGTAACCTATGCTCAGTGTTAAAGGATGGGTGCTGTAGAGGTCACTGTTAAGGGGGTGGGGTTCTGTGGAACTTACTGTTACAAGGGCAGTCTGCTGTGAAGGTCAAAGTTAAGGGGGTGGACTGCTGTGGAGGTCCCATAAGGGATGGAGGGCTGTGGAGGTCACTGTTAAGGAGCGGAGTACTGTAGATGTCACTGTTATAGTGGATACTGTTGATATCTTTTAACGACACACACAAACATTAAATAAAATAGATGAAACATACCCATGCAAAGCCGGGTCCTTCTGCTACAGTAGTTCTTTATATAAATCTGTTTCTGTACATGTCCTCAGTCCATCTGTTACACTGTGTATCTAGCACAATAATATTTCCCAGATTCTTCAGGTTTCACTCCAGTGAGTTTAAGATAAACTTCTCCTTTATTTGTATCTCTTGTTAGAGTTAGACGTCCCTGAAGAGACTGGGCATAAACTTTGCCATCATTATGCCATATTACCCCCAACCAGTCCAGTCCTTTCCCTTCAGGTTGTCGGATCCAGTGTACACCATGCATGTTAGTGCTGTCAGTGAGGGAGGCCCCGGTCACTTTACAGGTCATGTCCAGAGTCTCTGAAGGCTTCACAATACCAGGACCAGACTCCACCATAGAGATTTGTGCAGTGACACCTGTACATAAACAAAAATCTATAATAATTACAATTATTACTAGAAGTTGAGTGGAATTGACTTTGGCAGGAAATCAGACTCACATTTTAGGATTAATATAACACAGAATAACCAAAGGAGACCTTTCATGTTTGGTCAGAAGAGATAGAACAAGTCACTTCCAGGTCTGTTGTACAGTTCCTGATTAGTGGTTGCTTTAACCTCTCTATTTAAACAGGAACTTATTCAAATATATTTACATACACCCTGCTGGAGAGACCCCGACCCTTATTACCGGGAGACCTACACTGACATATAACAGATGGTGCTGAGGTACTGTACACCAAGCTCTCATTTAAATGTTACAGTACACACAGGATTTTCAGTCTTTGTCCTGAACTGCCAAACCAGGATGACAGAATAAGGCCCCATTCGCATGAACGTATGGCCTCCGTGCCCATGTTGTCCTATCTTTTGCAGAGCAGAGCCATAAATCGGAAAGCCATGTAAACACTTGGAATCCCTTCCGTGGGCTTCTGCATCCAAGACCCAGAAGTTGCAGGGGCTGACCCCTGTCAGTCAGTTCATGTAGGCGTGTGCACACTTACTGCCCCACCATGTCGCACGTCCCCGTGATGTTCACGATCCAATTTGATATCTGCTCTATCAATTTTCGATGTTCTTTTATGCGCCTACCATGGTGATCACGGGTGGCGGGGAATCAGGGTTCCAGGCCAGAGAGGGAGCGTGAGAAAGAGAGACCACATCCATGGGAGGATTCATTTTTTCAAATTTAAAATTATAGAGTTGAAATACAGGAGAAATTATTAAAGCGTAAAAGTGTGAAAACTTTTCAAAGTTTAAGCATTGAATGAATGGATGTGGCGCGCATTAATTACTGAATAATATATTAAATTTTATTCCCTGTCACCTATGCATAGCAGGTTGTTTATTCACGTCTAAAAATATAAGAATATAACAGAAAAATTATTGAAATTTATTAAGCTGTCTACTAGGTATAACATTGGTATATCACACCCAAAAATTGGTGAATTTCACCAGAAAATGTAACTGACCATTTATTTTTTTAACCTGTCTACTAGGTATAGCAGTGGTACAACACACCCAAAAATTGATGAATTTCACCAGAAAATGTAACAGACAAATTATATATTTTTTCGGTCTAATAGGTATAGGAGTGGTACATCACACCAAAAAATTTGTGAATTTCACCAGAATACAGTGGGATGCGAAAGTTTGGGCAACCTTGTTAATCGTCATGATTTTCCTGTATAAATCGTTGGTTGTTACGATAAAAAATGTCAGTTAAATATATTATATAGGAGACACACACAGTGATATTTGAGAAGTGAAATGAAGTTTATTGGATTTACAGAAAGTGTGCTATAATTGTTTAAACAAAATTAGGCAGGTGCATAAATTTGGGCACAGCAAAAAAGAAAGAAAAGAAATCAATATTTAGTAGATCCTCCTTTTGCAGAAATTACAGCCTCTAAACGCTTCCTGTAGGTTCCAATGAGAGTCTGGATTCTGGTTGAAGGTATTTTGGACCATTCCTCTTTACAAAACATCTTTAGTTCATTCAGGTTTGATGGTTTCCGAGCATGGACAGCTCTCTTGAAGTCACACCACAGATTTTCAATTATATTCAGGTCTGGGGACTGAGATGGCCATTCCAGAACGTTGTACTTGTTCCTCTGCATAAATGCCCTAGTGGATTTTGAGCAGTGTTTAGGGTTGTTGTCTTGTTGAAAGATCCAGCCCCGGCGCAGCTTCAGCTTTGTCACTGATTCCTGGACATTGGTCTCCAGAATCTGCTGATACTGAGTGGAATCCATGCGTCCCTCAACTTTGACAAGATTCCTAGTCCCTGCACTGGCCACACAGCCCCACAGCATGATGGAACCACCACCATATTTTACTGTAGGTAGCAGGTGTTTTTCTTGGAATGCTGTGTTCTTTTTCCTCCATGCATAACACCCCTTGTTATGGCCAAATAACAAAATTTTAGTTTCATCAGTCCACAGCACCTTATTCCAAAATGAAGCTGGCTTGTCCAAATGTGCTTTAGCCCACCTCAAGTGGCACTTTTTGTGCTGTGGGCAGAGAAAAGGCTTCCTCTGCATCACTCTCGCATACAGCATCTCCTTGTGTAAAGTGCGCCGAATGGTTGAACGATGCACAGTGACTCCATCTGCAGCAAGATGATGTTGTAGGTCTTTGGTGCTGGTCTGTGGGTTGACTCTGACTGTTCTCACCATTCGTCGCTTCTGTCTATCATAGATTTTTCTTGGTCTGCCACTTCGAGCCTTAACTTGAACTGAGCCTGTGGTCTTCCATTTCCTCAATATGTTCCTAACTGTGGAAACAGACAGCTGAAATCTCTGAGACAGCTTTCTGTATCCTTCCCCTAAACCATGATGGTGAACAATCTTTGTCTTCAGGTCATTTGAGAGTTGTTTTGAGACCCCCATGTTGCTACTCTTCAGAGAAAATTAAAAGAGGAGGGAAACTTACAATTGACCCCCTTAACCACCTCCGGACCGCCTAACGCACGAATGCGTCCGGAAGGTGGTTAATTCATTCCTCCTGGACGCATCCGTGCGTCATCTCGCGAGACGCGAGATTTCGGTCAGAGCCGGCCCGCGCATGCGCATCGCGGGCCGGCAAAAGTTAAAGGAGTATTTCATCAGCAACCTGACAGCCAATGATCGTGGCTGGCAGGTTGCTGATTTTTTAAAAATCGAATCACAAGCCATATAACAGATCATATTAGTAAATATGATCTGTTATATGGCTTGTCTGCTCCTCTGCTGGTCCTTTTCGTCGGTTGGATCCAGCAGAGGAGCAGAGATCACAGTGAGTAGCACCAACAGTACACTTTAGCCCCAGATCACCCCCTGCACCCCAATTAACCCTTTGATCACCCCTTTGATCGCCCCTTTCAATCACTAGTGAAAGGAAAAAAGTGATCAGTGTAAACTGTCACTTTTTTTCCCCACTGGTATTGACTGTTAGGTTTTAGGGATAGTTTAGGCCCTTTGGTTAGGTAGTTTAGGGATCAGTTAGCGCCCAGCCCACCGCACCGCAGTCACTTATTCGCTGTTTCAGCGTATCGCTAATCAGCATTTGTACTTTTATAGTATCTGTAAGTGATCAAAACTGATCACGGTCAGATCTATAATAGTATTAGTGTCACTTTAGTTCGCCCTCCACCCAAAACGCAGTGTTTGCCCGATCAGGCCTGATCGGTCGCCCACACGTGCGTTCACCCACGCCCGCCCCACCGCAGTGACAAAAAAATATATTTTTTTTGATCACTGCACATTCACTTTACACGCGCTGCGGCGATAAAAAAAATCAGTTTTGATATTTTTTATCAACCGCAGCGGCCTCCGGTACTTCGCTAGCCTCCCATTTGTAAGACAGGCTTGCTTTTTTTCTTGGGTAGTCTCAGGGAATACCCCTAAATTTAGTTGCCCAAATGTCAAACAGGGGGTATTCTTCTGAAGAGGCCTACAGGATTCTGACCCAGTCGGATGAGGAATGGGAACCCTCATCTGACGAATCTAGCGGGTCAGATTATGAACCTGTAGAAAGCAGTGGCTCTCTGACCCAAAGTTCGGACGAGGAGGCTGAGGTTCCTGATAGCACCAGGCGTACCCGGCCCCGTGTCGCTAGACCACAGGTTGCGCAGGATCCACTTTAAGAGCAGCAGAGTGGGGCTGGCGCTGTCGGATCACGTGGTGAGGCATACACCAGCAGCGCAGCCCTTTCTGGACCTAGTACCAGCACTGCCGTACAACATGGTGAAGTAGCGAGCACCAGAAGGGCAGTTGAAGCTGGTACGGTGGCACGTGCAGTAGTTACCCCGTCGCAGCCACCGCACAGACAAACCCTGATTGGCAGTCACCAACTTCAGCCGCACCATTGGTTCCCCCTTTCACCGCCCAGTCTGGAGTTCGGGTTGAGACGGCTCAGATCGGTTCGGCCCTGGGATTTTTTGAGCTGTTCTTGACTGCGGAGCTCTTAGACTTAGTTGGTAATTGGTATGCCACACAATTTATAACCGCCAACCCGGGAAGCTTTTATGCCCAGCCTTTCCGGTGGAAACCAGTCCAAGTTTCCGAAATTAAAACTTTTCTGGGCCTTCTCCTCAACATGGGTCTAACTAAAAAGCATGAATTGCGGTCATATTGGTCCACAAACCCAATTCATCACATGCCCATGTTCTCTGCACGGAATACCTTGGGGTGTCTTCTTTCCAAAATGGGGTCACTTGTGGGGTAGTTATACTGCCCTGGCATTTTAGGGGCCCAAATGTGTGGTAAGAAGTTTGAAATCAAAATGTGTAAAAAATGACCGGTGAAATCCGAAAGGTGCTCTTTGGAATGTGGGCCCCTTTGCCCAACTAGGCTGCAAAAAAGTGTCACACATCTGGTATCTCCGTACTCAGGAGAAGTTGGGCAATGTGTTTTGGGGTGTCATTTTACATATACCCATGCTGGGTGAGTGAAATATCTTGGCAAAAGACAACTTTTCCCATTTTTTTTATACAAGTTGGCATTTGACCAAGATATTTATCTCACCCAGCATGGGTATATGTAAAATGACACCCCAAAACACATTTCCCAACTTCTCCTGAGTACGGAGATACCACATGTGTGGCACTTTTTTGCAGCCTAGGTGGGCAAAGAGGCCCACATTCCAAAGAGCACCTTTCGGATTTCACCGGCCATTTTTTTTTACAGATTTTGATTTCAAACTACTTACCACACATTTGGGCCCCTAGAATGCCAGGGCAGTATAACTACCCCACAAGTGACCCCATTTTGGAAAGAAGACACCCCAAGGTATTCGCTGATGGGCATAGTGAGTTCATAGAAGTTTTTATTTTTTGTCACAAGTTAGTGGAATATGAGACTTTGTAAGAAAAAAAAAAAGAAATCATCATTTTCCACTAACTTGTGACAAAAAATAAAAAGTTCTATGAACTCCCTATGCCCATCAGCGAATACCTTAGGGTGTCTACTTTCCGAAATGGGGTCATTTGTGTGGTGTTTGTACTGTCTGGCCATTGTAGAACCTCAGGAAACATGACAGGTGCTCAGAAAGTCAGAGCTGCTTCAAAAAGCGGAAATTCACATTTTTGTACCATAGTTCCTAAATGCTATAACTTTTACCCAAACCATTTTTTTTTTTACCCAAACATTTTTTTTTTTATCACAGACATGTAGAACAATAAATTTAGAGAAAAATTTATATATGGATGTAGTTTTTTTTGCAAAATTTTACAACTGAAAGTGAAAAATGTCATTTTTTTGCAAAAAAATTGTTACATTTCTATTAATAACAAAAAAAGTTAAAATGTCAGCAGCAATGAAATACCACCAAATTAAAGCTCTATTAGTGAGAAGAAAAGGAAGTAAAATTAATTTGGGTGGTAAGTTGCATGACCGAGCAATAAACGGTGAAAGTAGGGTAGGTCAGAAGTGTAAAAAGTGGCCTGGTCATTAAGGTTGTTTAAGCTATAGGGGCTGAGGTAGTTAAATACTCTTTCTCATAATTGGATTCACCTGTGTATGTAGGTCAAGGGTCACTGAGCTTACCAAGCCAATTTGAGTTCCAATAATTAGTTCTAAAGGTTTTGGAATCAATAAAATGATAACAGTGCCCAAATTTTTTCACTTTGCCTAATTTTGTTTAATGTATAATGTGGGAGATAACATTCAGGAGCCTATTAGCAAGTACCTTGGTCAACACTTTTATATCTACTGTCAAGAGTGAAATTGGTCTATATGAATCTACCATATTGGGATCCTTATCTGGTTTAGGGATCACCACCACCAATGCTTCTCTCATAGGTAAAATACCTGTCCTATAAGATTCATTAAACACCTGTAGGAGATACAGGAGCACAACTTCTTGATGTTTTTTGTAAAATTCCCCAGGCAAACCATCCCCCCCAGGTGCTTTTCCGTTAGTGAGCGACTGCACTGCCAATACCCTCTCTTCCAATTGAATGTCCCCATCAAGTAATAACCTGATTATCAGACAGGCTGGGCATCTGGATCCCCAGTCTGGACTTATAGACTTCTGCATAGTGCTCATGGAATATGTTCAGTATGTTATCATCTCCCGATACCTGTAGGCCATTTTATTAGTGATTCCCAATACACAAGAGGGGCCTGATTGGGTTTTAATAATAGTAGCTAGAACGTGGCCCGTACATTCCCCTTCCATAAAATAATGTTGAGTCTTAAAAAATTGTTTGTCCCCAGCCCTACTAATCAAATGTTCCTTCAGTACATTTTGCGCCTCCGTCCAGTGCGAGGAATTTTCTAGGGAGGGGTCAGAGATGTATTTAGCGTCCGTAGTCTGAACTCTATCCAGTAGTTCTGTCATAAGTGCCCTGCTTTTAGTTTTATGGGAACTAATCCGTTTAATGTATATCCCTCTAATATAAGCTTTCATTGTATCCAAGATAATGGAGTGACTAGCTGAACCTTCATTATTCGTAAAAGTCAGTCAGAGTAGCAGATATCACAGTACCAGTATCAACTAACTGGATCCAAAATGAGTTTAGTCGCCATGGCTGTCTCGGCCCCAATAGCTCTCTCCCTAAATTCAGCACTACCAATAACGGGAAGTGGTCAGAAATACTACGGGGTAAGTACCTAACATCCTGGACCTTATCTAACACTCCCTTAGATCCCACAGCGAGATCTATCCTAGAAAGAGAACTATGTGATGACGAATAGCATGAGTATTGCTTCACACCAGGATTTCTGGACCTCCAAAATCATACAAGTCTATTTCAGCAAGCGTCTTGGCTAATGAGGATAGAAGGGGCCAGAGGCCCCACTATCAGATAGGAATTTAACTAGGGATAAGAACATGTTAAAATCACCAATTATGAGAACTGGCAGGTCTGGAAATTTGGAAGTGAAGGATAGTACTTTTTTGAGAACTTCACAGGAATATGGGGGAGGTATATAAACGGCCACTAGTAACACCTGGTAATGAAACACAGAACAGTTAATACATATAAAGCGACCCTCCTCATCCACATGTACCTCCCTCGATATAAAGAGAACATTTCTATGCACCAACACACTCACCCCTCTCGATTGCGTGGAATAGGAGGAATGAAACTTCTGTGCCACCCAAGACTTATGAATAGGATGTGTCCTCTCAGAAGTGAGATGAGTTTCCGAGAGGCATAGAATTGCCGGTTGATACGTTTGCAAGGCATAAAATACGGCATTGCGTTTAGTAGGTTGGTTCAGCCCCCTCACATTCCAGGCAATTATTCTAAGGGTACCCATTTATGTTTTTAAACCATATCAGTACAGGTCCGTAAGCAGCCTCGCCCCGGTCATACACATAGAACCACTGGTGTCTAGTCAATAAGGTCTCACAGCCCCTCCCACCCCCCCATCCCCTTCCCAACCCATACAGCACAAATAAAGACATTTCACATACACGTGAAACCCTGGGGAAAAGAATTTCCTGAACTTGGGGAATACAAACAAGTATGCAATAGCAAACAAGGGGAATGTTAAATAAAAACTAGCAAGTGGCATACATCCCCGGCTATGCTAGCATATATCAGATCTCCCCCTTATAGTATAACACTCGTAGCTGATGAAAAGGACAAATATCATCAAAGGCCGTCTCCAGTACTGGGCAAATCATTGACTCAAGCACTCGGTCTGCCCCCCACACCATTATGTGCAGGCATCTAACCAACAACATGACCCCGCATTTATCAACTGTCCATATAGACAAAAGGTAGAAGGTGATAGCATAATAACTTGTGGCAATCAGCAGATTATGGGGTCCTCCCTTAAATCCTTTTCAGTAGAGTCCAACCACTGACATGCCGCACCCGGATCCTCAAACAAGTGCATTTTATCTTTCGCCACGACTAGCAGTTTCGCAGGATATAGCATAAAATATGGAAGCTGTAATAGTCGCAGTCTGCGTTTAACATCAGTAAAACATGCACGCTTCTTTTGGACGTCAGGTGAGAAGTCAGGAAACAAAGAGATCCGGTTCCCATCAATAGTCAGATCAGTGCAGTCTCTTGCTCCTCTTAAAATGGCATCCCGGTCACGAAAAAGGGGGACTCTAAGCAATAAAGGGCGCGGTGGTGCCCCTGGTGGTGGGGGGGCGAAACGGCACCCTGTGTGCCCGTTCCACAGCAAACAGGGGAGACAGCTTTTCTTTTCCTATTTTTTCTGTTAGCCACTTTTCCACAAATGTAACAGCATCTCTTCCTTCGGTACGTTCTGGCACTCCAATCATGCGCACATTGTTCCGCCGCAGCCTGTTTTCCAGGTCGTCAGTTTTGGAGATAAGCATGGTGACATTGTAAATCACCCGCTGCATGTCCCTTTTAACTGGCGGCATTTGGTCTTCCAAATCACTTAAGCGGCCCTCCATTTCACTCGTACGCTCTTTGACTTGCCTCATATCTTGCCTTAGTAGCCCTACATCCTCTTTCAGGCCACCCACATTGGTAGTAAGCGCAGTGATTGCATTATTGCATTGTAACACCGCTGAAAAGACATCCTTGATAGTAGGCTCAAGCGTTGAGGCGGCCATCCTGCCATTAAGATCACTGGCCTCAGAGTCCTCTGGAATGTTGTCATCTTGCGATGGAGGCATTGAAGGATTCCTCTTAACAGCGGCAGCGTATGCGTTCAGGGCCAGCGCAGGATGAACAGATTCAGTGGTGTGAGCAAACTTTTCTAGTCGCGCTGCCACATCCAGGAGCTTCATTGACTGTCCGGCGCCATCTTGCCTTGCTGGGGTGGCGCTTTCACAGTCCTTCCCCTCCTTCTCTTTGGCCTTTTGACGGCGCATGGCGGAGCGGTACGGTAGCAGGACCCCTGGGGAAGCACTCCGATGTATCGGTGAGCCGTTACAGCCCCAGATGGACGGGGAGAAGAATGGATTACAGGATGTTCAGCCGGGAGCTCAGCTCTGCACGTCCTCTCCCATCCCCAGTCAGGCCATGCCCCCGTAGGTATACGATTAATTACGCTGAGAAGCGATGTTTATTATGCTGAGAAGCAGTTAGATAAAAGCATAGTATTGAGAATGTGCGATCCAGTTCTGTTTCTTGTATTTATGCATATTCTGTAGAGTCTATGCTCTTTTCCCTTCTGGTATCAGCACTCCTCCCTATTCGGCCCCAGTGCTTTTAATTAGCAGGAAACTGCATAAGGGTATATATGCCTACCTCTCAGTTGGAGTTCCTGAGAGCATGTGATAGGGTGAGTTCCATACCTGTTCACATGGTGAGAGTATGTGATGGGGTCGGTTCCACACCTGTTAACATGGTGCAGTACTGCACGGCGGCCATTGTTGCTTTGGTGCCGTCCTGGTGGGTTAGTGGGGCCCAGTGCCATGGTGGCTTTGTCATACAGCGGGGGCGCTGTTTGACTGCTGGGTCTCGCTGCCTGCTGGGGTGGTGCTGCGGCGTCGGCGGTCACCATGCAGTGCTGCGCCAAATTTAGAATAGGGTCCCATTCAAAGAGGCAGCCTTGTCGTGGTGAGTGGGCCTATGCTTTTTGATCAAATTGTATACTAATGCCTCATGTTAGCATGCAGCATAGGGGTAGGTATACGATTAATTACGCTGAGAAGCGATGTTTATTATGCTGAGAAGAAGTTATATAAAAGCATAGTATTGAGGATGTGCGATCCAGTTCTGTTTCTTGTATTTATAGATGATTAAAGGAAGATTGTCGCATTCACACATGCAGGCAAGCAATACACTTGGACTGTGATGCCTCAGAGAGCTCAGAATAGCCCCTCATGGTTTAGCAAAAGCCATGTCCTCCGTTCTCCAACCATGGCAGGCAGACAACCCGGAGGTTGAACTCCTACAATACTGGAGTTCTTACCCAAACTCATGGTGGACGCAACAGACCGTTGGGCTACTACTCTAAGCGTCTTGACCCTGTAGCCATAGCTGCCCCTTCCTGTGTCAGAGCTGTCCATGCTGCCAGCTCTCTTCTGGACGTCACATCTGACGTTGTGCTTGGGCACCCCCTCACTATTTTGGCTCCGCATGACATCTCTGCCATCCTCCAGCAGAGACAACTCAAACACCTCACTGCACAACGCCACCTCCGGCTGCAGTGTAGTCTGCTCCTGCCAGATAATGTCACCATTCAGAAATGTCACATCCTTAACCCTGCTGCACTCCTTCCTCTTCCAAGGGGGGAGTATACTAGAGATTCAGGAGATGCTTCTGAAGATTTTATTGATCTGCAGGCTGAAGAAGATCTTCAGGAAGAAGAACTATGGACCTCAACTGACTCTCTTTACCAGGAACAGGATCATGATTGCATCACAATGATGGAAGCTGAAGTAGGGAAACCACCATCGGTCCAAGACACTTCTCTGATGAACCCTCATTGGATTCTCTTTGTGGACGGCTCAAGGTACGCCGATGACAAAGGGAAATTCCATACAGGCATGGCAGTCACTAGTGAGCATGAAGTGCTGTGTGCAAAACAATTGCGCCCAGACCAGTCAGCACAGGAGGCTGAACTCATTGCCCTCACTGAAGCCTGCCTCATGGCAAAAAATTCCACCGCTAATATCTACACGGATTCCAGATATACCTTTGGAGTGGTTCAGGACTTTGGACTAATATGGAAGGCACGGGATTACATGACAGCCGCAGGAACCCCAATCAAAAATGCCTCAGCAGTAGCAGCCCTAATGGCAGCAATTGTCACGGCTGAGGATGGGGGAAACCCTCAGCCGTGCGATATCTCTCTGAAGCATAGCTGTTAGGCCAGGACAGGAATCAGGGAGCAGGTCACGTCCTATCACATCCCTAATTCTGACCCTGTCTCCTAGCCGTATAAGCCGACCCTGATGGTGGGAGGGCTCATACACTGGAACCTGTAATTCCTACTAGCCCTCAGGGTGGCCCTGGACTAGGAGCAGGGTAAGACGACCTGTTCCTCCTAGACACGGAGCAACAGGAGTCTCACTGGCCAAGCTATAAGGGAGAAGGGAAACATATACAGACATATGGCAATGGCAGGTAGTTGAAACTAGTATCACACCTACTTGCCACAGACACACAGCCTGGAACCCGTGCACAAGTGCTGCAGTCCACAACCACATGGACGGACACAGCACACACCAAACATCACACAGGAACCCAGGACCATACGCTGCAATAAACATAAAGACACCACTAGACATATAATATAAAAGAACAATAATGTCTAACATAAAAGTTTATGACCACAAGGGTGGCCCACACTGGCTGATGGTATAAACCAGGAGAGTGCCTCCAGCTTACAAACAAGGCTGGAGTACCCCTCAGCTTCAGGTCTCCACTGAGGCTTTATAGCCCAAGTAGCCACACCCACACAGACACACCCAGTGTTCACACACACAGAAGGGAATTAACCCTTCTCACACCAGGGAAGGGAAGACAGCCACTTAAAGGAGAAAGTGCACACATAACTAAAACCCTGTGCACACCAGACATACAAAAGACACACCTAACAAAGATAGGTTGCCAGGTGCAACCGCATGCACATTGCAGCAAGCTGCCCAGCACCAGCTCAGGCTGCTAAACTGCGAATAAACTACATGTTGCCAGCGGCAACCACAAGTGAGGCAACATACTAGCGGCCCTCACCTGTGGTTGAACAACCAAACCAGACCGCAGGCAACAGCATGCGGATACAGGAGTCACGACCATGACCATGGTCGTGACAGCAATACTCCTGCTCACTCAAGTGTCAATGTTCAAGGTAAAGGCCCATACATGAACTGACACTCCTGAGGCCAGAGGGAATGCCCTAGCTGATCAAACAGCAAAGAGAGCAGCAATGGAAGAGGAAAGTGCCCAGACAGAACAGATCCTGACAGCACAAGAAGATCTGGAGCAAGAGGAAGTCACATGGGACCTACTGAAACAAATGCAGAAACAGGCCACTCCCAGGGAAAAGGAAACCTTTTGAAAGAGTCAGCCCTTGAAGAAGAATCCGGACTCTGGACACAGGGAAAGAGAGTATGCCTACCCAGAACTCTCTATCCCCTAATAGCCGCAATAGCTCATGGGCCCACCCACCAATCCAAAACCATCATGAAAAAGCTAATTGATAAAATATGGGTGGCCCCAGGGATCACCCCCGTCCTGGTGAGACATACTCAAGCGTGCATCATCTGCGCAGAGTGTAATCCAGGTAGAACCGAGCCCATGCCCCGGAATTGTCTCCCAAAGGCCTTATATCCCTTTCAGAGGATACAAATCGACCACATCCAGATGCCAATTTGCCAAAGGTTTCAATATGTGCTGGTAGTGATAGACTTGTTCTCTGGGTGGCCAGAAGCCTACCCTGTCCAAAATCAGACAGCAACTACTACTGCTAAAAAACTGATGCAGGAGATTGTCTGTAGGTTCGGTGTACCTGAGGTCATTGAGAGTGATCAGGGCCCAGCATTCACTGCCAGATTAACCCAAGAAGTCTGGGAAATGGTAGGGTCGCACCTGGCATATCACACCTCCTACAGGCCCCAAAGCAGCGGCAAAGTTGAAAGATTGAACGGGGTGTTGAAGTAAAAAATGTTAAAGATGACCAGGGAGACAGGGCTCAATTGGGTTCTTGCCTATAGCACTCTTTTCAGTTAGGCACACACCAAGGCCTCCACACAAACTGACACCATACGAGATCCTATTTGGGACAGGGCCAAGGATGGGACAGCATTTCCTGCAACAGTTGCAAATGCATTATGAATCTGTTGCCAAATATGTGATAGCTCTAAGTAAACAATTGTCTAACATACATGCACAAGTTTTCTCTTCCATTCCAGATCCTAACTCGCTAGAAGTAAGCCACACTCTGAAACCTGGAGAGTGGGTGGTGGTCAAAAAGCATATCAGAAGCACCCTCGAACCACGATACGAGGGACCTTACCAGGTGCTGCTGACCACCAGTCAGCAAATACCAAACCGCAGGAGCACATTGCTATGGCAGGGAAAAACATTAAAAGACAAAAACATGCAATGCGACAACTCACTGCACTATAGAGTACAACATAGCATAATAATTACAAGTGCTACACTATAAGTGAGAGATACTTGGCAAATAGTTTTGTACAAAATTATTTGAGCCCGTCTGCCGCACGTCAAGGCGATCTCTGTTAGACGGGTTCCTACGCTAAATTCTACCTGTTAGGTGCCATGACGGCAACCATACACTTCAGGGAGCGTAGGTTCCACAGCAGGCCCACTCCACAACACCACCGGCGCCAAAAGGCAACCAAGGACTGCAGTGAGAGTCCACAAACTATCTCACTCCTGGCGCCATGGCTTCAGTGAGTGAAGGGGAGCAGGCCTGACTATGTACTAACACTAATTAAAATCAGCCTATAGGGCAGACAGGGTGGTCAGGAGTGCATGACTGAGGAGGCAGCCACACCTCGTCTGCCGCACGTCAAGGCGATCTCTGTTAGACGGGTTCCTACGCTAAATTCTACCTGTTAGGTGCTCAAATAAGACGGGCTCAAATAATTTTGTACAAAACGATTTGCCAAGTATCTCTTACTTATAGTGTAGCACTTGTAATTATTATGCAATTTTGTACTCTATAGTGCAGTGAGTTGTCGCATTGCATGTTTTTGTCTTTTAATGTTCCACCCCAACTTCTGTAAAACTCGAGGGGAGACCTAACTGGATCCACGCATCACATTGCAAAAGAATACGAGTGCCAGCTCCTGATATCAAGGGAACCACCGCTGAATCTGCATGATGCCTGTTGCAACAGTTATCGCTCTGCTACTTTTTGTCTACACCTACACGGTCACATACACACAGAATCTTCCAAAGACAGGAGGACAAGTGGCCGTCACCCAACAAAATGAGAAGGATGGCTATACAGTATATTGACCACTTTCTGGTTTAAATCCTCCAGCACTCACGTGGCTACCTTCAAATTTGATTACTGCAGTCTAGTATTGTGCCCAATGCCAGCATGGCAATGTAGCATGTACCAAACGGGCAGCCATAGATCCACATACATCTGTGTCACTGATAGCCAGTATGGGGAACAGTGTAACTCGTGGGGAGCAGTTGGGTGGTACACGGGTGACCCATGAGGATACAGACCTCAGAGTGCCCGAGGCAAAAAAGACAAAATGGGTAAATCCTTGCTTACCCGCATGACACTGTTTAACCACCTCCGGACCGCTGTACGCACAGACGCGTCCTGGAGGTGGTTGATTCATTCCTCCTGGACGCGCCGGCGCGTCCTCTCGCGAGACGCGAGATTTCCTGTGAACGGAAGGTAAGAGAGTTGATCTCCAGCCTGCCAGCGGCGATCGTTCGCTGGCAGGCTGGAGATGTGTTTTTTTTAACCCCTAACAGGTATATTAGACGCTGTTTTGATAACAGCGTCTAATATACCTGCTACCTGGTCCTCTGGTGGTCCCCTTTGTTTGGATCGACCACCAGAGGACACAGGTAGCTCAGTAAAGTAGCACCAAGCACCACTACACTACACTACACCCCCCCCCCGTCACTTATTAACCCCTTATTAGCCCCTGATCACCCCATATAGACTCCCTGATCACCCCCCTGTCATTGATTACCCCCCTGTCATTGATCAACCCCCTGTAAAGCTCCATTCAGACGTCCGCATGATTTTTACGGATCCACTGATAGATGGATCGGATCCGCAAAACGCATCCGGACGTCTGAATGAAGCCTTACAGGGGCGTGATCAATGACTGTGGTGATCACCCTATATAGACTCCCTGATCACCCCCCTGTCATTGATCACCCCCCTGTCATTGATCACCCCCCTGTAAAGCTCCATTCAGATGTCCGCATGATTTTTACGGATGCACTGATAGATGGATCGGATCCGCAAAACGCATCCGGACGTCTGAATGAAGCCCTACAGGGGCATGATCAATGACTGTGGTGATCACCCCATATAGACTCCCTGATCACCCCCCTGTAAAGCTCCATTCAGATGTCCGCATGATTTTTACGGATGCACTGATAGATGGATCGGATCCGCAAAACGCATCCGGACGTCTGAATAAAGCCTTACAGGGGCGTGATCAATGACTGTGGTGATCACCCCATATAGACTCCCTGATCACCCCCCTGTCATTGATTACCCCCCTGTCATTGATTACCCCCCTGTAAAGCTCCATTCAGACGTCCGCATGATTTTTACGGATGCACTGATAGATGGATCGGATCCGCAAAACGCATCCGGACGTCTGAATGAAGCCTTACAGGGGCGTGATCAATGACTGTGGTGATCACCCCATATAGACTCCCTGATCACCCCCCTGTCATTGATTACCCCCCTGTCATTGATTACCCCCCTGTAAATCTCCATTCAGACGTCCGCATGATTTTTACGGATCCACTGATTGATGGATCGGATCCGCAAAACGCATCCGGACGTCTGAATGAAGCCTTACAGGGGCGTGATCAATGACTGTGGTGATCACCCCATATAGACTCCCTGATCACCCCCCTGTCATTGATTACCCCCCTGTCATTGATTACCCCCCTGTAAAGCTCCATTCAGACGTCCGCATGATTTTTACGGATCCACTGATTAATGGATCGGATCCGCAAAACGCATCCGGACGTCTGAATGAAGCCTTACAGGGGCGTGATCAATGACTGTGGTGATCACCCCATATAGACTCCCTGATCACCCCCCTGTCATTGATTACCCCCCTGTAAAGCTCCATTCAGATGTCCGCATGATTTTTACGGATGCACTGATAGATGGATCGGATCCGCAAAACGCATCCGGACGTCTGAATGAAGCCTTACAGGGGCATGATCAATGACTGTGGTTATCACCCCATATAAACTCCCTGATCACCCCCCTGTCATTGATTACCCCCCTGTAAAGCTCCATTCAGATGTCCGCATGATTTTTACGGATGCACTGATAGATGGATCGGATCCGCAAAACGCATCCGGACGTCTGAATGAAGCCCTACAGGGGCATGATCAATGACTGTGGTGATCACCCCATATAGACTCCCTGATCACCCCCCTGTAAAGCTCCATTCAGATGTCCGCATGATTTTTACGGATGCACTGATAGATGGATCGGATCCGCAAAACGCATCCGGACGTCTGAATAAAGCCTTACAGGGGCGTGATCAATGACTGTGGTGATCACCCCATATAGACTCCCTGATCACCCCCCTGTCATTGATTACCCCCCTGTCATTGATTACCCCCCTGTAAAGCTCCATTCAGACGTCCGCATGATTTTTACGGATGCACTGATAGATGGATCGGATCCGCAAAACGCATCCGGACGTCTGAATGAAGCCTTACAGGGGCGTGATCAATGACTGTGGTGATCACCCCATATAGACTCCCTGATCACCCCCCTGTCATTGATTACCCCCCTGTCATTGATTACCCCCCTGTAAATCTCCATTCAGACGTCCGCATGATTTTTACGGATCCACTGATTGATGGATCGGATCCGCAAAACGCATCCGGACGTCTGAATGAAGCCTTACAGGGGCGTGATCAATGACTGTGGTGATCACCCCATATAGACTCCCTGATCACCCCCCTGTCATTGATTACCCCCCTGTCATTGATTACCCCCCTGTAAAGCTCCATTCAGACGTCCGCATGATTTTTACGGATCCACTGATTAATGGATCGGATCCGCAAAACGCATCCGGACGTCTGAATGAAGCCTTACAGGGGCGTGATCAATGACTGTGGTGATCACCCCATATAGACTCCCTGATCACCCCCCTGTCATTGATTACCCCCCTGTAAAGCTCCATTCAGATGTCCGCATGATTTTTACGGATGCACTGATAGATGGATCGGATCCGCAAAACGCATCCGGACGTCTGAATGAAGCCTTACAGGGGCATGATCAATGACTGTGGTTATCACCCCATATAAACTCCCTGATCACCCCCCTGTCATTGATTACCCCCCTGTAAAGCTCCATTCAGATGTCCGCATGATTTTTACGGATGCACTGATAGATGGATCGGATCCGCAAAACGCATACGGACGTCTGAATGAAGCCTTACACGGGCGTGATCAATGACTGTGGTTATCACCCCATATAGACTCCCTGATCACCCCCCTGTCATTGATTACCCCCCTGTCATTGATCACCCCCCTGTCATTGATCACCCCCCTGTCATTGATCACCCCCCTGTCATTGATCACCCCTCTGTAAGGCTCCATTCAGACATTTTTTTGGCCCAAGTTAGCGGAATTATTATTATTTTTTCTTACAAAGTCTCATATTCCACTAACTTGTGTCAAAAAATAAAATCTCACATGAACTCACCATACCCCTCACGGAATCCAAATGCGTAAAAATTTTTAGACATTTATATTCCAGACTTCTTATCACGCTTTAGGGCCCCTAGAATGCCAGGGCAGTATAAATACCCCACATGTGACCCCATTTCGGAAAGAAGACACCCCCAGGTATTCCGTGAGGGGCATATTGAGTCCATGAAAGATTGAAATTTTTGTCCCAAGTTAGCGGAACGGGAGACTTTGTGAGAAAAAAATTAAAAATATCAAATTCCGCTAACTTGTGCCAAAAAAAAAAAATTTCTATGAACTCGCCATGCCCCTCATTGAATACCTTGGGGTGTCTTCTTTCCAAAATGGGGTCACATGTGGGGTATTTATACTGCCCTGGCATTCTAGGGGCCCCAAAGCGTGAGAAGAAGTCTAGTATCCAAATGTCTAAAAATGCCCTCCTAAAAGGAATTTGGGCACCTTTGCGCATCTAGGCTGCAAAAAAGTGTCACACATCTGGTATCGCCGTACTCAGGAGAAGTTGGGGAATGTGTTTTGGGGTGTCTTTTTACATATACCCATGCTGGGTGAGAGAAATATCTTGGTCAAATGCCAACTTTGTATAAAAAAATGGGAAAAGTTGTCTTTTGCCAAGATATTTCTCTCACCCAGCAAGGGTATATGTAAAATGACACCCCAAAACACATTCCCCAACTTCTCCTGAATACGGCGATACCACATGTGTGACACTTTTTTGCAGCCTAGGTGGGCAAAGGGGCCCATATTCCAAAGAGCACCTTTAGGATTTCACAGGTCATTTACCTACTTACCACACATTAGGGCCCCTGGAAAATGCCAGGGCAGTATAACTACCCCACAAGTGACCCCATTTTGGAAAGAAGACACCCCAAGGTATTCCGTGAGGGGCATGGCGAGTTCCTAGAATTTTTTATTTTTTGTCACAAGTTAGTGGAAAATGCTGATTTTTTTTTTTTTTCATACAAAGTCTCATATTCCACTAACTTGTGACAAAAAATAAAAACTTCCATGAACTCACTATGCCCATCAGCGAAAACCTAGGGGTCTCTTCTTTCCAAAATGGGGTCACTTGTGGGGTAGTTATACTGCCCTGGCATTCTAGGGGCCCAAATGTGTGGTAAGGAGTTTGAAATCAAATTCTGTAAAAAATGACCTGTGAAATCCGAAAGGTGCTCTTTGGAATATGGGCCCCTTTGCCCACCTAGGCTGCAAAAAAGTGTCACACATCTGGTATCTCCGTACTCAGGAGAAGTTGGGGAATGTGTTTTGGGGTGTCATTTTACATATACCCATGCTGGGTGAGAGAAATATCTTGGCAAAAGACAACTTTTCCCATTTTTTTATACAAAGTTGGCATTTGACCAAGATATTTATCTCACCCAGCATGGGTATATGTAAAAAGACACCCCAAAACACATTCCTCAACTTCTCCTGAATACAGGGATACCAGATGTGTGACACTTTTTTGCAGCCTAGGTGGGCAAAGGGGCCCATATTCCAAAGAGCACCTTTCGGATTTCACAGGTCATTTTTTACAGAATTTGATTTCAAACTTCTTACCACACATTTGGGCCCCTAGAATGCCAGGGCAGTATAACTACCCCACAAGTGACCCCATTTTGGAAAGAAGAGACCCCAAGGTATTCGCTGATGGGCATAGTGAGTTCATGGAAGTTTTTATTTTTTGTCACAAGTTAGTGGAATATGAGACTTTGTATGGAAAAAAAAAAAATAAATTATCATTTTCCACTAACTTGTGACACAAAATATAAAATTCTAGGAACTTGCCATGCCCCTCACGGAATACCTTGGGGTGTCTTCTTTCCAAAATGGGGTCACTTGTGGGGTAGTTATACTGCCCTGGCATTCTAGGGGCCCAAATGTGTGGTAAGGAGTTTGAAATCAAATTCTGTAAAAAATGACTTGTGAAATCCGAAAGGTGCTCTTTGGAATATGGGCCCCTTTGCCCACCTAGGCTGCAAAAAAGTGTCACACATCTGGTATCTCCGTACTCAGGAGAAGTTTGCGAATGTGTTTTGGGGTGTCATTTTACATATACCCATGCTGGGTGAGAGAAATATTTTGGCAAAAGACAACTTTTCCCATTTTTTTTATACAAAGTTGGCATTTGACCAAGATATTTATCTCACCCAGCATGGGTATATGTAAAAAGACACCCCAAAACACATTCCTCAACTTCTCCTGAATACAGAGATACCAGATGTGTGACACTTTTTTGCAGCCTAGGTGGGCAAAGGGGCCCATATTCCAAAGAGCACCTTTCGGATTTCACAGGTCATTTTTTACAGAATTTGATTTCAAACTCCTTACCACACATTTGGGCCCCTAGAATGCCAGGGCAGTATAACCACCCCACAAGTGACCCCATTTTGGAAAGAAGAGATCCCAAGGTATTTCGTGATGGGCATAGTGAGTTCATAGAAGTTTTTATTTTTTGTCACAAGTTAGTGGAATATGAGACTTTGTAAGAAAAAAAAAAAAAAATCATCATTTTCCGCTAACTTGTGACAAAAAATAAAAAGTTTTATGAACTCACTATGCCCATCAGCGAATACCTTAGGGTGTGTACTTTCCGAAATGGGGTCATTTGTGGGGTGTTTGTACTGTCTGGGCATTGTAGAACCTCAGGAAACATGACAGGTGCTCAGAAAGTCAGAGCTGCTTCAAAAAGCGGAAATTCACATTTTTGTACCATAGTTTGTAAACGCTATAACTTTTACCCAAACTATTTTTTTTTTACCCAAACATTTTTTTTTTATCAAAGACATGTAGAACAATAAATTTGGAGCAAAATTTATATATGGATGTCGTTTTTTTTGCTAAATTTTACAACTGAAAGTGAAAAATGACATTTTTTTGCAAAAAAATCGTTGAATTTCGATTAATAACAAAAAAAGTAAAAATGTCAGCAGCAATGAAATACCACCAAATGAAAGCTCTATTAGTGAGAAGAAAAGGAGGTAAAATTCATTTGGGTGGTAAGTTGCATGACCGAGCAATAAACGGTGAAATTAGTGTAGGTCAGAAGTGTAAAAAGTGGCCTGGTCTTTCAGGGTGTTTAAGCACTGGGGGCTGAGGTGGTTAAGAGTGGAAGATGCCACCCAAGTGGACAGACAGGCTCCAACATGCCACTTACCCTCACAATAGAAAACCCCAGCCCCAATGACACAGGGACATACCTTATAGGCACCTGGATGGGGGTAACTGCTGGGGACATGGGCATGTTCCACCTGAAAGACCTGCATAATCTCACAAAGATAGAGAAGGGTCTGTCCAAACCCTACACTACCTCCCTTAGGCAGATGACAGCCATAGCAGACCCCACCTTTGAAGATACTATGGCCGCCGAGACAGGATTTTCTGACACCAACCTGTGGTTAGAATGGATAAAATACAATGCTGACACACACAATAAGAGGAACTGTTACTTATGCAGGGGGGGGGGGGGGGGTCATGCCCACACCTAGGCACAGTGTCCTTGCATCTGCCTCCTGAGACTGAAAGCTGCTTCCTCAGCCTATACACCAACACTAGCGTGAATGACTCTGCCTGTGAAAAGTGGAAGAGAAAATACCCCCTGGAAGTTAAAACCCCCAAACCAGGTGAAGGCATAACCATATACCCCAGTAACTACACCTGTTACTTCAACCCTGGCAGTCAGAGATTCTTGGGCAACTTCACAGAGGGGTACTGCTCATCCTACAGCAACCTGTCCACTGAAACACAGAATCAGAGGGTATCTTTGGGGGACATCTATTGTATAAGAACTAGGTTAGAAGGCAATTGGTCCGGTGAATGTGCCCTAGCAAAGCCATAATGCCCCTTCACATACTAGAAGATGACCCCACAGTTAGAGGGTATATAAAAAACCTATTTAGGGAGGTCAAAAGGGGAGGCTTCCCCACAGGGAAGCTTTGACCCACATGTGCATATAGACGCAATAGGAGTCCCAAGGGGGTCCCCAACGAGTTTAAGGCCAGAGATCAGGTGGCAGCTGGATTTGAATCCCTACTCCCAATGGTGACAATCACCAAGAACGCCAACTGGATAAACTACATATATTATAATCAGCAAAGATTTGTGAACTACACCCGTGATGCCCTAAAAGGAATTGCAGAACAGTTAGAGGCTACTTCTGCTGTGGCCTTTCAGAACAGGATGGCTCTATATATGATCCTAGCTGAGACTGAGGGAGTTTGTAAAATGATTGGGGAAACTTGCTGCACCTACATCCCAGATAACACTGGCCCCAAAAGGAAAGTAACTGAAGCAATAAACAAGCTTACTAACCTCTCAGAGGAATTAAAACGTAACTCAGGGATAACAGACCAATGGGATGAGTACTTTGGATGGTTCAAAAATTGGAAATCCTTCCTCACCCAGATAGGTATGGTGATAGTCTTAATGCTAGTACTGTATTAATGTCAGTAGTGTTATGTTGCATTGTACCCTGTGTCCGGAAAATATGTGAAAAAATTGTGATTTCAACTACTGAACAGCCCATCATGCTGCTATAAGGTAAAGAAGAAATGGAAACCAAAGAATTCAACACAAGTTCCCCCACCAATTACATTGTTGTACCGATATAGGGAAAGATGAATCCCAGGGTACTATCATAAGTCCGATTAAACGGGAGTCTACCCAAAAGGGATAGGTTGTCGCCACTGTGGGTAAAGAGGATTGCGAATGGTATTCCCAGGGGTTCACGAGGCAGGGAAAGTTCTACAATCAAGAATCCAAGGGGGGATTGTTATGGAATATAATGGACACTTGCTTGTCACTTACAAAATGGTGTCTGTCCGAGAGACAACCCCCAGTATGCATTCTATGATTGACACTATTTGCAGCAAAGACTTGAAACTGTCAGGAATTCCTCTGAGTCTATCATACATATGCCTTAAACTTATTTCCTTTTTACATTCCTTCTTGCTAAAAGACCAATCATGTGAGCCCACTCCTCCCACTTATATGGAGGGTATATAATGTGAAGCCCCCACCTAATAAATTAGAGTTATGCTTTGACCTTATCTAGAGAATCAGTGTTATTTCTCTCGCCGTGCATGCACGTATCTTACTATCTAATTTGGAGCAGTGTATCAACCTACCTGATCAGAACCGGAACACTCTTATTAAAGTAACGTTTTAATATAAAAAAAAGGACAGTGCGTACAAACAATAGGGTTATCATAGAAAACATAACATAACATTTACAGACAAATATACAGACATAAAAACTGTTTGTAAAATAAAAGGGATAAAAAATGAATTTAATAACTTACGCAACGGTTAAGTCCGGTTGCCTGGGGAGGCAGAAATATTGGTCAGTCGACTAAGCTAGTGATCCCCAAAGAAATTATATTTTGCTTTTCTCCATGCATGTGTTAAAAAGGGTCAGTATTTTCCCCCCATCACCCCCCCCCCCCCCCCCACCTCACCTGTGATGTCAGAGGAGGCCTGGGAGAATGGTAATGACCTTTTATGACAGTTTTTACAACCACTTGCTGAAAACAAAGTCTGCGTCAAAATCTTTGTATTGAAATATCTTTTCGGGTATTCACCTTAGTAATTTCATATTACCTCCATCCATTCCGTCCGAATGTCCCGCACACGTGCATACCAAACATGGCGGAGGTAATGGCAGGATACATGGAGTTATCTAATTGCTCCCTGTTTCTGAGATGGGATCTATTGGACTTTGATCGTAGAATCATATCCATGGTCTGAGTTTTCAGGGCTAAGTATGTGGCTCAAATATGGATTTGTCTGGTCTGTATAACGCTGGTCTGTATAACGCTGATATCTGACATCTTCACACTTTATGATAGGGCTCTAGTTTCTATGAATTTGTTCCATCTTACTGGTTTTTATTGCTACAATCTCTGGCCTGGAAGGACATGGAAGAGGTGATGACCCCCTACAGGAATGTAAAGGGAAGGGTTGCCTACTCCTAAAAATTTTAATATCTGGATCCCTCTATGACCAACCAAAAAATGTTAGCTGCCTGAAATACCGTACAATTACATGGCCCAGTTATTGGGATGAGAGTTTAATACTGCCCAGTTTAATAAAGATCCTCAGGTAAATATTCACCTTTTTTTTTTTAATCACATCTTTTTTTATTAGAAGGATTAATCAACCGTACAGTATCAAACAATAACCAAACATTGTGCATTTCAAATAATGAGTACAGAAAACTTCCATAACACACCATACTGTATATGATACAGTCAGGAATCACAATTATATGATAGCATAACTATCTTAAACCCCTCCCCTCCTCCCTTCCCCCCTTACCCAACTACTCCCCTCCCTCCCCTATTCCAGTGTCGGCTGTCTAGAAATTACTCCCAATAGAAGCCGCATGTTCCCTCCAGGAATCCCATAATTTACCATATTTGGCGGGGCAGCCTCTTTTCTGAAATATAATTTTTTCATACGAGAGCATGGTATTGACCTTCGACAAGTATTCCTGAAACCCTGGCGGTTCAGCTTGGATCCAGTGCTGTGCCACTAATTTCCTTGCCACGTATAGCATTCGCCCAATCGCCACTTTACTAACATCATTCGTATTTAGTTCTGCGGTGTACCCCAATATACAGACTTTAAGATCTTTCGGTAGTTGCACCCTGTACGCTTTCCGAACATTCTCCAGTACTGTATCCCAGAACTGTTGTAATCTGGCACAATTCCATAACATATGTATTAGATCAGCAGAGTCCACCAAACACCTGGGGCATCTGTCATCCGACCTGTACCCTATACGATGTAAAAAAAAATCTGTTTTGTACACTCTGTGAACAATAAATAGTTGTGACAACTTACCCCCCTCGCTTAAGGAGGTTAACGGGATTGCCTCCAAGATATCAGCCCATTGATCCGTAGAGATCTCCCTCACGTCCTGTTCCCATTTATGCATTCTGTTTAAGGGATGGAGTTCAAGCTGTTTATCTAACAGAAGTTTATATAGCATGGATATTAACCCTTTCTTTTCACCCCCAACCAGGGCGATTCGAAGCGCTGTATCTCGTTGAGAGAACTTCAAGCCATTTTTAAGCGTGGCATCACACGCATGTCGTATTTGCAAGTATTTATAGAAGTGAGTTTTAGGAATACCAAAAAGACCTTGAATAGATGTGAAAGTCCTAAAAACTCCCCCCTCCACTAAATGCTCTAGTCGTAGCACTCCCTTCTTCCTCCACTCCTCAAATCCCTGCAATGAGCTGAATTCCGCCAGCGCTGAATTTTCCCATAACGGGGTATATAGCGTAAAGCCGCTAATCCCTCTCAGTTTTTTCACTTTATTCCAAGCAGTGTACATTGTACGGTACAATGAGCCAGTCAGCCTTGCAGCCCTGGGATCCACGCCCTCCAGCAATATCATGACATCCTTCCCCGAAATCTGCGAACTCAAGATCTGCCTGGTCACGTCTTTTGTCTCATGGTCAAGCCACCCTTTAAAATGCTGGCATTGGGCAGCTAAGTAATATATCCAGGGGTTTGGTAACGCCAGGCCCCCTTCCGTTTTAGAATATTTTAAAGTTTCCAATTTTATTCTGGGTTGGCCTTTACGCCACACTAATTCCCTAAAGATGGTATTAATTTGATCAAATTTATCTCTAGATATCCACACCGGTGAGTTATGTAAAACATATAGCAGCTGTGGCATCATTATCATTTTTATCAAGTTTACTCTACCCACTACAGACAGATACAATTTGCACCAGGCCTTAGATTTGTCCCTAAATTGCCAGAGCAGAGGCATAAGATTCATTTCAATAAAATCCCTAACATTAGGCGATATGTGGATACCTAGATACTTGATCTTAGTTTCACAAGGAATCCTTTGGTCAACTATCACTCGCGATTTGGGTTGATTATCTATGGGCATCAGCACTGACTTATGCCAGTTAATTGTTAAACCCGAAAATTGGCCAAATTTATCTATAATCGACATTGCCGCAGCTAGTGAATGTGCAGTATCACCCAAAAACAGTGTATCATCGGCATATAAGGCCACCTTGTTTTGTAGATCACTGTATCTAAAACCTTGGATGTCCTGAGCACCCCGTATAGTGGCCGCCAGTGGCTCTATCTCCAATGCAAATAATAGCGGAGACAGGGGGCATCCCTGCCGACTGCCTTCCTGTAGTTGGAATTTCGCGGACACACCACCATTCGCCCTGATGCATGCTTTGGGGCCCGAATACAAGACCTTCACCCAGGCAATAAACCTCTGTCCAAAACCCATATGTTTCAGCGTACTCCACAAAAATTTCCACTCTATGCTATCAAAGGCCTTGGCCGCGTCCAAAGAAAAAATTGCTCTGTCACCCACATTATCCGCTGGCACCTGCAAACTAGCAAACACCCTCCATATATTTATTGCTGTTAACTTTTGGGGCATGAAACCCGTCTGATCTGGGTGTATGACAGTTAATATCACCTTAGATAAACGCCGGGCCAAGACCTTTGCGAGTATTTTAACATCTACTGATAATAATGATATAGGTCTATAAGAATCTGGCAATTTCGGGTCCTTGCGCGGTTTGGGCAGAACAACAATTAGAGCTTCTTGCAGGTAATACACCCGTCTCTAGGGAGTAATTAAACACTTTAAATAGTTCCGGTAGCATAGTGTCCGCGAAATTCTTATATATCTCCACAGGGAGACCATCTAATCCCGGCGCCTTATCATTAGCCATAGAACTCACTGCGTCCTGTAATTCCTCAAGCTCTATGGGGGCCTCCAGAGACTTACAGTCTTCTCTCGTCAATTTAGGCAGAGCATCTTCCGTTAAAAAGCCCTCTATATCTGAATCTGAACATGTCAGTTTAGACTTATACAATGATGCATAAAATCGATCCAGTATCTGGAGGATTAAGCTAGTATCCTGCCTCAAAATACCCTCATCATCCATCAGCCCAGCAATACAGGAGGAGCCCCTTTGTGCCTTTGATATCATGGACAACATGTGTCCTGACCTTTCCCCTTCTGCGAAAAACTGTTGTCTGTAAAGCATCCTTTTTCTTTCTGACAGCTGAAGCATATAACATCTAAATTCTTCTTGAGTATCTTTCAATTTGGTACTATTCTCTACCGATGGGTTAGACGCAAAGGTTTCCTCCACCATTCTCATATTATTATGCATTTGCCTATCTTGTTCCTGAGATTTAGATTTGATCCTACTAATTGACTTTATCAATACTCCCCTAAGATAGGCTTTCATGGCCTCCCACACAGTGTGTACAGATGCCGTCCTGGCATTATGTTTAAAGTATTCCTGCAACTGGGCATTTATCTCCAAGTTGTCTCCCATTAAGGTGAGCCAAAAAGGATTAAGCCGCCAGCAGTTTACTCGCGATCTGACCCCTCCATCCTCCGGCAACGTCATCTGTAGTAGAGAATGGTCAGAGATCGACCGGGGCAAATAGTCCGCGGTACTTATATAAGGAAGCATCTTAGCATTTGCTATTCCCATATCTATCCTAGACAGAGACATATAAGTGGAGGAGCAGCAGGAATAACCCCTAACATCCGGATGTTTCACCCTCCACACATCATATAAGCCCACCTCACCCAATAGCCTACCAAACAAGGTTACAGCGCCATCTCCCGCCCCCGATACCACTCTGCACCTGTCAAGTGCTTCATTTATCACCGTATTAAAATCACCCATAATAAGCACCGGTAGGTCAGGAAACGACGCTACAAACTCCAGGACAGATCTCAGGGGAACCACCGAATAAGGCGGTGGAATATAAATAGTCACCAACACAAGTTGAACACCATTCAGAGTGCAATGTAGACATATAAATCTACCTTCCCCATCAATATATTCTCGGAAGCATTTAAATCTTATATTTTTGTGGATTAATATACTAACTCCCCTAGAATAAGCGGAGAAGGCCGAATGCACCGAGTATCCGACCCATGATTTCTGCAGCATGTGCAATTTCTGTTTAGTCATATGTGTCTCCTGGAGACAGCAGACCGCTGGTTGATATCTGGATATATATTGAAAGATACTATGTCTCTTAATCGCCTCTGACATTCCCCGGCTCCCCGCACATTCCAGCTGAGTACATTAACCGGTGACATCATCTATATTAATTAGATCACATAAAGGATCGCTGAGTACATATAATCTCCCCATCTCATGGTACCTGTAAAGCAGAAAGACATACCGACACTGGAATATGACCCCCCCCCCCACCCGTCCCCTTGAAAACCAAAAATCAACATATAGAGCAATCTTCAAATATGTCAATTAACCATTTGAGGGCCATGGAAACAAACAGCCCAACCGTGCCTGCACTGTGTTCCAGTCCAGCTCAACCACAGGCAAAACTTGAACAAAACTGTGAACAACTGTTCCTGTTACTCACGCCCTTCTTTTGCGCGACGCTCTACTCCACCTGCCCAAAGCGCATGTCCATAGTCCAGGGCTGCAGGAATATAAGACAGATGCACCTAAACTGCTATGCTGTCTTCATACATGACAGGAAAACTTTTCAGGTATTCTGATCTTGATCCCGGATCCGTCTTTCATTCAATTCCAGCCATTGTACTGCCTCGTCAGGATCATCAAAAAAATGCGTTGCTCCTAAAGCTACTATTCGTAGCTTCGCCGGGAACATCATTGCATATTGAATTTGTAAGCCACAGAGTTTCTTCTTGACATCCAGGAAGCGGGCTCTGCGTCTTTGTACCTCCGCTGAATAATCCGGGAAAAGGGAAATTTTGGATCCATTGACCAGGAGGTCCGGATGGTCTCTAGCTTGCTTAAGTATAGTATCTCTGTCCTTATAATGGAGGACCTTAGCAATTATCGGGCGGGGAGGCCTCCCTGGAGGCAGGGGCCTAGTGGGAACTCTGTGTGCGCGTTCGATGGCATATAGCGAGGAGAGACCTTTATCTTTAAATTTTTCAGCCAGACACTTTTCAATGAAGTCGGTGGGATTCATCCCTTCCATTTTTTTCTGGCGTGCCCACCAAACGGATGTTATTCCGGCGTGACCAGTTTTCTAAGTCGTCTGTTTTAGCAAAAAGCGCATCAATATTTTTAGCAGCATTTCTAGCAGCTTTCTTTAAGGGCCTCGCCCCATCCTCTAATTCTGACACTCTGCGCTCAACTTCTGTAGTGCGTTCCGCAACCTTACGCAGGTCATGCCTTATGACGGATAAATCCTCTTTTAGGCCGCCAAATTGCAAATTTAAACTTTTCAGAGTGGCATTGTAGCCTGCTATTGCTGCCATGACATCTTTCAGTGTGGGCTCGGATTTTTATGCCCCTGTTGCATCGCATTCACTGCCGCCATGATTATGCTGTCCCACACCAACCTGCCCCTCCTCCTCATGTATGTCCTCCTCAGAAGACTGTTCAAATTTATCAGTCTCTGATTCTTCTGCCCCCTTGTCTCCCCACCTCTCTTGTGAGCATGAGCGCTCCTTTCGGGCAAACCTCTGAAGCTTCTCCACTGCAGCGTGGCACGCTGCTGCTGGCCGACTTCCGTCTTCTTCCTCACCTGCGCCATGTTTCTGCCGCACCTCCCGGCTCGATTTCGCAGGAGTTTTCCCCCTCTTCGGCATGCTGGACGTCAGACTCGGTACGTGCAGCTACTGTTGATGATGGCACATCCGTCTGTGCTGTGAAAGTTGCACTCTGGGCAGCCTGGCAGGAGAAAAGTTAGGAGTTTGGCAGGAGCTATGGAGGCGCACGTCTCACTCCATCCCCGGCTAGGCTCCGCCCCCCCGTAAATATTTACCTTAGTGCTCATTTACACTACTGTATATTTCTGTCCGCATCCATTCTGCAATTTTGAGGATTGGATATTGACCAATTCATTTCAAAGGGGCTGCAAAAGATGCGGTCAGCACCACAGTGTGCTGTCTGCATCCGTATGTCCATTCCATGGCCCCGTAAAAAAGATAAAATGCGGACAAGAATAGGCATTTCTACACAGGAGAAAGACAATCTGATCCACAAAATGCAGAACGCACACGGCCAGAATCCGTGTTTTGCGCATCCGCAATTTGTGAACCGTAAAAATGGATACGGTGAATGAGCCCTATGGTGTTGCACTGCAACATGTGAGATGGACTGTCGCATCACAGTCGCAGCATATGACATGTCGCAGTGCAACACCATAGACTATCATTATAACATTTGTCGCGCGACACATGTAGCAGTGTAGTTGTGCCCTATGTGTTGTGCGACTTATTGTCGTTGTGTAGCCCTAGCCTAAAGCTGACCTACAGCAGTGAAGAAAAATGGCTGGGTTGTTATGGAAACCTGGAGTAAAACTGTGTGTATGTGGCGGCTAAGGGCCTGCAAGCTTCTTTTGGCTGATAAGAGACATGTGACCGTGTGTATGGCAGTTGGGATATGAAGAGAAAGACTTGCAGGCTTGTATTGGCTAATGCAGGTCATTTTTGGGGAATATCTCAGAAATGGTACATCCTAGAGAGCTGTGACCCCCACAAGATTTCTTTCCAGGTAGCAAGGGATGTGTATACCAAGTTTCGTTGAAATCGATGGTTGCGTTTTTGGGTGATCACGGAACATACATAAATACACACATATATATGTCCTTCTTTATATATATATAAATACAGGTTTCAGTTTCCCAGTCTATATCTGGGTAGTTGAAGTCCCCCATAATAACAACCTCATTATGATCTGCCGCCTTGTCTATCTCGTTTAGTAGCAGATTTTCTGTGGGCTCTGGTATATTAGGTGGTTAATAATAATCTCCAATTAGTATTTTTTTATTGTTTTTGACTCCATGTTTTTCTACCAACAGTGACACAACATGTTCATGTCCCTCACTTATTGTCACGACAGGTAGGTAAGCAGGGAAGCAACCAAACACGGGAAAACAAACTGAACAAACGACTAGGCCCAAAAGCTAGGGAGAAAAGGGTCACCACCTAGCGATCCCTAAAAGCTTTCCCTGGACTGCTGTGCCCATGTGCATACCTTTA
The DNA here is from genome assembly GCF_905171765.1 of Bufo bufo. Lineage (NCBI taxonomy): Eukaryota > Metazoa > Chordata > Amphibia > Anura > Bufonidae > Bufo > Bufo bufo. The sequence goes on along the minus strand of NC_053390.1, from coordinate 304,178,489 downwards.
GGGTGGATATAAACATGCCCTCGTGCCTAAATATGAACACCCTGGGCAAACCCTAAGCAGCAGGGAAAAGGGAAGAGGCAACCTTGTTCTTCAAACCAGGAAGAAGCAAGCGTTTCCCTAGAGGCCTATAAAACATGCACAAAGGGAAAGGAAGGAGAGGACTTATCTTGAGCAGAGCTGGAGCAGATGATCCGCCACAAATCAAGAGCTCCTAGGAAAGAACTATAACCCGCACAGGCCACAGGGGGAAGGAGGGATAAATAGCCTCACTAACAATGAAACCCAGTACACCTGAGGGAAGGTGGATCCAGCTCAAATCCAAAACAAAACAAACCATAAAGTCAGACATGTGCAGCCAGTCTGACAGATCTCTGCACATTCACAGGGCAAGGCGTGACACTTATACAGTATCTTCTCCGACTGTGGGCTTTAGACAGGACATTACATAAAGGCAGACCCCTCCCCCTCTCCGGTTTTTGCAATCCTTTTTGTTCAGGTAAGTATTTGTAAAAAAATTTCTCTTTATATCCAGATCCTGGAATAAAAGTCCTGATATCTGTTCATTGTTCATAAAAGTAATTATTCTCTCCACTTTGTGAAGTCGACACAGAATAAACCAGAGAGAGAGTTCAGTGCTCAATGCAGTGATATTTCCAGTGTATTTATCCAGTTCTATAAATCAGTTTCTGTACATGTCCTCAGTCCATCTGTTACACTGTGTATCTAGCACAATAATATTTCCCAGATTCTTCAGGTTTCACTCCAGTGAGTTGAAGATAAACTTCTCCTTTATTTGTGTCTCTTGTTAGAGTTAGACGTCCCTGAAGAGACTGGGCATAAGCTTTGGCATCATTATAACATATTCTTCCCAACCACTCCAGTCCTTTCCCTTCAGGTTGTCGGACCCACTCTACACAATACATGTTAGTGCTGTCAGTTAGGGAGGCCCCGGTCACTTTACAGATCATGTCCAGAGTCTCTGAAGGCTTCACAATACCAGGACCAGACTCCACCATAGAGATTTGTGAAGTGACACCTGCAAATAAATAGGGACTTATATAATAAGTGCAAATATTACTAGAATTTGTGTGATTTTGGCAGGAAATGAGACTCACATTGTAGAGTTAATATAACACAAGAGTGAGAAAAGGAGACTCTTCATGTTCGGGCTGAGGAGATAGAACTAGTCACTTCCAGGTCTGGTGCACAGTTCCTGATCATGGATGCTTCTACTCCTCTATTTATACAGAACATATTTACATACATTTACATACACCCTGCTGGAGAGACCACAACCTTTATTACCTGGAGACCTTCATTCCCATATAACAGCTGGCGCTGAGCTACACTGAGCGCTGATTTACATATGACATATTTTCAGTCTTTCAGCACAGCCACACATTCAGGTTTCATAGTTTTTGAATCATACACCAGGAGTGGATTAACCCCTTAGGGACCGGGCTCATTTTCACCTTAAGGACCAGGCAATTTTTTGCAAATGTGACAGGTGTCACTTTATGTGGTGATAACTTTAAAACGCTTTGACTTATCCAGGCCATTCTAAGATTGTTTTTTCGTCACATATTTTACTTCATGACACTGGTAAAAAATGGAGTAAAAAAAATCGTTTTTATTTATAAAAAAAATACCAAATTTACCAAAAATTTAGAGAAATGTGCAAATATTTACGTTTCAATTTCTCTACTTCTATAATACATAGTAATACCTCCAAAAATAGTTATTAATTTACATTCCCCATATGTCTACTTCATGTTTGGATCATTTTTGGGAATGATATTTTATTTTTAGGGGATGTTACAAGGCTTAGAAGTTTAGAAGCAAATCTTGAAATTTTTCTGAAATTTTCAAAAACCCACTTTTTCAGGACCAGTTCAGGTCTGAAGTCACTTTGTGAGGCTTACATAATAGAAACCACCCAAAGATGACCCAATTCTAGAAACTACACCCCTCAAGGTATTCAAAACTGATTTTACAAACTTTGTTAACCCTGTAGGTGTTCCACAAGAATTAATGGAAAATAGAGATAGATACTTTTTTGGCAGATTTTCCATTTTAATAATTTTTTTCCAGTTACAAAGCAAGAGTTAACAGCCAAACAAAACTCAATATTTATGGCCCTGATTCTGTAGTTTACAGAAACACCCCATATGTGGTCGTAAACTGCTGTACAGGCACACGGCAGGGCACAGAAGGAAAGGAATGCCATATGGTTTTTGGAAGGCAGATTTTGCTTGATGTTTTTTTTAACCATATCCCATTTGAAGCCCCCCTGATGCACCCCTAGAGTAGAAACTCCAAAAAAGTGACCCATTTTAGAAACTACACCCCTCAAGGTATTCAAAACTGATTTTACAAACTTTGTTAACCCTTTAGGTGTTCCACCAGAATTAATGGAAAATAGAGATACAATTTCAAAATGTCACTTTTTTGACAGATTTTCCATTTTAATAATTTTTTTCCAGTTACAAAGCAAGGGTTTACAGCCAAACAAAACTCAATATTTATGGCCCTGATTCTGTAGTTTACAGAAACACCACATATGTGGTCGTAAACTGCTGTACGGGCACACGGCAGGGCACAGAAGGAAAGGAATGCCATATGGTTTTTTGAAGGCAGATTTTGCTGGACTGGTTTTTTGACACCATGTCCCATTTGAAGCCCCCCTGATGCACCCCTAGAATAGAAACTCCAAAAAATTGACCCCATTTTATAAACTACGGGATAGGGTGGCAGTTTTGTTGGTACTAGTTTAGGGTACATATGATTTTTGGTTGGTCTATATTACATTTTTTGTGAGGCAAGGTAACAAGAAATAGCTGTTTTGGCACAGTTTTTTTTTGTTATTTACAACATTCATCTGACAGGTTAGATTATGTGGTGTTTTTATAGAGCAGGTTGTCACGGACGCGGCGATACCTAATATGTATACAATTTTTTTATTTATTTAAGTTTTACACTATGATTTCATTTTTGAAACAAAAAAAATCATGTTTTAGTGTCTCCATAGTCTGAGAGCCATCGTTTTTTCAGTTTTTGGGCGATTAACTTAGGAAGAGTATGATTTTTGCAGGATGAGATGACAGTTTGATTGGCACTATTTTGGGGTGCGTAAGACTTTTTGATCGCTTGCTATTACACTTTTTTACACAATTTTTTTTTACGGTATTCACCTGAGGGGTTAGGTCATGTGATATTTTTATAGAACATGTTATTATGGACGCGGCGATACCTAATATGTATACTTTTTTTTATTTATGTAAGTTTTACACAATGATTTCATTTGTGAAACAAATAAAATCATGTTTTAGTGTCTCCATAGTCTGAGAGCCATAGTTTTTTCAGATTTGGGCGATTATCTTAGGTAGGGTACCATTTTTGAGGGATGAGATGTCGGTTTGATTGGCACTATTTTGGGGTGCGTATGACTTTTTGATCGCTTGCTATTACACTTTTTGTAATGTAAGGTGACAAAAAATTGCTTTTTTTAATATCTTTTTTTCTTTTTCTTTTTTTACGGTTTTCACCTGAAGGGTTAGGTCATGTGATATTTTTATAGAGCATGTTATTACGGATGCGGCGATACCTTATATGTATACTCTTTTTTATTTATGTAAGTTTTACACAATGATTTTAAACAAAAAAAAATCATGTTTTACTGTTTCCATAGTCTGAGAGCCATAGTTTTTGGGTGATTATCTTGGATAGGGTATGATTTTTTGCGGAATGAGATGACGGTTTGATTGGCACTATTTTGGGGTTCTTGTGACTTTTTGATTGCTTGCTATTACACTTTCTGTGATGTAAGGTAACAAAAAATGGCTTTTTTTACACAGATTTTTTATTTTTTTTTACGGTCTTCATCTGAGGGGTTAGGTCATATGATAATTTTATAGAGTCGGTTATTACGGATGCAGCGATACCTAATATTAATCCTTTTTTTTTTATTTATGTAAGATTTACACAATGATTTCATTTTTGGAAAAAAAAAAATCATGTTTTAGTGTTTCCATAGTCTGAGAGCCATAGTTTTTTCAGTTTTTGGGCAATTATCTTAGGTAAGATCTCATTTTTTGTGGGATAAGAATACGGTTTGATTGGCACTATTTTGGGGTGTATATGACTTTTTGATCGCTTGCTATTACACTTTTTGTGGTGTAATGTGACAAGAATTGGCTTTTTTTACACCGTTTTTATTTTTTACGGTGTTCACCTGAGGGGTTAGGTCATGTGATATTTTTATAGAGCAGATTATTACGGACACGGCAATACCTAATATATATACTTTTTAAAATTTACTTAAGTTTTACAAAATAACAGCTTTTTTAAAACAAAAAAAAAATTATGTTTTAGTCTCTTCATGTAATGCAGGGAGCGGGGGCACATCAGAAATAGAGCAAGAGTGCCGGCACACGGTATGAATACACAATATATTGAACAAAGGAGAAAAGAATACCGAGATAGTAGCCGCACATCTAAAAAATATCAAATTTATTTAAAGCAACAGACACAACAGAGAATGGGTTAAAAACATTGTATACAATGAATCTGGGTCATGTGAACTGGATGTAGACACATGTCCCCCTGACTCACCACAAAGGCATGAACATTCCCCCACATGTGCAAATAAGCAGCAGCTAAAAATACATGTAATCCATCAACAATGAAAAAATGAGAAGCTATAATACTTATCATTTAGGATAGCATGGTGGGGGTATGCGTGGTGGTCAGAAAACAAGCCCAACGCGTATCGCCAGGCTCTGCTGGCTTCCTCAGGGGTGCCTGTTCCTGAATGACACATAGGCTCATATATACACATAGTAATCATTAATGACAATCAATTAAACCTGTGTCGAGGCGGCAAAGTGGGGCGTGGGGGCGGCAACCTTCCATTCAGCTGGTCAGTGGGAGGGATGAGGAGAGGAAGCGGGGCTAAGTATATTGAATATGCGCTTTAGATATGCGCTTGTTGCTGCTCATGTGAATTCCGACATTAGCAGCGGCCAGAAATGACGTGCACCAGTGTGCGTTGCCGAGCAGGCGCATCCTGCGTTCCAAATACCGGAAATGGCAGGGCGCGCATGCACACAATACACACACTGCGTGCCAAACACCGGAAGTCCTGCAATATGAAGCGCCGTGGACGCACCCGGAAAAGAGGGTCCCGCGGACTAAGAGACAAGGCGGAGCATAGCCACAAGGAAAGGAGGGGGAGGAAAGAAAACAATATCAAAAAAGCACATTCAAAAGAATCTAACTGGCCTAAATTAAACACACCAGGCACAGTCAGCCATAATCCAAGTGAGCATAAGTCGGCATAATCCACAAAACAAAGAAACAAACAAAGGGACACAGAATAAAATATATGTAAGAATATGTATCCATAAACAGCTACATAATTAGTGAAAAAGTCTAATCCAATGGATACTATGCAGCAATGCACTGTCCCAAATTTGGCAACCATAATAAATCAATATATGTCGAGCAACATGCTCATTGAAATGGCCATATATTATAATAGCACCATCAAGTAACGTGTACAGTTCAATGCTGCATAGATACCCATAATAGCACCATCAAGTAACGTGTACAGTTCAATGCTGCATAGATACCCATACATGATATTCAGACTATATGTCTTCATATTCTGAGACAAAGTTTTTTTATTTTTTGGGCAATTGTCTTAGATAGGGGCAATATTTTTGCGGGATGAGGTGACGGTTAGAATTGTACTATTTTGGTGGGCATACGCCTTTTTGATCGCTTGCTGTTGTACTTTTTGTGATGTAAGGTGACAAAAAAATGGTTTATTTAGCACAGTTTTCGTTTTTTACGGTGTTCATCTGAGGGGTTAGGTCATGTGATATGTTTATAGAGCCGGTCGATACGGACGCCGCAATACCTAATATGTCTACTTTTTTTTTTTCCTATTTTTTACCAATTTGTTTTTTACTTTATTTGGGGGGAAAAACATTTTTTACTTTATTTTTTGTCCCACTTTGGGACTTCAACTCTTGGGGGTCTAATCCCCTTTACAATGCATTCCAATAATTTTGTATTGGTATGCATTGCTGTATGATTAATACAGTCCTAAAATGCCAGGGCAGTATAAATACTCCACATGTGACCCCATTTTGGAAAGAAGACACCCTAAGGTATTCCATGAGGGGCATGGCGAGTTCCTAGAATTTTTAGCGGAAAAAGTTAGCGGAAAATGATTTTTTTTTTTTTTTCTTACAAAGTCTCATATTCCACTAACTTGTGACAAAACATAAAATTTTACATGAACTCGCTATGCCCCTCACGAAATACCTTGGGGTGTCTTCTTTCCAAAATGGGGTCACTTGTTGGGTATTTATACTGCCCTGGCATTTTAGGGGACCTAAAGCGTGAGAAGTAGTTTGGAATCCAAATGCGTAGTTTGGAGAAGTAGGGCAATGCGTTTTGGGGTGTATCTTTACATATACCCATGCTGGGTGAGAGAAATATCTCTGTAAAAGACAACTTTTCCCATTTTTTTATACAAAGTTGTCATTTTACAGAGATATTTCTCTCACCCAGCATGGGTATATGTAAAAATACACCCCAAAACGCATTGCCCTACTTCTCCTGAGTACGGCGATACCACATGCGTGACACTTTTTTGCAGCCTAGGTGCGCAAAGGGTCCCAAATTCCAATGAGTATCTTTCCGATTTCACAGGGCATTTTTTACGCATTTGGAATCAAAACTACTTCTCACGCTTTAGGGCCCCTAAAATGCCAGGGCAGTATAAATACCCCACAAGTGACCCCATTTTGGAAAGAAGACACCCCAAGGTATTCCGTGAGGGGCATGGCGAGTTCCTAGAATATTTTTTTTTTTGGCACAAGTTAGCAGAATATGATATATATATATATATTTTTTTTTTTTCTTACAAAGTCTCATATTCCACTAACGTGACAAAAAATAAAATTTTACATGAACTCGCCATGCCCCTCACGAATTACCTTGGGGTGTCTTCTTTCCAAAATGGGGTCACTTGTGGGGTATTTATACTGCCCTGGCATTTTAGGGGACCTAAAGCGTAAGAAGTAGTTTGGAATCCAAATGCGTAAAAAATGCCCTGTGAAATCGGAAAGATACTCATTGGAATTTGGACCCCTTTGTGCACCTAGGCTGCAAAAAAGTGTCACACATGTGGTATCGCCGTACTCAGGAGAAGTAGGGCAATGCGATTTGGGGTGTATTTTTAAATATACCCATGCTGGGTGAGAGAAATATCTCTGTAAAAGACAACTTTTCCCATTTTCTTTATGCAAAGTTGTGCAAAGGGGCCCAAATTCCAATGAGTACCTTTTAGGAGGGCATTTTTAGACATTTGGATTCCAGACTACTTCTCACGCTTTAGGGCCCCTAAAATGCCAGGGCAGTATAAATATTCCCATGTGACCCCATATTGGAAAGAAGACACCCCAAGGTATTCCGTGAGGGGCATGGCGAGTTCATAGAAGATTATTTTTTTTGGCACAAGTTAGCGGAAATAGATTTTTTTTTCTTTTTTCTCACAAAGTCTCCCTTTCCGCTAACTTGGGACAAAAAGTTCAATCTTTCATGGACTCAATAATCCCCTCAGCGAATACCTTGGGGTGTCTTCTTTCCAAAATGGGGTCATTTGTGGGGTGTTTGTACTGCCCTGGCATTTGAGGGTCTCCACAATCATTACATGTATGGCCAGCATTAGGAGTTTCTGCTATTCTCCTTATATTGAGCATACGGGTAATGAGATTAATTTTTTTCGTTCAGTCTCTGGGCTGAAAGAAAAAATGAACGGCACAGATTTCTTCATTCGCATCGATCAGTGTGGATGAAAAAATCCCCGCCAAAAAATGTGCAAAAAAAAAAGGAGGGGAAAGGCGTCTGCCAGGACATAGGAGCTCCGCCCAACATCCAAACCCACTCAGCTCGTATGCCCTGGCAAACCCGATTTCTCCATTCACATCAATCGATGTGGATGAATAAATCATTGCCGGAATTTTTTAAATTTTTATAAAAAATGTTTGCCAAAGCATATGAACACCGCCCCTCAGCTTATAAGCCTCAGCAAACGTATCTTTTTTTACTGCAGAGGAGAAATCTCGTCTTGCAGCGCCGCATACACCGACTTTGTGTAATCTGACAGCAGCGCAATGCTTCTGTCAGAATGCACATCAGTGCTGCAGCTGGTTCATCGGTTGGTCCACCTAGATCCTAGAAGGTAAAAAAAAAACAAAAAAAACAGGCCGCAACGCAATAAATTTATTAACTAACTTTATATAACATTTGAAACAGAACATTAACTTTTATAAACTTTATTGAACTTTTGGAACATTAACTTTTTTGCTTACCTGTGATTTTTTTTTTGTTTTTTGTTTTTTACGTTTTATAGGACAAACCTCTCCTTTCCCATGGGACAATGTGCAAAGCGCAAATCGCCCAGAGATGTGGCGACGTACATTATGCACTTTGTCCCAGGTGAAAGGAGAGGTTTGCAGCAGCTCTGTGTGAAAGGGCCCTAAGACCCCTGTGTGCCTGTCCTGTGTCACGCAATCCCTATACTAATAGTGTACCTGTGTGTGGTACTTCCGGAAACACTCCCCTAAGCATAGGGCAGGGTGGTCAGGGCAGTCAGGACAAAAATAGCGGGTGTCACGCCTTATTCCACTCCTGCTACAGAAACTACATTTTTTTCGGGGTGGCGCTTGGGTTGAGGTACCAGCAACGACATTAGGGAAATGTTGCTCGTGTAGACGGCTCACTACACTGGTGGTTGGGGCCACGGAACCTCCTGGATACAGGAGGTTCTCGATGATCTCTTCCTGAAATTTGAGGAAGGATCTTGTTCTCCCAGCCTTACTGTAGAGAACAAAACTATTGTACATAGCCAATTGAATTAGGTATACAGACACCTTCTTATACCAGCATCTAGTCCTGCGGAAGAGTAAATAAGGAGCCAACATCTGGTCATTGAAGTCCACCCCTCCCATGAGCAAATTATAGTCGTGGACCGAGAGGGGCTTTTCAATGACACTGGTTGCCCGTTCAATTTAGATTGTCGTGTCTACGTGAATGGAGGAGAGCATGTAAACGTCAAGCTTGTCTCTCCATTTCACCGCGAGCAGTTCTTCGTTACACAAGGCAGCCCTCTCCCCCCTTGCAAGACGGGTGGTAACGAGCCATTGGGGGAAGCTCCGGCGACTAGGTCGCACGGTGCCACAGCAGCCAATCTGTTCTAGAAACAAATGCCTGAAGAGGGGCACACTTGTGTAGAAATTGTCCACATAAAGGTGGTACCCCTTGCCAAATAAGGGTGACACCAAGTCCCAGACTGTCTTCCCACTGCTCCCCAGGTAGTCAGGGCAACCGACCGGCTCCAGGGTCTGATCTTTACCCTCATAGACACAAAATTTGTGCGTATAGCCTGTGGCCCTTTCACAGAGCTTATACAATTTGACCCCGCCCGGTAAAATGTATCAGGGACTCGTCTATGCAGATGTTTTGCTCAGGGGTATACAAATCTGCAAATTTGGTGTTAAAGTGGTCTATGAGGGGCCGAATTTTGTGGAGCTGGTCAAAAGCTGGGTGGCCTCTGGGATGAGAGGTGCTATTATTACTAAAGTGCAGGAAACGCAGGATGGTCTCAAATCGTGTCCTGGACATGGCAGCAGAGAACATGGGCATGTAATGAATTGGGTTCGTGGACCAATATGACCGCAATTCATGCTTTTTTGTCAGGTCCATGTGTAGTGTACGGGAGCTGTAATGCCCGTCACTACAAAAGGGTCACTTGTGTGCTGTCGTTCTCCCCTTATTTATGGGGAGGTTGGTATAAGTCGTCTTTATAAAATGTAATTTAATGTAATGCTATGTATTTCCCTGTTACTGTAAAATGTGCATGTACAGGCCTGTTAGGGGTGTCATTCCAGCTCTTAGTCATTAGAGAGAGCTAGGGAGCCCTAGACTATATAAGGCCCAGTCAGGGAAAGGAGAGGGAGTTAGTAGTTGGAAGTTGAAGCTGGAGATTAGACTATGTCAGAGTCAAGTCCGGGCCTGAAGCTTGCAGACCAGGAGAGGGTATTGCAGTCCCTGTAACCGGGTTCCAGATCCAAGGAGAAGGTTCCCCTCCTGAGTTTATATATGCAGAAGCAGGAACACCACAGTTAACCAGACTGGAGGAAACAGAGAGAGACAGAGGCAAGTCAAGAAAAGCAAGAGGTACTAAAGACAACAGAGGAGGTACTTGATAATTATAAACCCAAGGATATACGCCAGAGCTAGGGCATCGGGCCTTGGAGAAGAGTTTCTATGTTCCAGGATCAGTCAGGAATAGAGTGCAAGCCGCCTGTACTGCAAGTCCTGTGTTTAACACTCTGAAGTCACCTTGCTATATATATTGCCTGCATCAAATGTACTGCAACCAACTGTCTGCAAAGGAACTGCGCTTCCATCTATGTCCATGTATGATGACTACTAAAGTTTGAGTTCTGTTTTAACATCACGTGGTTCCTCAGTTATTCCTGCTATCAGCAAACGGCGTGCCACCGTTTAATTGGCACTGGCATCACGAACATTACTTATCATCACCTGCCCTTGCAGAGAGTCAGCTGTCTCAGGTTAGTGGTCACAATTGCACTACAACACCCAGGAACCTTTCTAAACCCAACTTGAGTACGCTGCACATGTTGAGGAGAAGGCCCAGAAAAGTTTTAAATTCGGAAACTTGGATGGGTTTCCACCGGAAAGACTGGGCATAAAAGCTTCCCGGGTTGGCGGCTATAAATTGAGTGGCATACCGGTTTGTTTCTGCCACGACTAAGTCAAAGAGCTCCGCAGTGAAGAACAGCTCAAAAAACCCCAGTGCCGATCCGATCTGAGCTGTCTCAACCGGAACTCCAGACTGGGCGGTGAAAGGGGGAACTACTGGTGCGGCTGAAGATGGGGGCTGCCAATCAGGGTTTGCCAGCACCTCAGGGACTCTAGGGGCTCTACGGGCCTGTATGTGCGGTGGCTGCGACGGGGGAACTACTGCATGTGCCACCGTACCAGCTTCAACTGCCCTTCTGGTGCTCGCCACTTCACCATGTTCTACGGCAGTGCTGGTACTAGGTCCAGAATGGGCTGCGCTGCTGGTGTATGCCTCGCCACGTAATCCGACAGCTCCAGCCCCACTCTGCTGCCCTTGAAGCGGATCCTGCGCAACCTGTGGTCTAGCAACACGGGGCCGGGTACGCCTGGTGGTATCAGGGACCTCAACCTCATCGTCCGAACTTTGGGTCAGACTGCCACTGCTTTCTACAGGTTCGTATTCTGACCCGCTGGATTTGTCAGATGAGGGTTCCCATTCCTCATCCGACTGGGTCAGAAGCCTGTAGGCCTCTTCAGAAGAATACCCCTTACTTGCCATTTGGTCAACTAAATTTAGGGGGTATTCCCTGAGACTACCCAAGAAAAAAAGCAAGCCTGTCTTACAAATGGGAGGCTAGCGAAGTACAGGAAGCCGCTGCGATTGATAAAAATATCAAAACAGATTTTTTTTTATTGCCGCAGCGCTTGTGTAGTGATTGTGCAGTGATAAAAAAATATATATATTTTTGTCACTGCGGCGGGGCGGGCATGGGTGAACGCACGTGTGGGCGACCGATCAGGCCTGATCGGGCAAACACTGCGTTTTGGGTGGAGGGCGAGCTAAGGTGACACTAATACTATTATAGATCTGACTGTGATCAGTTCTAATCACTTACAGATACTATAAAAGTACCAATGCTGATTAGCGATACGCTAATCAGCGAATCGGTGACTGCAGTGCGGTGCGGTGGGCTGGGTGCTAACTGAAGCTAACTACCAAAGGGGCCTAAACTAACCTAAACCTAACAGTCAATACTGGTGGGGGAAAAAATTACAGTTTACACTGATCACTTTTTTCCCTTTCACTAGTGATTGACAGGGGTGATCAAGGGGTTAATGGGGGTGGGTGATCTGGGGCTAAATGTGTTGTGCTTGGTGTACTCACAGTGATGTGTGCTCTCTGCTGGAACCAACCGACGAAAAGGACCCAGCAGAGAGCACAGAAGCCATTTATCACATTATATTTATAAATATAATGTGTTAAATGGCTTGTGATTCGATTTTTTAAAAGTCAGCAACCTACCAGCGATGATCATTGACTGGCAGGCTGGTGACGAACTTCTCCTCTAACTTTTCCCGGCCCGCACTGCGCATGCGCGGGCCGGCTATGCTTGTAATATCGCGTCTCGCGAGAGGACGCGCCGATGCGTCCAGGAGGAATAACTCGGCCGCCCGCAGGACGCATTCCTGCGTTAGGCGGTTGGGAGGTGGTTAAGGATGTGTTATTTTCATCAGTTATTGTGAGCCAAAACCAGTAGTGAAGCCTACTTATAGATAAGGTATAATGGAAAGATCTGTACCTGTTCTGTGTTTTTGACCCGCACCTGGTTTTGGCTCGAAATAACTGATCAAATAACTGAAGTGTGAACTTGGCCTAACTCTTAATCCTTTGTGAATTGTGTTTTCCCCCCCTTTATTTTGCGTCATTTCACACAAATATGGACAATGTTCTCCCATATGCTCCATAAAGCAACCCTTGACACAAATTTGGACAAAAAGTCCACTGTAATTTCAACACTGTGGTAACCCATAAAACTCTACAGCTAATAAGAATGTATGCTGAATGTATGGCAAACTGGCCGCACAGTTAATAGAATACCGTCATGGCCATTCACTTCTTACCACATGGTGGACAGTGTCTCAAAGGCGTCATGGCTGTCCCATGTGGCCATGTACTACTTCTCCATTAAAGATGTAACCAGTCAACCAATATGTCAGGATCAGAGACTTAGATTCAGGAGCGGAGCCTGCAGGGTCACACTGGACCTCCCTCTGTCCACTCCTTCCTGAAACTAATCAATTTTAGCTGCCACCACCACTCGTCATATGAGGCTGACGAGACACCTTTGCATTACATAACACCTAAGTACTCTCTACAGCTGCTAGCAGTCACAGGGTTAATCAATCAATCTAGGTAATGCTTCTTCTAAGGCTACTTTCACACTTGCGGCAGTGTGATCCGGCGGGCAGTTCCGTCGTCGGAACTGCCCGCCGGATCCGCAGATCTGCCGCTGACTGAAAGCATTTGTGAGACGGATCCGGGTGCGGATCCGTCTCACAAATGCATTGCAAGGACGGATCCGTCTCTCCGCTTGTCATGCGGACCGACGGATCCGTCTTGTACATTTTTTACATTTTTACCGATCTGCGCATGCGCATGCCGGAGTGACGGATCCGGCATTCCGGTATTCTGAATGCCGAATCCGGCGCTAATTCATTCCTATGGGAAAAAATGCCGGATCCGGCGTTCAGGCAAGTCTTCAGTTTTTTTCGCTGGAGAGAAAACCGTAGCATGCTGCGGTTTTCTCTTTTGCCTGATCAGTCAAAACGACTGAACTGAAGACATCCTGATGCAAACTGAACGGATTACTCTCCTTTCAGAATGCATGGGGATAAAACTGATCAGTTCTTTTCCGGTATAGAGCCCCTGTGACGGAACTCTATGCCGGAAAAGAACAACACAAGTATGAAAGTAGCCTTAGGTCATGGAATCGTTAGAACACAAGAAAGCTCTTATTAAAGTGAAGTTTTAATATAAAAAAGGACAGTGCGTACAAACAATAGGGTTATCATAGAAAACATAACATAAAATTTACAGACAAATATACAGACAGCGCAAAATAACAGTTTGTAAAACAAAAAGGATAAAAACTGAATTTAATAACTTACGCAACGGTTAAGTCTGGTTGCCTGGGGAAGCAGAAATATTGATCAGTCCATCAAGCTAGTGATCCCCAAAGAAATTACATTTTGCTTTTCTCCATGCATGTGTTAAAAAGGGTCAGTATTTCCCCCCATCACCCCCCCCCCCCCCCCCCCCCCACCTGTGATGTCAGAGGAGGCCTGGGAGAATGGTAATGACCTTTTATGACAGTTTTTTTTTTTTTTTTAAACAATTTTTATTGTTTTAAAATATCCGTACATGTGCATATTGTAAAAATAATACCTCATAGTGCAAGAACAATGTAAAGTTTAAGTTACAAACATTACATTTGTATAAGAACATAATATTAATATCAATTGCAGATATTATTTTAAGAATAGAACAAAAACCTGAGACTTGAAAGTCGGAACACCTGGATAAAGAATGTGAGAAGTTTCTATACGATTTCCATAAAGACCAAATACTTAGGAATGTATTTCTGGATTTTAATTCCCAATGTGAGAGCTCTACAAGGCGATAAAATTGGTCAAGTTTAGCTATCCAATGGTCAATAGTAGGGATGTCAGGGCTACGCCAATTTATGGGGATAAGTAGTCGTGCCGCTGAAATCAGGAAGGAAAAGAGGGTTTTCTTGTGAGTGTCTACTCCACGTATGCCGAAAGATAATAGGGCAATCTCAGGGCAGCTAGGAAAGTTGGTATTGCATATATTATTGCTTAAACTGAATATTTTCCTCCACCAGGGAATTAGCAGAGGACAATCCCACCAGATATGGAAATAAGAGCCTTCGTTCTCTTCACATCTCCAACATTTGTTTGGGACATTAGGATAGTACAAGGAAATCTTGTCTGGGGTTCTATACCACCTAGATAAAACCTTGTAACCGTTCTCTTGCACTCGGACACATCTTGAGAGTTTGTGTGGAATAATGAAGAGTTTGGTCATTTCCGATTGAGAGAATTGTCTTCCCAGGTCCTTTTCCCATTGTGCTATTACTGCCGGTTTGACACTCATAGGGGAAAGGGCAAGTTTCTTATACAGAACGGAAATTAACTTAGAGGGGTAGTTAGTGGATTTCGCCAGATTTTCAAACCAATCTAAGGGTTTCTGCATATTTAGGGATTTGGCCCTAAGGGTGATTTCTTTTCTAATATAGTTGAGAAATAGGGAATGTGAGGATGTAACATCCAGACAGTTTAAAAGAGACTCCTCAGAGAGGACACAACCGTCTTTGTCTAGTAGGTCTGTTACCAACTTAATAGATGATCTGATCCCTAGGGGGCATGAATCCTTTAGCTCTTTTGGAGCTAATGAAATAATATCTCCTACCTGAAGGAGAGGGGAGGGCAGGGGTAAGGCGCAGTAATTGGAGGAGAACCACTCCCATACCTTCAAAGAAGTGCGAATTATAGGATTCGAAATAGAGGAGAAGGCAGGGAGTGGACTATCCGACAACAACAGGGCCCTAATAGTGGAGGGAAAAAAGATATTCTCTAACGGTAGCCATTGTTTGTGGTTTGAGGGTCTGAGCCAATCAATCACTCTAGTTAAATGTATAGCCTTCATATATAGTTCAGGGTCAGGTAGACCTATCCCACCGAGGTGTTTAGATTTTGTTAAGGTAGAAAAGGATATTTTAGATTTTTTACCCTGCCAGATAAATTTCCGGATCTGGAAGTTCAAAGATCTGATAAAAGACCTTGGGATAGCAATTGGGAGAACTTGCAGCAGGTAAGTGAGTCTTGGAATTACCAGGGACATTACTAGGTTCTTTCTGCCAAACCAAGACAGATAAGGGTTGTCCAGAGAATCCAGCTGAGCAACAATGGCCTTCAGGAGGGGGGTATAGTTGAGCTGGAACAGTTCTGGGAGATGAGAAGTTAATTTAATGCCCAGGTAGGTTAGATGTCTATTAGACCAGTTGAAAGGAGAGTTTATTTGGAGGGCAGAGATTTGGGTTGGGGATAGACCTGTGTGAAGGATCTGGGATTTTGAAATTTGAGAGGAGACCGAATCTATTTAAGAGGGAAATTATTAGGTGCATGGATTTGGAGGGGTTTGTTGTAAGAATAAGCAGATCGTCTACGAAAGCCGCCAATTTAAATTCTCGTGGGCCTAATTTTAGTCCAATGATGCCCTCTTCTTGTCTCAAGGCCTGCAAAAGGGTTTCTATCACTAGGACAAATATAAGGGGAGAGAGGGGACATCCCTGACGTGTACCATTTTTGATTGAGAAACGGTTGGAGATGAGGTTGTTGACCAGGACTGAAGCAGAGGAATTTGTGTACATTGCAAAAACAGCATTGATGTATGGGGTAGGAATATGGAATTTGTGCAGGGTGTGTCTTATGTATGACCAGGATATTCGGTCGAATGCTTTTTCAGCATCAGTGCCAAGTAAGACCAAGTGCCTTTTCTTGTGAGAAGCATAGAAGAGGGCATCAATAACTTTGGTAGTGTTGTCCTTTCCCTCCCGCCCTTTCACAAATCCCACCTGGTCAGAGTGGATTAAGTTAGGGAGAAAAGATTGGAGTCTAGTGGCCAACATTTTTGCCAGGATTTTCAAATCTGTGTTCAGTAAGGATATAGGGCGATAGTTAGCGCAGGAGGAAGGGTCTTTACCTTCTTTGGGTATTATAGTAAATAATACATTAGTCATATCAACTGATAAAGGTAGGTTGCGAAGGGAAGAGTTGCAGACGGAGAGTAAGTAAGGGATTAGAGAATCTTGGAAAGAAGTATAGTAAGCGGTTGGGAAGCCATCTGGGCCCGGGCATTTATCTTTTGGGGAGGCTTTAAGGGCTGCAGCTAATTCAGCCGGCGTGAAAGTTTTTTCTAGGGTATCTTGCTGGTCTGGGGATAATTTAGGAAGGTTTAGTGTGTCCAGAAAGGCCTTAACTGACGCTTCTCTATTTTGAATAGTTGGGTCCTCTGTGGGGGAGGTAAATTGTACAAGGTTTCATAAAAAAGCTTAAACAGTTCAGCAATAGCCTCTGAGCAGTAGAGGTGTTGGCCCTGAGGAGTTTTAATAGAAGATACATGTCTAGCTAACTTTCTGCGTTTAATGCGTTGCATCATGAACTTAGAGGCCTTATTGCCATGAGCAAAGAACTTATGTTGGGAGGATAAATAGTATTTAGCGGCTTTAGCATTTAGAAGATTTTTAAGCTCTGTTCTAAGAGCGGTGAGGTCTGATAAGTGATGAACTGCGAGGGATCTTTTATGGAGAGATTCCAATACGTGAATCTGATCCAGAAGAGAGGAAAGATGTTTGTCTGCTTGCTTTTTCAAATAGGAACATTTGCTGATAAAGTGGCCTCTTATAAAAACTTTGTGGGCATCCCATAGGATCTGGGGGGAAATATCTGGGTTCTTATTGAGGGAAAAGTATTCCTCTATAAGGGATTTAAAGTGTTTTTTAAGGCCATCGTTGCTCAGCACGGATTCATTAAGTCTCCAAATAGGAGTCCTACCTGGTTCAGAAGACGGGCTTATTGTACAGAAGATAGGGGAGTGGTCCGATATGGTGATGTTACCAATTTTTGCATCCAAGAAGAGAGGAATCTGGTCTTTCGGAACGAATATATAGTCTATCCTGCTATAGGAGTGACCTGGAGCGGAATAAAAGGAATAGTCAGTGCAATTTGGGTTAAAGCAACGCCATATATCTATGAGTCCTAGATCATATAGTCTGGAGTTCAGCTTTCTAGAGATTTAGCAGAGAAAGGAGATTTTTTAGAAGATGTATCAACGAGGGGCTGTAAAGCGACGTTGAAGTCACCTGCCAAGACAAGGGTTCCCTCCTGCAAATCCTCCACCAGGGTCAAAAGGGACAGTAGCCAGTCAATCTGGTCAGTGTTGGGGGCGTAAATATTAACAAATGTGTACATCCTACGACCTATAGTACCCTTAAGGATGATGTATCTGCCATCCGGATCTTGTGTGTGTGCAGAGTAAGTGAAGGGAACATTTCCCCTAAATCCTATACTCACTCCTCTAGAGGCCGCCCCCCCTGCTCCACAATGGTACCAATTTGGGTATTTGGAGAATGAAAGATCAGGGTAGCTACCATGTTTATAATGGGTTTCCTGTAAGAACAAGATAGAGCATCTTTCCTTCCAAAGGAGGGAAAAAATTTGGGATCTTTTAGATGGTGATCTAAGGCCCTTTACATTAAAGGACGCTAATTTAAGGTCATTCATGGCTATATGATTGGGCTGTAATGGCGGCCCCTAGAGAAGCGAGTATACTCCCATCACTTAACGTATAATGATGCGACTGATATCCAGGCGTTCCATAAGAGTAAAAACATAAAAGAAAAACGTAAACATTAATAAAACAATAATGCGGCAGTCAAGAGTCAAATTGCCGCTTTAAGAACAACATGAAGCTTGATGGCTTCTTCAGAGAGGGGGGGGGAAAGTGGGGTAAACCCAAATATAGGATCCTGCTAGTATTGGGAATGAATAAGGCTTTTGAATATGTACTTCAGATAGGGGGGAGGGATAGGAAGAGTGGAGGGGGGGGGGAGTGAAGGGAGGGGTATGAAAGGAAAAAGGTATGGTGAAGGAAGAAAATGAGAGAGAAGAAGGAAGGGGGACTTAAAGGAAAATGGAGACAGAGACAGTACTTATAATATGTCAGCAGTATTAGAGAGAGAGAGCTATGTCGCAGCTCCAGTTATCCTCCTCGGGGTCAGGTTACCACTGCGATGTTTCATGCGTTGTCGCTTAGGTGTAGAAGTCTTCTCCCAGGGGGTCAGCTTCGGAAGATCTGGTAATACAGAGATCTCAGACACTGCATCCCAACTTGCTATGTCCATTGGAGGAATGTCCATAGAAGAAAAAGCGTCCTGTAGATCCATATAGGAAGATATCTTGATCTGTCTTCCTGCGTATTTGAAGGACAGACCGAATGGAAAGGTCCATCTCTATAAGATATTCTTGCTGCGCAGGTGGTCTGTGAGAGGTTTCAGGATTTTCCTCTTATTTAAAGTGACAGGGGAAAGGTCTTGAAATATCTTGATAGAAGAATCACCAAAAGAGATGGCATTTGAAGCTCTAGCTGCATTGAAGATTTTTTCTTTGTCTGCATAATTTTAAAAAACGGCAGATAATGTCCCTGGGAGGTTCTGTATCTTTTGGCTTTTGTCTGAGGGCTCTGTGAGCTCTTTCTATGATCATGTCAGACAGGTCGCCATTTCCCAGGAGGGTTGCAGCTATTTGTTTAATGGTGGGTATGAGGTCATCATTAGGCACAGACTCTGGTATGCCTCTGTACCAGAGGTTGTTCCTCCTGCCCCTATTTTCTTGATCCTCCAAGGCTGCATGCAGGTGATTAATATGCTGCTGGCAGGAGAGGTGCAGCGTACTCAAGTTGTGTGTAATAGAGTTTCTGAGTGTAGTAGTGCAATGACACTAACCTGAGACGGCTGACTCTCTGCATAGGCAGGTGATGGTAGAAATTGTTCGTGACGCCAGTGCCAATTAAACGGTGGCACGCCGTTTGCGGATAGCAGGAATAAATGAGGAACACCGTGAGGTTACAGCAGAACTCCAACTTTAGTAGGTTTCATAGAGACAATAATGGAATCGCAGTTCCTTGGCATACAGTCGATTTGGCAATACGGTTGATGCAGGCAATACAGATTGAGCAAGGTGATTACAGAGTGTTAAACACAGGACTTGCAGTACAGGAGCTTGCACTCTATCTCTGACTGATCCTGGAATATAGCAAATCTTCTCCAAGGCCCAGTAACCTAGCTCTGGCTTTATATCCTTGGTTTTAGCTTTATAGAGTACCTCCTCTGTTCTCTTGAGTACCTCTTGCTTCCTTTGATCTTTGCCTCTGTCTCGCTCTCAGCTTCCTCAGGCTCTTTAACTTCAGTATTCCTGTTTCTGCATAAGGGAATTCAGGAGGGGGACCTTCTCCTGAAGGCAGGCTTCAGGCCTGGACTGGTTTCTGACATTGTCTAATCTCCAACTGTAGACTACAGACACTAGACTCCGTCTCCCCTTCACTTCCCTGACTGGGCCTTATATAAACTAGGGCTCTCTAGCTCCCTCTAGTGACTAGAAGCTGAAATGACACCCCTAGCAGGCCTGTACATGCAAGTTTCACAGCAATAGGGAAATACATAGCATTACATTACATGACATTTTATAAAACTGACATATACCAACTTCCCATGACCAAGGAGGGACGACAGCACACCAAGTAACACTTTTGTAGTGACGGGCATTACAGTCCCCGTACACTACATACCCCACTGCTTTAAGCTGAGTACGACCTCGTACTCCATCAGGGCTCGCCCAACTGGAATCTCTACCTGAAACAGAAAAAAGAGACATGCAGGCATACATATATGTAATCCATCTGCATTTACATTCATATCAGGTCCAATTGGCAAAGGTGAAGAGTAGTGACAAGGGGCGTCGTTCTCTTCTCTCAGGATAGTGAATGGAACTGGGGCGCTGACCTGGCACAGCGTAACATTATAACCAGGATAGTCCATGACAATGAATAAGTCCATAATAGAACAGCAAAATAGATAAAACAGTATAAAAGTTCTTGGAGGCTCAAAGAACAAACATGAGTCCGTACCCAGGTTACTTTCCTATATGTCACAGAGGCTCTCGTGCGGTGGAGTCCATCTCTGGGCACATTTTCTTTAAAAGAGCAAAAATCTCAGAGGCTCAGGTTCTTTTGAGTCTGTCTCCGGGCACGGTTCCTTAGTATGAAGTTGCACAATAAAAGGACAGCAAAGGCAAGTGCTGTAATACCCCTGATCAACCTGAAAAGGGGGTGAAGGGTAAAAGGTGCAACTAAGGAACAGGCACAACTTGGCGTGGGGTAGCAAAAGCAGGCAGGAGGTCCGGGAAACAAACGTGGCCTTGTTGACTTTGTGATTTCAGTGGTCAACACCTACCACTGAGCCGTGGAGGAACTGGCAGCCGCAACAAAGGACCAGGAAACGTAGGACTCCTGTCCTGGAAGGGTTAACACCATATTTCTTCAGTGAAATAAATCAAAAGCCTAGCAGGCTGATTCACAGTGGCATATCATAACCACTTGGTTCCGCTGGCAAATACGGCCTGTAGTAGTCCTCTACAGGAGGATGGGCCCACATAACTGCATTATGGGGCAGCTGCAAGGTGAAGGGGCCCCTAATAGGTATTGGCCCCATGGGCCTAGGGGTAAACCCTTGGGTGGACCGTACCGGTCCCGGCATGATAATGGTGGGATGGAATGGAGCGGTTACCGCCGTCTCAAGCGGTCCGGTGGGCTCTGCGCAGCTATTCACAACAACCGGGGGTCTCCTTTGGGGCACTGACGGAGCGGTGGCAGCAGAAGGTAGTCTACGGGTGGTGACAGGCACCCTTACCTCGTCCTTCTTTGGCGGCGTCTGGATCCTGGCGGTCGCGATCTTGCGCAGCTCCCGCAACTTCTCCTCCAGCCGGATAATCTGCTCACTGATGCTCTCTGTGTCGGAGTCGCTGGCATCTGCTGGCACCGCCGGCGCAGGTACAGTCACCGATGGTGCGGACTCGGCCTCTGCAGGTTCTGGCGATGCGTCTGGTCTCCGACCCCTCCGGATGTTCTTAAAGGTATTTTGAAGTCCTTTTAAATTCTCCATCTCCTGCATGGTCTTCTCCCGACGAGGCAGCTCGGGGGAAGGATAGGGGCTCACCCATTTCTCCAACACGGTTGGCTGCCGGAAGACGTTGGGCCCAATGAAGGAGCTCCGCTCCTGAAAGGCATGATGGGCCGGCTCTGGAGAGCGTTCAGGTTCCCGCTCGCAGCCAGAGTAGTCTTCTCCTTCTTCTGCCTCCCAGTCCTCAGGTTCTCGCTTGGGACGGGTCACGGCAGTTGCATAAGGGCCTCTCAGGCTCTCGGCAGGGGTGAACTCCACTTCCTCTCCCTCGCGGAGGCTGTGTTGATAGGAAGGGAGGTAGTCTCTCTTGACAGACCTTCTATTCACATATAGGTCTCTGCCAGTCAGATAGTCTTGGATGAACCCGTAGCCACGGGTTTTGTCAAAGGACACCACCACTCCCTTTCTCCTTTCCAGGCGGGGTTGGGTGTTGGTGTGTCTTTCATGGATAGTCTTAGTCAACTCTTCGTAGTAGATCTTGGTCTTGGTATTCCGCTTTATAGCGGCCTCCCGGATCTCCGCCATTAGTGAGGACCATTTGAAAGAGGGCTGAAAAAAGTCTCTCCACGAGCCATAGCAGGGCTCTGGTTCTTTCTCCCTTGGGCGGCAGGCGGGTTTCTCCGGTCCCGGAGAGTAGGCCGGTGGAGCCTCCTCTGGCTCTACACCAATATCAGACATCTTTACAATCTCAGGTGCGGACGTTGCAGCAGCGCTCTGTTCACTTTCCAACATGCTCGATCCTTCTCTGGAGAGCGATAGGGTCGCGTCAATTAAATCAGCCAGCTCCTCCCCTTGCACTGGGAGGCCGCCCCCCAGGTATTCCAGTATATGGAAGGCGGTGTCCATGCTGGCAGACATGCAAATGTCCAGATAAGCAGTGGCGCCTGACCTTGAACTCCTTCCCGCTATTTCCTCAGAAAGGCGCCAATTTTTCCCGCCTTTTCGGGGTGAAGATGACGCAGCAGTTATTTCAGCAAGCTCAGCGGCCATCTTTAGCAAGAAACGCTGTCTATTCACTGACAGCAAGCAGGATGATGAAAAGTCCACAAAACCACACTCCAATGTGGCGATTTTCTTCCTCTTGGTAGCGCAACACTGCACAGCGCTTTTTAGAAGTTTTAGGAACACTTTTGGTATGATTTTCAGTTCACAAAGTCCACTTTAATAAAACAGGCAATTTGTCACTTTGGTCACAGGGCAACTGTATAAGGCACAAAGTTCACGCTTCTTGCACTAGAAAGCGTGCGTATCCTGTTCGTGACGCCAAAAGAGAGGTGCAGCGTACTCAAGTTGTGTGTAATAGAGTTTCTGAGTGTAGTAGTGCAATGACACTAACCTGAGACGGCTGACTCTCTGCATAGGCAGGTGATGGTAGAAATTGTTCGTGACGCCAGTGCCAATTAAACGGTGGCACGCCGTTTGCGGATAGCAGGAATAAATGAGGAACACCGTGAGGTTACAGCAGAACTCCAACTTTAGTAGGTTTCATAGAGACAATAATGGAATCGCAGTTCCTTGGCATACAGTCGATTTGGCAATACGGTTGATGCAGGCAATACAGATTGAGCAAGGTGATTACAGAGTGTTAAACACAGGACTTGCAGTACAGGAGCTTGCACTCTATCTCTGACTGATCCTGGAATATAGCAAATCTTCTCCAAGGCCCAATAACCTAGCTCTGGCTTTATATCCTTGGTTTTAGCTTTATAGAGTACCTCCTCTGTTCTCTTGAGTACCTCTTGCTTCCTTTGATCTTTGCCTCTGTCTCGCTCTCAGCTTCCTCAGGCTCTTTAACTTCAGTATTCCTGTTTCTGCATAAGGGAATTCAGGAGGGGGACCTTCTCCTGAAGGCAGGCTTCAGGCCTGGACTGGTTTCTGACATTGTCTAATCTCCAACTGTAGACTACAGACACTAGACTCCGTCTCCCCTTCACTTCCCTGACTGGGCCTTATATAAACTAGGGCTCTCTAGCTCCCTCTAGTGACTAGAAGCTGAAATGACACCCCTAGCAGGCCTGTACATGCAAGTTTCACAGCAATAGGGAAATACATAGCATTACATTACATGACATTTTATAAAACTGACATATACCAACTTCCCATGACCAAGGAGGGACGACAGCACACCAAGTAACACTTTTGTAGTGACGGGCATTACAGTCCCCGTACACTACAGGAGAGGTATCGAGAAACAGCGGCGCTATGCTCCAGGGTGGCCTGACTGATATTTTCCAGAGACTCGACCCTGTGACCTATATGGTGAATCTCCTGTGTGAGTATGGAGATTTCTTGTTTAAGAGGTGAGAGGGCTTCAGCTAGGGCTTGTTTGATGAAATGCCTAGAAACAGGCAGTGAGCGGGAGTTTACAGACTCACCACCATCGCTTTCTCCCTCAGACATGCCTCCATCAGCGTTTGCTTCAGAGCGCTCGTCTGCCGGCGCCATCTTAGATTCTCTAGCTGCAGGCAAAGCGGTCTGTTTCTTCAGATATTTCGCCATTCCCGTTCCTGGATTGGGGCATTTCGGGATTACAGCATGTTCTGTGGTCTTTTGTCCTCTGATTTTCACCATTTTGGAGTACAACAGCTAGCGTAGGCAAGTCCCTTTAGCAGGAGATTAAGCGGAGCTCAGCAGAGCATGTCTTCACAGCTCAGACGTTGGCTCCGCCCCTGACCTTTTATGACAGTTTTAACGACCACTTGCTGCTCTAAGTCTGCCTCAAAATCTCTGTATTGAAATATCTTTTCGGGTATTCACCTTAGTAATTTCATATTACCTCCATCCATTCCGCCCGAATGTCCCGCATACGTGCGTACCAAACATGACGAAGGTAATGGCAGGATAGATGGAGTTATCTAATTGCTCCCTGTTTCTGAGATGGGATCTATTTGACTTTGATCGTAGAATCATATCCATGGCCTGAGTTTTCAGGACTAAGCATGTGGCTCAAAAATGTATTTGTCCACTTATTTCTTTGATGTATATTACAAGATAGAGTTTCCATGTGTGACCTCGGCTGGAAAGAACACTAGCCTTTTCCTGACCCCTCTAATGTTTCTGGTCTGTATAAGGCCTCATGCACATGACAGTATTTTTTCAGGGTCTGCAAAACGGGGTTCCGTTGGTCCGTGATCCGTGACCGTTTTTTCGTCCGTGTGTCTTCCTTGATTTTTGGAGGATCCAAGGACATGAAAAAAAAGTCGTTCTGGTGTCCGTCTGGCCGTGCGGAGCCAAACGGATCCGTCCTGACTTACAATGCAAGTCAATGTGGACAATCCGTTTGACGTTGACACAATATGGTGCAATTGCAAACGGATCCGTCCCCCATTGACTTTCAATGTAAAGTCAGGACTAAAGTTAATATACCATAGGATCAGAGTTTTCTCCAATCCGATGGTATATTTTAACTTGAAGTGTCCCCATCACCATGGGAACGCCTCTATGTTAGAATATACTGTCGGATATGAGTTAGATCGTGAAACTCAGATCCGACAGTATATTCTAACACAGAGGCGTTCCCATGGTGATGGGGACGCTTCAAGTTAGAATATACTAAGAACTGTGTACATGACTGCCCCCTGCTGCCTGGCAGCACCCGATCTCTTACAGGGGGCTGTGATCCGCACAATTAACCCCTATAAGAGATCAGGGGCTGCCAGGCAGCAGGGGGCAGACCCCCCTCGGCCCCCCTCCCTCCCTCTATTGTATTAATTTCGTTGGTGGCACAGTGTACGGCCCCCCCCCCCCCGGCCCCCCTCCCTCCCTCTATTGTATAATTTTCATTGGTGGCACAGTGTGCGGCCCCCCCGGCCCCCCCTCCCTCCCTCTATTGTATTATTTTCATTGGTGGCACAGTATGCAGCCCCCCCGGGCCCCCCTCCCTCCCTCTATTGTATTATTTTCATTGGTGGCACAGTGTGCGGCCTCCCCTCTCCCCCCCCCCCCCCAATCATTGGTGGCAGCGGAGAGTTCCGATCGGAGTCCCAGTTTAATCGCTGGGGCTCCGATCGGTAACCATGGCAACCAGGACGCTACTGCAGTCCTGGTTGCCATGGTTACTTAGCAATATTAGAAGCATCATACTTACCTGCTGCGCTGTCCGTGACCGGCCGGGAGCTCCTCCTACTGGTAAGTGACAGGTCTGTGTGGCGCATTGCTTAATGATCTGTCACTTACCAGTAGGAGGAGCTCCCGGCCTGTCACAGACAGCGCAGCCGGTAAGTATGATGCTTCTAATATTGCTAAGTAGGGGGAGGCCGCACACTGTGCCACCAATGAAAATAATACAATAGAGGGAGGGAGGGGCCGCACACTGTGCCACCAATGAAAATAATACAATAGAGGGAGGGGGGCCAGGGGGGCCCGCACTGGCCACCAATGAAATTAAAACTGGGGAGGGAGGGGGGTATGCCCCCTGCTGCCTGGCAGCCCTTGATCTCTTATAGGGGGCTATGATATGCACAATTAACCCCTAAGGTGCAGCACCTGAGGGGTTAATTGTGCGGATCACAGCCCCCTGTAAGAGATCGGGTGCTGCCAGGCAGCAGGGGGCAGTCATGTACACAGTTCGTAGTATATTCTAACTAGAAGCGTCCCCATCACTATGCGAACGTCTCTGTGTTAGAATATACTGTCGGATATGAGTCTTCACGAAGTGAAAACTCAGCTCTGAAAAAGCTTTTATGCAGACGGATCTTCGGATCCGTCTGTATGAAAGTAGCCTACGGACACGGATCACGGACACGGATGCCAATCTTGTGTGCATCCGTGTTCTTTCACGGACCCATTGACTTGAATGGGTCCGTGAACCGCTGTCCGTCAAATAAATAGGACAGGTCCTATTTTTTTGATGGACAGGAAACACGGATCACGGATGCGGCTGCAAAGCGGTGCATTTTCCGATTTTTCCACTGACCCATTGAAAGTCAATGGGTCAGCGAAAAAAAACGGAAAACGGCACAACGGCCACGGATGCACACAACGGTCGTGTGCATGAGGCCTAACGCTGATATCTGATATCTTCACACTTTATGATAAGGCTCTAGTTTCCATGAATTTGTTCCATCTTACTGGTTTTATTGCTACAATCTCCGGCCTGGAAGGACATGGAAGAGGTGATGACCCCCTACAGGAATGTAAAGGGAAGGTTTGCCTACTCCTACCAATTTTAATATCTGGATCCCTCTATCACCACACAATAAATGTTAGCTGCCTGAAATACTGTACAATTACATGGCCCAGTTATTGGGATGAGAGTCTAGTACTGCCCGGTTTAAAAAGATCCTCAGGTAAATATTCACCTTAGTGCCCATTTAGACTACTGTATATTTCTGTCCGCATCCATTCCGCAATTTTGAGGATTGCATATGCATTCATTTCAAAGGGGCTGCAAAAGATGCGGTCAGCACCACAGTGTGCTGTCTGCATCCGTATGTCCGTTCCATGGCCCCGTAAAAAAGATAGAATGCGGACAAGAATAGGCATTTCTACACAGTAGAAAGACAATCAGATCCACAAAATGCAGAACGCAGACTGACAGAATCCGTGTTTTGCGGATCTGCAATTTGCGGACCAGAAAAATGGATGCGGTGAATGAGCCCTATGGTGTCGCACTGCAACATGTGACATGGACTGTCGCGTCGCATGTCACATGTCGCAGTGCAACACCATAGACTATCATTATAAAATTTGTCGCACGACACATGTAGCAGTGTAGTTGTGCCCTATGTGTTGTGTGACTTATTGTCGTTGTGTAGCCCTAGCCTAAAGCTGACCTACAGCGGTGAAGAAAAATGGCTGGGTTGTTATGGAAACCTGGAGTAAAACTGTGTGTATGTGGCGGCTAAGGGCCTGCAAGCTTCTATTGGCTGATAAGGGACATGTGACTGTGTGTATGGCAGACATAAATACACACATATATACGTCCTTCTTTATATATATAGATGCAGGTTTCAGTTTCCCAGTCTATATCTGGGTAGTTAAAGTCCCCCATAATAACAACTTCATTATGATCTGCCGCCTTGTCTATCTCGTTTAGTAGCAGATTTTCTGTGGGCTCTGGTATATTAGGTGGTTTATAATAAACTCCTATTAGTATTTTATTTTAGTTTTTGACTCCATGTATCTCTACCCACAGTGACTCCACATGTTCGTGTCCCTCACTTATACAGTATCTTCTCGGACTGTGGGCTTTAGACAGGACTTTACATAAAGGCAGAGTCAGACCCCTCCCTCTATTCCGTTTTTTGCTATCCTTTTTGTACAGGTAAGTATTTGTAAATTTCCTGATATCTGTTCATTGTTCATAAAAATAATTATTCTCTCCACTTTGTGAAGTCGACACAGATGAAACCAGAGAGAGAGTTCAGTGCTCAATGCAGTGATATTTCCAGTGTATTTATCCAGTTCTATAAATCAGTTTCTGTACATGTCCTCAGTCCATCTGTTACACTGTGACTCTCTAGCACAATAATATTTCCCAGATTCTTCAGGTTTCACTCCAGTGAGTTTAAGATAAACTTCTCCTTTATTTGTGTCTCTTGTTAGAGTTAGACGTCCCTGAAGAGACTGGGTGTAATATTTGCTATCTTGATAGAGAATTCTCCCCAACCACTCCAGGCCTTTCCCTTCAGGTTGTCTGACCCAGTTTACACCATACATGTTAGTGCTGTCAGTTAGGGAGGCCCCGGTCACTTTACAGATCATGTCCAGAGTCTCTGAAGGCTTCACCATCCCAGGACCAGACTCCACCATAGAGATTTGTGAAGTGACACCTGCAAATAAATAGGGACTTATATAGTAATTGCAAATATTACTAGAATTTGTGTGATTTTGGCAGGAAATGAGACTCACATTGTAGAGTTAATATAACACAGAGTGACCAAAGGAGACCTTTCATGTTCGGGCTGAGGAGATAGAACTAGTCACTTCCAGGTCTGGTGCACAGTTCCTGATCATGGATGCTTCTACTCCTCTATTTATACAGAATGTATTTACATACATTTACATACACCCTGCTGGAGAGACCACAACCTTTATTACCTGGAGACCTTCATTCCCATATAACAGCTGGCGCTGAGCTACACTGAGCGCTGATTTACATATCACAGATTTTCAGTCTTTGAGTACAGCCACACATTAAGGTTTCTTGGTGTAGTTTTTGAATCATACACCAGGAGTGGATTAAACAGAAAAGAGAAGTAGCATCTGTCCTTAATAATTTTGTCTCCTTTTAAGATCCTCACCTGATTTTTATCTTCAAAAACCACATTAAAAGAACTGCATGTGTGACCATACCCTGAACCTTACCCATGATTTACTATTGGGGCTTTTTTCTGTACCATTTATCTTTAAGACTTCATGATTTATTTGGTGCCAAATTCAGCATCCACGGTCTTATCAGTGAATGTGGTTTATTGTGTTGACTCACTATTCTGCCATTATGTGCACAGGTGTAGGAAAAGGTCATGATAAAGGACAACTGTTGACAACTTAAAGGGGTTGTTCCACGAAAAATATTCCACATTTTTCAAATCATCACCTGGATCTGAATACTTTTGCAATTGCATTTAACTAAAAAATTAAAGCTACTGAGTTATTTAATGAAATCTAACTGTATAATGCCACCTGCTGTTTGCCCTTTTTCTAATTTCTCTGTCCTGCTCCCTGAGATGAAATCAGATGCTCAGTCCCATCCTTTAACTGCTACCAGCTGCAGCAGAAAGGACATTTCCCTGCTAAATATAGCAGAACAATTGGAGCATTGAACGGGGAGATCTCTGGATCCAGGTGAGGTACAAGGTTTGTTCTAGCTTTGTTAGAAAGAGGTTGTCATGTCACTAGATTATGTATGATTTTTACATTATTTATGGGATAATCCCTTTAAGGATGTGTTCACACTTCAGTTATTTGATCAGTTATTAACATCAGTTATTGTGAGCCAAAACCAGTAGTGAAGCCTACTCATAGATAAGGTATAATGGAAAGATCTGCATCTGTTCTGTGTTTTTGACCCACACCTGGTTTTGGCTCAAAATAACTGATAACTGAAGTGTGAACTTGGTCTTAATCATTTGTGAATTGTGTTTTTTCCCCTTTATTTTGCGTCATTTCACACAAATATGGACAATGATCTCCCATGTGCTCCATAAAGCAACCCTTGACACAAATAAGGACAAAAAGTCCACTGTAATTTCAACACTGTGGTAACCCACAAAACTCTACAGCCAATAAGAATGTATGCGGAATAAAAAAAACTATCTAATGAGTTAATAGAATACCGTCATGGCCATTCACTTTTTACCACATGGTGGACAGTGTCTTAATGGCGTCATGGCTGTCCCATGTGGCCATGTACTACTTCTAAATTAAAGATGTAACCAGTCAACCAATTATTATTATTATTATTTATTATTATTATTAAAGCACCATTCATTCCATAGCGCTGCACAAATGAAAAGGGGTATACATACATAATACAGACAATTGCATTAATCATAAACAAGACGGGTTACAAACTGGTACAGAAGGAGAGAGGGCCCTGCCCGTGAGGGCTTACAATCTACATGGTATGGGAGAAGGACACAGTAGGTGCGGATGAAGTTGGTCATGGCGGTATAGAGGCAGCAGGGTCACTGGTTGTAGGCTTCAAGGAAAAATCCCAGCAGTCGTGTCTAGAATATTCGTGATGTTTTATTGCATCAAATCAAAGATGTCCTCAATCCAGGAAGCGTTTAGGCAAGCATGCCTTTATCAACAGATACAGGTATACTGAAATAACCAAGTATATATAATAAGATAACTCCTCCCCTTATGACATCATGACCACCTCCCGTCCACTCAACAGGTGGTGGAAGGGGTAAGCAAATTAACAAAGTATCAATCCATGTATCAGAAGCTGACAGACAAAGTACATGTCTCAAACTATGTTTCAAAATACATCAAAGATATATATATATAGCAGACCATATTTTCAGGTGTATGTGATCCCTCAATGGATAATTGATGTCTGAAAAATAATAAAAATATGAATAAATCACATGTCAAATATGCATAATCTCATAATCCCTGTTAAGGCCCCTCGGATGCAAAGTATCCAACATATGAATCCAATCGGCCTCTCTACGTAATAACAGTTTCTTCATGTCCCCTCCTCTCCTAGGTCTTTTAACCTGTTCCAATACCTCAAACCTCAGTTGGGCTATCCCATGTTTGCACTGATCAAAATGGAATGGAATAGGTAACATCAAATTCTTTGTTCTGATAGTAGATTTATGTTTCCCAAAAGGAATCCCAGTTATAGGGACAAACTTGTGCACTCTGATATTGGAAGTACAAAAAAGACATTAAAACAAATGGTGTTAGCTACTCAACGTAAGGGCACGTTCCCATGTTTGCACTGTTCTCAATGTTCCTATATAATTAGAGGTTCTACATTTTATCATCCACATAGTGGGCGACCTTTTTCAATTGAAGGCTTTTTTACGTGCGAATCCACTAATGTGATCTATTTGATAAAATGTCCCTGTGGTCTATTATATATTGGAGAGACCACACAAACGATTAGGGATCGTATTGGGAAACATAAATCTACTATCAGAACAAAGAATTTGATGTTACCTATTCCATTCCATTTTGATCAGTGCAAACATGGGATAGCCCAACTGAGGTTCCAGGTATTGGAACAGGTTAAAAGACCTAGGAGAGGAGGGGACATGAAGAAACTGTTATTACGTAGAGAGGCCGATTGGGTTCATATGTTGGATACTTTGCATCTGAGGGGCCTTAACAGGAATTATGAGATTATGCATATTTGACATGTGATTTATTCATATTTTTATTAATTTTCAGACATCAATTATCCATTGAGGGATCACATACACCTGAAAATATGGTCTGCTATATATATATATATATTTGATGTATTTTGAAACATAGTTTGAGACATGTATGTCACGTACCGGCAGGACAGGTAGTGAATCCTCTGCACCAGAGAGGCGATGGCGCGGGTTGTACTAGAGGACCGGTTCTAAGCAGTTACTGGTCTTCACCAGAGCCCGCCGCAAAGCGGGATGGATTTGCAGCGGCGGTAACTACCAGGTCGTGTCCCCTAGTAACAACTCGACCTCTCTGGCAACTGATAAGGCGTGGTACACAGGGAGAAGGCAAGAGCGTAGTCGGACGAAGCAGCGGTCAGGGCAGGCGGCAAAGGTTCAAAGGCGAGTGGACGGTAGCAACGGGTACGGCAACAGGTAAGGCAAACTAACATCATAGGGAACGCTTTCTCTGAGGCACAAGGCACAAAGATCCGTCAGAAGGCTGTGGGAGGAGAAGGTATAAATGGGCAGTGCACAGGTGCAGCCTAATTAAGTCAGCACTGCCTCTCACAACCTTAACCCTTAATAACCCCTTTGGACCAGGCACCAATCACTGGTGCACTGGTCCTTTGAATCTAAGAGTCCCGGCGTGCGCGCGCCCTAGAGGGTGAGGACGCACACGCCGAGACGCTGGAGTGCTGCCTGGGGACATACGCTGTGAGCGCTCCGAGACCAGCAGGGGACCCGGACCGCTCAGAGTAACAGTACCCCCCCCCCTTTGGTCTCCCTCCCTTTTTGGTACCGAAGAACTTGCGGATGAGACTGCGGTCCAGGATGTTCTCCTCCGGCTCCCATGACCTCTCCTCAGGACCGCAGCCCTCCCAGTCGACCAAACAAAAAAATCTTTTCCCCCGGGAGATCTTGGTCGCCAAGATCTCCTTGACAGAGAATATATCGGAGGTACCGGCGACAGGGGTGGGAGAAACAAGCTTGGGAGAAAAACGGTTAAAGATAGCAGGTTTAAGAAGGGAGACATGGAAGGAGTTATGGATTCGGAGGGAGGGAGGAAGATGGAGCTGATAAGAAACTTGATTGATACGACTCTTGATTTTATAGGGTCCCAAGAAACGAGGGCCCAACTTGTAACTTGGGACCCTAAATCGGATGTACCTAGAGGAGAGCCACACCTTGTTACCCGGGCGAAATTCCGGTGGAGATCTGCGTCTCTTGTCAGCTTGAACCTTCATACGGGCGGAAGCCCTGAGGAGAGCAGCGTGGGTTTCTTGCCAGATGGAGGAAAAATCCTGTACAAGACTTTCAATGGCAGGTACAGAAGAAGGAGTGGGAGACTGCGGCAGCGGTGGAAGAGGATGACGGCCAAAAACTACAAAGAAAGGAGACTTGTTAGAGGCAGAGGATTGTTTGTAGTTGTAGGAGAACTCCGCCCAGGGAAGTAGATCAGCCCAGTCGTCATGGCGAGAGGATACAAAGTGACGCAGATAGTCACCCAAAATCTGGTTTACCCGTTCTACTTGGCCGTTAGATTGAGGGTGGTACGAAGAAGAAAAGTCCAATTTGATCCCGAGCTGGGCACATAGAGCCCTCCAGAATTTGGAGACGAATTGTACCCCACGATCCGAGACAATATGTTTGGGAAGGCCATGGAGACAGAAGATGTGTTGGAAAAATTGTTTGGCCAACAAGGGTGCAGAGGGTAGACCGGGCAGGGGTACAAAGTGAGCCATCTTGGAGAAGCGATCCACCACGACCCAAATAACGGACTTGCCATGGGAGGAGGGAAGATCAGTAATAAAGTCCATGGCGATGTGAGACCAGGGAACTTCAGGAACAGGTAGAGGCAAGAGGAGACCCGCTGGTCTCTGGCGAGGCGATTTATCCCGGGCGCAAATCATACAGGCCTGGACGAAGTCCGAGACATCTTTCTCCAGAGAAGGCCACCAGTACCTTTGGGAGATTAGTTGGAGAGACTTTAGCACCCCTGGATGACCGGCAAAAGGGGAGGTGTGGCCCCACTTGAGAATTCGCAGCCGCTGACGTGGAGGTACGTAGGATTTGCCAGGAGGAAGAAGGCGCAGGTCCACGGGAGCGACTGTAATAAGGCGTTCTGGAGGGATAATATATTGAGGTGTTAACTCGTCGCCCACCACATCAGAGGAGCGAGACAGAGCATCTGCCCTAATGTTCTTGCAAGCCGAACGGAAATGGATCTCAAACTTAAAGCGGGCGAAGAACAGAGACCAACGAGCCTGACGGGGATTTAATCTCTGAGCAGACTGGAGATAAGCCAGGTTCTTGTGGTCCGTGAAGATGTACACAGGATGTGTGGCGCCCTCGAGTAAATGTCTCCATTCCTCCAGTGCCAATTTAATAGCCAGCAGTTCCCTGTCCCCAATGGAGTAATTTCTCTCTGCGGAAGAGAATGTTTTTGAAAAGAAGCCACAAGTTGAAGTCTTGCCCCGGGAAGACTTCTGGGTGAGGACGGCTCCGGCTCCCACCGAGGAGGCATCCACTTCAAGAGAGAAGGGCTTGGTGGAATCTGGTCTAGACAGAACGAGTGCAGAGGCAAAGGCGGATTTCAGGGACTGGAAGGCTTCCTCGGCTTGGGAAGGCCAGGATTTGGGGTTAGCTCCTTTTCTAGTGAGGGCCACGATAGGAGCTACCACAGTGGAATAGTGAGGGATGAATTGCCTGTAGTAATTCGCAAAGCCCAGAAATCTTTGTATGGCTCGGAGACCAGAGGGACGTGGCCAATCCAGAACCGCCGGGAGTTTGGCTGGGTCCATTTGAAGTCCTTGGGCTGAGATAATGTATCCCAGGAAAGGCAGGGAGGTCTGTTCAAATAGACATTTTTCAAGTTTAGCGTATAGGCGATTTCTCCTGAGACGAGTAAGAACTTGTTGCACATGGACCCGGTGTTGATCCAAATTGGAGGAAAAGATGAGGATATCATCCAGGTATACGACCACGCAGGTGTAAAGTAAGTCCCTGAAAATGTCATTGACGAATTCCTGGAAGACAGCAGGTGTGTTGCAGAGGCCGAAGGGCATCACCAAATACTCAAAATGGCCGTCCCTTGTGTTAAAGGCGGTCTTCCATTCGTCTCCCTCACGGATACGGATCAGATTATAGGCCCCTCGGAAGTCCAATTTAGTGAAGATCTTAGCCCCTCGGAGACGATCAAATAGCTCAGAGATTAGAGGCAGAGGGTAACGGTTCTTGATGGTAATTTTATTAAGACCTCTGTAGTCAATGCAGGGGCGGAGGGAGCCGTCTTTTTTTGTCACGAAGAAAAAACCGGCCCCAGCAGGAGAAGAAGATTTTCTTATGAATCCTCTCTGTAGGTTCTCACGTATATAGTCGGACATGGCAAGAGTCTCAGGAGGTGAGAGAGGATAAATTCTGCCCCGAGGTGGAGTAGAACCGAGTATCAGGTCGATCGGGCAATCATAGGATCGGTGAGAAGGAAGAACCTCAGCTTTTTCTTGAAGAAGACATCCGTGAAGGAATGGTATGGCTTGGGCAGCCCAGAAGGCGGAGAAACTGTCGGGTTCTGTTTGACCAGAGCAGGCTTGAGACAGCGGTCCGAACAGGAGGAGCCCCAACGCAGGATCTCACCGGTGGACCAATTCAGGACAGGACTATGACGTTGAAGCCACGGCAGACCCAGGAGGAGTTCGGAGGAACAGAAGGGAAGGACAAAAAACTCTAAAGTCTCGGTATGAAATATTCCGATGTCCATCTGTAGAGGCTGGGTACGGAACTGCACGGTGGCTGAGAGTCTCTCACCGTTAACAGTAGAGATGAAAAATGGCTTGGGTAGATGGATTACTGGAATACGGTACTTGTCAACCAAGGAGGCGTGAAAGTTGCCAGCTGAACCGGAATCCAAGAAGGCGGCTGCGGAGAAAGAGGACTTGGAAGAGATGATCAACTGCACGGGTATGATGAGACGTGGAGAGGAAGAATTCACACCTAGCAACGCCTCTCCCACGCTTACTAGGTGCGAGCATTTCCCGAACGCGGTGGACGGAGAGGACAATCTCTAAGGAATTGCTCGGTACTGGCACAGTACAGACACAGGTTCTCGTTTCTGCGGCGGCTTCGTTCTTGCGGAGTCAAGCGTGACCGATCCACCTGCATGGCTTCCACGGTGGAAAACCCAGTAGCGGGTTGAGGTGGATGCGGAAAAACGGGAGCCAGACAAGGAAAGCGTCTAGGACGAGCTTTTTCCTTTTCAAGGAGGAGTTCCTCCTGTCTTTCGGCGAAACGTTTGTCTATCCTAGTGGCCAGCAAGATGAGGTCACAAAGAGTGGAAGAAAGCTCATGTGCAGCCAGAACGTCCTTTACTTCACTGTTAAGTCCTTTCTTGAAGGTGGCACAAAGGGCTTCATTGTTCCAGTTCAGCTCAGAGGCCAGAGTGCGGAACTGAATGGCATAGTCACCCACGGAAGAACCTCCTTGGGTCAAATTTAGTAAGGCAGTCTCTGCGGAGGTAACCCGGGCAGGCTCCTCAAAAACATTCCGGAACTCTAGGCAGAAGCTCTGGACGGATGCGGTGGCAGGATCTGCGCGGTCCCATAGTGGTGTAGCCCAGGCCAGGGCCTTCCCGGACAGTAAACTGAGAATAAAGGCTACCTTGGCTCGCTCAGAAGGAAACTGGTCGGACAGAAGCTCGAGGTGGAGAGAGCACTGCGACAAGAACCCACGGCACTGCTTAGGATCTCCGTCATATTTGTCTGGTAGGGACAAACGGATTCTGGAACCGGTGGTAACTGCAGGCGGAGGTGATGCAGCAGGAGCAGACGGAGGAGCTGGCTGTTGCAGAGAAGGCAGGAGCTGCTGCAACATAGCGGTCAACTGGGCCAGCTGTTGACCCTGCTGGGCCACAATGGTGGTGAGGTCCTCCAGGCTTGGCAGGGGAACATCAGTGGGATTCATGGCCGGATCTTACTGTCACGAATCGGCAGGACAGGTAGTGAATCCTCTGCACCAGAGAGGCGATGGCGCGGGTTGTACTAGAGGACCGGTTCTAAGCAGTTACTGGTCTTCACCAGAGCCCGCCGCAAAGCGGGATGGATTTGCAGCGGCGGTAACTACTAGGTCGTGTCCCCTAGTAACAACTCGACCTCTCTGGCAACTGATAAGGCGTGGTACACAGGGAGAAGGCAAGAGCGTAGTCAGACTAAGCAGCGGTCAGGGCAGGCGGCAAAGGTTCAAAGGCGAGTGGACAGTAGCAACGGGTACGGCAAGAGGTAAGGCAAACTAACATCATAGGGAACGCTTTCTCTGAGGCACAAGGCACAAAGATCCGTCAGAAGGCTGTGGGAGGAGAAGGTATAAATGGGCAGTGCACAGGTGCAGCCTAATTAAGTCAGCACTGCCTCTCACAACCTTAACCCTTAATAACCCCTTTGGACCAGGCACCAATCACTGGTGCACTGGTCCTTTGAATCTAAGAGTCCCTAGAGAGTGAGGACGCACACGCCGAGACGCTGGAGTGCTGCCTGGGGACATGCGCTGTGAGCACTCCGAGACAAGCAGGGGACCCGGACCGCTCAGCGTAACAATGTACTTTGTCTGTCAGCTTCTGATGCATGGATTGATACTTTGTTCATTTGCTTACCCCTCCCACCACCTGTTGAGTGGATGGGAGGTGGTCATGACTAGAGTTGAGCGAACACCTGGATGTTCGGGTTCGACAAGTTCGGCCGAACTTTCGAAAAATGTTCGGGTTCGGAATCCGAACTCGACCCGAACTTCATCCCGAACCCGAACCCCATAGAAGTCAATGGGGACCCGAACTTTTGGGCACTAAAAAGGCTGTAAAACACACCCGGAAAGGGCTAGAGGGCTGCAAAAGGCAGCAAAATGTAGTTAAATCCCCTGCAAACAAATGTAGATAGGGAAATGATGAGTTAACATAAAATAAATAAAAATTAAACAATATTAATTGGAGTGAGGTCCCATAGCACAGAATCAGGCTTCAAGTCACCCACCAATGGAGAAGGTCACTTACTATTATTTTGACCACAGCACCCAGACAAAGGAGAGAGGTCCCACAGCAGAGAACCAGGCATCATATCACCCACCACAGGAGTAGGCCACCATTTAGTTACTTTGACCCCTACACCCAGACGGAGGAGAGAGGTTACACAGCAGAGAATCAGGCATTTAGATCACCCACCACAGGAGTAGGCCCCCATTGAATCAGACCCTGGCAACCATGTCAGATGGCACAACCATCAGCTTTATATCAATCAGCACAGGAGAAGGCGACTTTGAAAGACTTTGACCCCTACACCCAGATGGAGGAGAGAGGTTTCACAGCAGAGAATCAGGCATCATATCAACCACCACAGGAGAAGCCACCATTTAGTTACTTTGACCCCTGCACCCAGGAAGAGGAGAGAGGCCCCACAGCACATATTCTGGCATCATATCAGCCACCACAGGAGAAGCCACCATTGAGTTACTTTGACCCCCGCACCCAGGAAGAGGAGAGAGGCACCACAGCACATATTCTGGCATCATATCAGCCACCACAGGAGAAGCCACCATTGAGTTACTTTGACCCCCGCACCCAGGAAGAGGAGAGAGGCACCACAGCACATATTCTGGCATCATATCAGCCACCACAGGAGAAGCCACCATTGAGTTACTTTGACCCCTGCACCCAGGAAGAGGAGAGAGGCACCACAGCACATATTCTGGCATCATATCAGCCACCACAGGAGAAGCCACCATTTAGTTACTTTGACCCCTTCACCCAAACAGAGGAGAGAGGTTCCACATCAGAGAATCAGGCATCATATCAACCACCACAGGAGTAGGCCACAATTTAATGGGACCCCGGCAACCATGTCAGATGGCACAACCATCAGCTTCATATCAATCAGCACAGGAGAAGCCACCATTGAGTTACTTTGACCCCTGCACCCAGGAAGAGGAGAGAGACCCCACAGCACATATTCTGGCATCATATCAGCCACCACAGGAGAAGCCACCATTGAGTTACTTTGACCCCCGCACCCAGGAAGAGGAGAGAGGCACCACAGCACATATTCTGGCATCATATCAGCCACCACAGGAGAAGCCACCATTGAGTTACTTTGACCCCTGCACCCAGGAAGAGGAGAGAGGCCCCACAGCACATATTCTGGCATCATACTAACCACCACAGGAGAAGCCACCATTGAGTTACTTTGACCCCTGCACCCAGGAAGAGGAGAGAGGCCCCACAGCACATATTCTGGCATCATATCAGCCACCACAGGAGAAGCCACCATTGAGTTACTTTGACCCCCGCACCCAGGAAGAGGAGAGAGGCACCACAGCACATATTCTGGCATCATATCAGCCACCACAGGAGAAGCCACCATTGAGTTACTTTGACCCCCGCACCCAGGAAGAGGAGAGAGGCACCACAGCACATATTCAGGCATCATATCACACACCACAGGAGAAGGCCTCTTTCAGTGATTTAGGCCTTTGGACCCAGACAGAGGAGAGAGGCACCACAGCACATATTCTGGCATCATATCAGCCACCATTGAGTTACTTTGACCCCTGCACCCAGGAAGAGGAGAGAGGCCCCACAGCACATATTCTGGCATCATATCAGCCACCACAGGAGAAGCCACCATTTAGTTACTTTGACCCCTGCACCCAAGAAGAGGAGAGAGGCACCACAGCACATATTCTGGCATCATATCAGCCACCACAGGAGAAGCCACCATTTAGTTACTTTGACCCCTTCACCCAAACAGAGGAGAGAGGTTCCACATCAGAGAATCAGGCATCATATCAACCACCACAGGAGTAGGCCACAATTTAGTTTATTTGACCCCTGCACCCAGGAAGAGGAGAGAGGCCCCACAGCACATATTCTGGCATCATATCACACACCACAGGAGAAGGCCTCTTTCAGTGATTTAGGCCTTTGGACCCAGACAGAGGAGAGAGGTCAGAGATTAGCTTCATATCCCCCAGCACAGCAGAAGACCGCTTTATTTGACTTAGGCCTCAGCACCCAGACAGAAGACAGAGGTAGCATGGCAGAGGTTATGGCTTCATGTCACCCGTTAGTTTAACCGGCCACTTTCATCTGGTTAGGCCCCGGCGCCCAGACAGAGAAGAGTTTCATTCAACTGTGGGTTTCATAAAATTTGTATCAAATAAAGAAGTGGCCCGTAGCACAACAAGACATGTTTTAGGCAGTTAATAAGGACTACTCTGCACAAGGGAGGGACAGGTCCTGTGGGATCCATGCCTGGTTCATCTTTATGAAGGTCAGCTTGTCCACGTTGGCTGTGGACAGACGGCTGCGCTTGTCAGTAATGACGCCCCCTGCTGTGCTGAATACGCGTTCAGATAAAACGCTGGCCGCCGGGCAGGAAAGCACCTCCAAGGCATAACATGCTAACTCTGGCCACGTGGACAATTTCGAAACCCAGTAGTTGAATGGGGCCGAACCATCCGTCAGGATGTGGAGGGGTGTGCAGACATACTGTTCAACCATGTTAGTGAAATGCTGCCTCCTGCTAACACGTTCCGTATCAGGTGTCGGTGCAGATAGCTGTGGCGTGGAGACAAAACTTTTCCACATTTCTGCCATGCTAACCCTGCCCTCAGATGAGCTGGCCGTGACACAGCTGCGTTGGCGACCTCTTGCCACTCCTCTGCCTTCACCTTCCACCTGTTCCCCTGTGACATGTGGGAATGCTCTCAAGAGCGCCTCTATCAGCGTGCGCTTGTACTCGCGCATCTTACGGTCGCGCTCCAGTTCAGGAATTAAAGTGGGCACATTGTCTTTATACCGGGGATCCAGCAGGGTGGCCACCCAGTAGTCTGCACACGTTAAAACGTGGGCAACTCTGCTGTCGTTGCGCAGGCATTGGAGCATATATTCGCTCATGTGGGCCAGGCTACCCATGGGTAAGGACAAGCTGTCCTCTGTGGGAGGCGTATCGTCATCGTCCACCGTATCCCCCCAGCCACGCACCAGTGATGGGCCTGGGCTGCCACCCCGCTGTGAACTTGCGTCATCCTCGTCCCCCTCCACCTCCTCCTCCTCATCCTCCTCGTCCTCCAGTACAGTGCCTTGGCTGGCGACTTGTGAACCTGTCCTCTGCTGCTTAAACAAACCTCCCTCTGAGCCACTTCGAACAGACTGGCCCGAAAGTGTTAGAAACGAGCCCTCATCCTCCTCCACCTGGGCCACCTCCTCTAACATCATTGCCCTAAGTGTTTTCTCAAGGAGACATAGAAGTGGTATTGTAACGCTGATAACAGTGTCATCGCCACTGGCCATGTTGGTGGAGTACTCGAAACAGCGCAGCAGGGCACACAGGTCTCGCATGGAGGCCCAATCATTGGTGGTGAAGTGGTGCTGTTCGGCAGTACGACTGACGCGAGCGTGCTGCAGCTGAAACTCCACTATGGCCTGCTGCTGCTCGCACAGTCTCTCCAGCATGTGCAAGGTGGAGTTCCACCGGGTGGGCACGTCGCATATGAGGCGGTGAGCGGGAAGGCCGAAGTTCCGCTGTAGCGCAGACAGGCGAGCAGCGGCAGGATGTGAACGGCGGAAGCGCGCACAGACGGCCCGCACTTTATGCAGCAGCTCTGACATGTTGGGGTAGTGGTGAATGAACCTCTGCACCACCAAGTTCAGCACATGCGCCAGGCAAGGGATGTGCGTCAAACCGGCTAGTCCCAGAGCTGCCACGAGATTTCGCCCATTATCGCATACCACCAGGCCTGGCTTGAGGCCCACCGGCAGAAACCATTCGTCGGTCTGTTGTTCAATACCCCGCCACAACTCCTGTGCGGTGTGGGGCCTGTCCCCCAAACATATGAGTTTCAGAATGGCCTGCTGACGTTTACCCCGGGCTGTGCTGAAGTTGGTGGTGAAGGTGTGTGGCTGACCGGATGAGCTGGTGGAAGCAGTGGAGGAGGAAGCCGAGTAGGAGGAGGAGGCTACAGGAGGCAGAGAATGATGCCCTGCGATCCTAGGGGGCGGAAGGACGTGCGCCAAGGAACTGTCCGCCGGGGGCCCAGCCGCCACTACATTCATCCAGTGTGCAGTTAGTGAGATATAGCGTCCCTGGCCGTGCTTACTGGTCCACGTATCTGTGGTTAGGTGGACCTTGCCACAAATGGCGTTGCGCAGTGCACACTTGATTTTATCGGACACTTGCATGTGCAGGGAAGGCACGGCTGTCTTGGAGAAGTAGTGGCGGCTGGGAACCACATACTGCGGGACAGCCATGGCCATCAGCTTTTTGAAGCTGTCTGTGTCCACCAGCCGGAATGACAGCATTTCAAAGGCCAGCAGTTTAGAAATGCTGGCGTTCAGGCCAAGGGCTCGAGGGTGACTCGGGGGGAATTTGCGCTTCCTCTCTAAGGTTTGAGATATTGAGAGCTGAACGCTGCTGTGTGATATAGTGGAGACGCTAGTTGACGGTGGCGGTGGTGGTGGTGTCGGTGGCACATCCTCTGTTTGCTGCTCGGCAGGTGGCAACATTCCTCTCGAGGCGGAAGCCGAGGCAGCAGCGGTAGAGGGAGCAGGGGGAGCCTCAGCGAGTGCCTGGTTTTTAAGGTGTGTACCCCACTGCAGTTCATGCTTTGCATGTAGATGCCTGGTCATGCAGGTTGTGCTGAGGTTCAGAACGTTAATGCCTCGCCTCAGGCTCTGATGGCAGAGCGTGCAAGTCACTCGGGTCTTGTCGGTAGGACATTGTTTAAAGAAGTGCCATGCCAAGGAACTCTTTGAAGCTGCCTTTGTGGGGCTGGGTCCCTGTTGGCGATGTCCAGTAGCAGG
This sequence comes from Bufo bufo, assembly GCF_905171765.1. Classification (NCBI taxonomy): domain Eukaryota; kingdom Metazoa; phylum Chordata; class Amphibia; order Anura; family Bufonidae; genus Bufo; species Bufo bufo. The sequence continues at coordinate 304,136,355 of NC_053390.1, read as the reverse complement.
CGAACTCTGGGGGCGGCGGCTCGTCTGCTTTGGCCCCCTGCTCCCTCTTTGGCTTCGCTGTTGTCTCAGTCTCACCACTACCTCTTCCTCTGAACTGTGAAAGTCATCGCCACGACCTTCAGTCCATGTGGGGTCTAAGACCTCATCGTCCTCTGCATCGTCTTCCACCCAGTCTCCCTCCCTGACCTCCTCCTGTTCAGTCTGCACACTGCAAAAAGACGCGGCAGTGGGCACCTGTGTTTCGTCATCATCAGAGAGTCGGTGACTCTGCTGTGGTGGTATTCCCATGTCCTCTTCATCTGGAGACATAAGTGGTTGTGCGTCAGTGCATGGTATGTCTTCCTCCACTGGGGAAGGGCTAGGTGGACGCCC